>NW_027225642.1:0-303000 GCF_038994185.2 Dermacentor albipictus | reverse complement strand
TGGCATTTTAAGCGCGGAAGACTTCGCTGAACAGCATCGAGCAGACCTGGAGTTGAAAAACCTCGTTGAGTATTTGGAAGGGCACACCGACGTTGTCCCTAGAACATTGAAGCGAGGATTGTCTTCACTCTCGCTTCAAAACAACCTACTCATAAAGAACTTCTCACCAGTGCGCGCCAACTACCTTCTTGTTGTGCCGTCAGGACTGCGTCCAGAAGTATTGCACGCCCTACATGACGATTCGACCACTGGAAACCTCGGATTCTCCCGGACACTGTCGAGGATACAGGGAAGGTATTATTGGCCACACCTGACCGCCGACGTCACCCGTTATGTCAGAACATGCTGAGACTGTCAGCGACGCAAGACACCACCGACAAGGCCAGCCGGATTACTACAGCCAATCGAGCCTCCTTGCCAACAATTCCAGCAGATCAGGATGGACTTGTAGGGACCCTTTTCGACGTCAACAACCGGAAATAAGTGGATCTTCGTGGCGACGGACTACCTCACCCGCTTCGCTGAAACTAAAGCACTGCCGAAAGGTAGGGCAGCCGAAGTGGCGAAATTCTTTGTCCTAAACATCCTGCTGCGACATGGCGCCCCAGAAGTCCTCATCACCGACAGAGGAACGGCCTTTACAGCGGAGCTCACCCAAGGCATTCTGCAATACACTCAGACAAGGCACAGGAGGACAACGGCCTACCACCCACGGACGAACGGTCTTACGGAGCGGCCGCAAAGACGCTCGCTGACATGCTAGCAATGTACGTCGACGTCGACCACAAGACCTGGGATGCCGTCCTCCACATGTAACCTTCGCTTACAACACGGCGGTGCAAGAAACAACCCAGATAACGCCGTTTAGGCTGGTTTACGGAAGAATTCGGACGACGACGCTCGACGCCATGCTGCCGCACGTCCCTGAGGAAGAGAATCTTGACGTCGCTACCTTTCTCCAGCGCGCCGAAAAAGCCCGACAGCTCGCCCGCCTACGGATCAAGAACCAGCAGAGGACAGCAGCCTGCACTACAACCTCCGACGACACTTTGTCGAGTACCAGCCCGGTGACTGTTTTTGGGTATGGACCCCGATACGCCGACGAGGACTCAGTGAGAATCTACTGCGACGCTATTTCGGACCCTACAAGGTCATCCAACGTATTGGCGCACTGGACTGTGAGGTCGTGCCAAATGGCATTTCGCCTTCACAGCGGCGCCCCGCACGATCTTAAGTGGTCCACGTGGTGCGTCTTAAACCCTTTTACGGACGCGGACGAACTTCCTTATTTTGTTGGTTTCTTTGTTACAGCTAGGTGTTTTTCTTTATTGATTTCGTTTGTTTGTAGCATCTGGTCGATGCTTTTTAAGAAGGCGGTATTGACACGTGGACTTGTTTCTCTTTATCGGGCGACACGTTTCACCGCCTAACAAATGTTATCCCACAGCGCAGGACGCGGTTGCATGTGTGGGAAGTTTCAGGAATGTTATCGATGGTTCCATCCACTGTCTGTGACCGAACTTTGTGTAATCTGATTGCATGTGTGCGCGACGCGAATAATGTAGAACTTTGTGGAAGGCGCGCCGTTCCCAGCGATTAGTCTGGAACATTCGACGATGAATGTATAATAGCTGACGCGCTTGACCTGTTGATCAGATTTTCGACGATCGCCGACTGTGTTCGCCGCTGTCGCCGTTCTTTGAGTGTAGCCTGTTTTTGAGGGAACAAGTTCGCCCAATAAAACGCTAGTTTCGTCTTTCTCAGTTTGGCTGCTTTCTTCACAGTCACTACCACGTGACAATATCTTGCAAGGTTTTGTGTATACGTGCAGTGAACTTTCTTTCCAGTGACACTTTTTTGCCCTTTATCAAGGATTTGTATATTTCATTGTATCTTCAAATTGCTAATAATGAACGAGGGCGAGTCAAATGAAAGTGAGCCTACCCACCTCGCGCAATAATGGTTCGGTTCATAATCTGCGAAACATGCGCGTGGCACACAAGCACCTCTCATTTACAAAAGTGGCACGCAGGTATGAGGGTAAGTGTTCTTTAATGCCCTCATACACTGGGTTGAACATGGCTGCGTGGCGTAATGGACGCCTCAGAACTTGAGCAGCGTAGTGCCGTGAGATTTTTGACAGCTGAAGATGGTTTCTCAAAAAAGAAATTAGTCGCCGTATGGCTGCCGTGTATACGCTGAAATTTGCATTTCATTTGCCACTGTGTCCTGAAGCGTTGGAGCAAACGGTTGAAAGAAGGAAATGAAAGTTGCAAAGACAATCCAAGACGGGGCCAAAGCCATCGTGCAATCATAGCGCAAGAAGGACACAGCGACAAGCAGGAGCATGGGACGATCGCATGGCGCTCGTCCCGTGTTCCTGCTTGTCCCTGTGTCATTCTTGCGCTATGTATCCCAGTTTGTATGTATCCCACCAACACGCCCAAACTTCTTCCCTGCTAAAGTGCATTTCTAGTACCTTGGGCCTTCCCTATGCTATTCCTCCTGATCTTTGTTAGCGCTCGTCCCGTGTTCCTGCTTGTCCGTGTGTCATTCTTGCGCTATGTATCCCAGTTTGTATGTATCCCACCAACACGCCCAAACTTCTTCCCTGCTAAAGTGCATTTCTAGTACCTTGGGCCTTCCCTATGCTATTCTTCCTGATCTTTGTTAGCGCTCGTCCCGTGTTCCTGCTTGTCCGTGTGTCATTCTTGCGCTATGTATCCCAGTTTCTATGTATCCCACGAACACGCCCAAACTTCTTCCCTGCTAAAGTGCATTTCTAGTACCTTGGGCCTTCCCTATGCTATTCTTCCTGATCTTTGTTAGCGCTCGTCCCGTGTTCCTGCTTGTCCGTGTGTCATTCTTGCGCTATGTATCCCAGTTTGTATGTATCCCACGAACACGCCCAAACTTCTTCCCTGCTAAAGTGCATTTCTAGTACCTTGGGCCTTCCCTATGCTATTCCTCCTGATCTTTGTTAGCGCTCGTCCCGTGTTCCTGCTTGTCCGTGTGTCATTCTTGCGCTATGTATCCCAGTTTGTATGTATCCCACCAACACGCCCAAACTTCTTCCCTGCTAAAGTGCATTTCTAGTACCTTGGGCCTTCCCTATGCTATTCCTCCTGATCTTTGTTAGCGCTCGTCCCGTGTTCCTGCTTGTCCGTGTGTCATTCTTGCGCTATGTATCCCAGTTTGTATGTATCCCACCAACACGCCCAAACTTCTTCCCTGCTAAAGTGCATTTCTAGTGCCTTGGGCCTTCCCTATGCTATTCCTCCTGATCTTTGTTAGCGCTCGTCCCGTGTTCCTGCTTGTCCGTGTGTCATTCTTGCGCTATGTATCCCAGTTTGTATGTATCCCACCAACACGCCCAAACTTCTTCCCTGCTAAAGTGCATTTCTAGTACCTTGGGCCTTCCCTATGCTATTCCTCCTGATCTTTGTTAGCGCTCGTCCCGTGTTCCTGCTTGTCCGTGTGTCATTCTTGCGCTATGTATCCCAGTTTGTATGTATCCCACCAACACGCCCAAACTTCTTCCCTGCTAAAGTGCATTTCTAGTACCTTGGGCCTTCCCTATGCTATTCCTCCTGATCTTTGTTAGCGCTCGTCCCGTGTTCCTGCTTGTCCGTGTGTCATTCTTGCGCTATGTATCCCAGTTTGTATGTATCCCACCAACACGCCCAAACTTCTTCCCTGCTAAAGTGCATTTCTAGTACCTTGGGCCTTCCCTATGCTATTCCTCCTGATCTTTGTTAGCGCTCGTCCCGTGTTCCTGCTTGTCCGTGTGTCATTCTTGCGCTATGTATCCCAGTTTGTATGTATCCCACCAACACGCCCAAACTTCTTCCTGCTAAAGTGCATTTCTAGTACCTTGGGCCTTCCCTATGCTATTCCTCCTGATCTTTGTTAGCGCTCGTCCCGTGTTCCTGCTTGTCCGTGTGTCATTCTTGCGCTATGTATCCCAGTTTGTATGTATCCCACCAACACGCCCAAACTTCTTCCCTGCTAAAGTGCATTTCTAGTACCTTGGGCCTTCCCTATGCTATTCCTCCTGATCTTTGTTAGCGCTCGTCCCGTGTTCCTGCTTGTCCGTGTGTCATTCTTGCGCTATGTATCCCAGTTTGTATGTATCCCACGAACACGCCCAAACTTCTTCCCTGCTAAAGTGCATTTCTAGTACCTTGGGCCTTCCCTATGCTATTCCTCCTGATCTTTGTTAGCGCTCGTCCCGTGTTCCTGCTTGTCCGTGTGTCATTCTTGCGCTATGTATCCCAGTTTGTATGTATCCCACCAACACGCCCAAACTTCTTCCCTGCTAAAGTGCATTTCTAGTACCTTGGGCCTTCCCTATGCTATTCCTCCTGATCTTTGTTAGCGCTCGTCCCGTGTTCCTGCTTGTCCGTGTGTCATTCTTGCGCTATGTATCCCAGTTTGTATGTATCCCACCAACACGCCCAAACTTCTTCCCTGCTAAAGTGCATTTCTAGTACCTTGGGCCTTCCCTATGCTATTCCTCCTGATCTTTGTTAGCGCTCGTCCCGTGTTCCTGCTTGTCCGTGTGTCATTCTTGCGCTATGTATCCCAGTTTGTATGTATCCCACCAACACGCCCAAACTTCTTCCCTGCTAAAGTGCATTTCTAGTACCTTGGGCCTTCCCTATGCTATTCCTCCTGATCTTTGTTAGCGCTCGTCCCGTGTTCCTGCTTGTCCGTGTGTCATTCTTGCGCTATGTATCCCAGTTTGTATGTATCCCCACCAACACGCCCAAACTTCTTCCCTGCTAAAGTGCATTTCTAGTACCTTGGGCCTTCCCTATGCTATTCCTCCTGATCTTTGTTAGCGCTCGTCCGTGTTCCTGCTTGTCCGTGTGTCATTCTTGCGCTATGTATCCCAGTTTGTATGTATCCCACGAACACGCCCAAACTTCTTCCTGCTAAAGTGCATTTCTAGTACCTTGGGCCTTCCCTATGCTATTCCTCCTGATCTTTGTTAGCGCTCGTCCCGTGTTCCTGCTTGTCCGTGTGTCATTCTTGCGCTATGTATCCAGTTTGTATTGTATGTATCCCACCAACACGCCCAAACTTCTTCCCTGCTAAAGTGCATTTCTAGTACCTTGGGCCTTCCCTATGCTATTCCTCCTGATCTTTGTTAGCGCTCGTCCCGTGTTCCTGCTTGTCCGTGTGTCATTCTTGCGCTATGTATCCCAGTTTGTATGTATCCCACCAACACGCCCAAACTTCTTCCCTGCTAAAGTGCATTTCTAGTACCTTGGGCCTTCCCTATGCTATTCCTCCTGATCTTTGTTAGCGCTCGTCCCGTGTTCCTGCTTGTCCGTGTGTCATTCTTGCGCTATGTATCCCAGTTTGTATGTATCCCACCAACACGCCCAAACTTCTTCCCTGCTAAAGTGCATTTCTAGTACCTTGGGCCTTCCCTATGCTATTCCTCCTGATCTTTGTTAGCGCTCGTCCCGTGTTCCTGCTTGTCCGTGTGTCATTCTTGCGCTATGTATCCCAGTTTGTATGTATCCCACCAACACGCCCAAACTTCTTCCCTGCTAAAGTGCATTTCTAGTACCTTGGGCCTTCCCTATGCTATTCCTCCTGATCTTTGTTAGCGCTCGTCCCGTGTTCCTGCTTGTCCGTGTGTCATTCTTGCGCTATGTATCCCAGTTTGTATGTATCCCACCAACACGCCCAAACTTCTTCCCTGCTAAAGTGCATTTCTAGTACCTTGGGCCTTCCCTATGCTATTCCTCCTGATCTTTGTTAGCGCTCGTCCCGTGTTCCTGCTTGTCCGTGTGTCATTCTTGCGCTATGTATCCCAGTTTGTATGTATCCCACCAACACGCCCAAACTTCTTCCCTGCTAAAGTGCATTTCTAGTACCTTGGGCCTTCCCTATGCTATTCCTCCTGATCTTTGTTAGCGCTCGTCCCGTGTTCCTGCTTGTCCGTGTGTCATTCTTGCGCTATGTATCCCAGTTTGTATGTATCCCACAACACGCCCAAACTTCTTCCCTGCTAAAGTGCATTTCTAGTACCTTGGGCCTTCCCTATGCTATTCCTCCTGATCTTTGTTAGCGCTCGTCCCGTGTTCCTGCTTGTCCGTGTGTCATTCTTGCGCTATGTATCCCAGTTTGTATGTATCCCACCAACACGCCCAAACTTCTTCCCTGCTAAAGTGCATTTCTAGTACCTTGGGCCTTCCCTATGCTATTCCTCCTGATCTTTGTTAGCGCTCGTCCCGTGTTCCTGCTTGTCCGTGTGTCATTCTTGCGCTATGTATCCCAGTTTGTATGTATCCCACGAACACGCCCAAACTTCTTCCCTGCTAAAGTGCATTTCTAGTACCTTGGGCCTTCCCTATGCTATTCCTCCTGATCTTTGTTAGCGCTCGTCCCGTGTTCCTGCTTGTCCGTGTGTCATTCTTGCGCTATGTATCCCAGTTTGTATGTATCCCACCAACACGCCCAAACTTCTTCCCTGCTAAAGTGCATTTCTAGTACCTTGGGCCTTCCCTATGCTATTCCTCCTGATCTTTGTTAGCGCTCGTCCCGTGTTCCTGCTTGTCCGTGTGTCATTCTTGCGCTATGTATCCCAGTTTGTATGTATCCCACCAACACGCCCAAACTTCTTCCCTGCTAAAGTGCATTTCTAGTACCTTGGGCCTTCCCTATGCTATTCCTCCTGATCTTTGTTAGCGCTCGTCCCGTGTTCCTGCTTGTCCGTGTGTCATTCTTGCGCTATGTATCCCAGTTTGTATGTATCCCACCAACACGCCCAAACTTCTTCCCTGCTAAAGTGCATTTCTAGTACCTTGGGCCTTCCCTATGCTATTCCTCCTGATCTTTGTTAGCGCTCGTCCCGTGTTCCTGCTTGTCCGTGTGTCATTCTTGCGCTATGTATCCCAGTTTGTATGTATCCCACCAACACGCCCAAACTTCTTCCCTGCTAAAGTGCATTTCTAGTACCTTGGGCCTTCCCTATGCTATTCCTCCTGATCTTTGTTAGCGCTCGTCCCGTGTTCCTGCTTGTCCGTGTGTCATTCTTGCGCTATGTATCCCAGTTTGTATGTATCCCACCAACACGCCCAAACTTCTTCCCTGCTAAAGTGCATTTCTAGTACCTTGGGCCTTCCCTATGCTATTCCTCCTGATCTTTGTTAGCGCTCGTCCCGTGTTCCTGCTTGTCCGTGTGTCATTCTTGCGCTATGTATCCCAGTTTGTATGTATCCCACCAACACGCCCAAACTTCTTCCCTGCTAAAGTGCATTTCTAGTACCTTGGGCCTTCCCTATGCTATTCCTCCTGATCTTTGTTAGCGCTCGTCCCGTGTTCCTGCTTGTCCGTGTGTCATTCTTGCGCTATGTATCCCAGTTTGTATGTATCCCACCAACACGCCCAAACTTCTTCCCTGCTAAAGTGCATTTCTAGTACCTTGGGCCTTCCCTATGCTATTCCTCCTGATCTTTGTTAGCGCTCGTCCCGTGTTCCTGCTTGTCCGTGTGTCATTCTTGCGCTATGTATCCCAGTTTGTATGTATCCCACGAACACGCCCAAACTTCTTCCCTGCTAAAGTGCATTTCTAGTACCTTGGGCCTTCCCTATGCTATTCCTCCTGATCTTTGTTAGCGCTCGTCCCGTGTTCCTGCTTGTCCGTGTGTCATTCTTGCGCTATGTATCCCAGTTTGTATGTATCCCACCAACACGCCCAAACTTCTTCCCTGCTAAAGTGCATTTCTAGTACCTTGGGCCTTCCCTATGCTATTCCTCCTGATCTTTGTTAGCGCTCGTCCCGTGTTCCTGCTTGTCCGTGTGTCATTCTTGCGCTATGTATCCCAGTTTGTATGTATCCCACCAACACGCCCAAACTTCTTCCCTGCTAAAGTGCATTTCTAGTACCTTGGGCCTTCCCTATGCTATTCCTCCTGATCTTTGTTAGCGCTCGTCCCGTGTTCCTGCTTGTCCGTGTGTCATTCTTGCGCTATGTATCCCAGTTTGTATGTATCCCACCAACACGCCCAAACTTCTTCCCTGCTAAAGTGCATTTCTAGTACCTTGGGCCTTCCCTATGCTATTCCTCCTGATCTTTGTTAGCGCTCGTCCCGTGTTCCTGCTTGTCCGTGTGTCATTCTTGCGCTATGTATCCCAGTTTGTATGTATCCCACCAACACGCCCAAACTTCTTCCCTGCTAAAGTGCATTTCTAGTACCTTGGGCCTTCCCTATGCTATTCCTCCTGATCTTTGTTAGCGCTCGTCCCGTGTTCCTGCTTGTCCGTGTGTCATTCTTGCGCTATGTATCCCAGTTTGTATGTATCCCACCAACACGCCCAAACTTCTTCCCTGCTAAAGTGCATTTCTAGTACCTTGGGCCTTCCCTATGCTATTCCTCCTGATCTTTGTTAGCGCTCGTCCCGTGTTCCTGCTTGTCCGTGTGTCATTCTTGCGCTATGTATCCCAGTTTGTATGTATCCCACCAACACGCCCAAACTTCTTCCCTGCTAAAGTGCATTTCTAGTACCTTGGGCCTTCCCTATGCTATTCCTCCTGATCTTTGTTAGCGCTCGTCCCGTGTTCCTGCTTGTCCGTGTGTCATTCTTGCGCTATGTATCCCAGTTTGTATGTATCCCACCAACACGCCCAAACTTCTTCCCTGCTAAAGTGCATTTCTAGTACCTTGGGCCTTCCCTATGCTATTCCTCCTGATCTTTGTTAGCGCTCGTCCCGTGTTCCTGCTTGTCCGTGTGTCATTCTTGCGCTATGTATCCCAGTTTGTATGTATCCCACCAACACGCCCAAACTTCTTCCCTGCTAAAGTGCATTTCTAGTACCTTGGGCCTTCCCTATGCTATTCCTCCTGATCTTTGTTAGCGCTCGTCCCGTGTTCCTGCTTGTCCGTGTGTCATTCTTGCGCTATGTATCCCAGTTTGTATGTATCCCACCAACACGCCCAAACTTCTTCCCTGCTAAAGTGCATTTCTAGTACCTTGGGCCTTCCCTATGCTATTCCTCCTGATCTTTGTTAGCGCTCGTCCCGTGTTCCTGCTTGTCCGTGTGTCATTCTTGCGCTATGTATCCCAGTTTGTATGTATCCCACCAACACGCCCAAACTTCTTCCCTGCTAAAGTGCATTTCTAGTACCTTGGGCCTTCCCTATGCTATTCCTCCTGATCTTTGTTAGCGCTCGTCCCGTGTTCCTGCTTGTCCGTGTGTCATTCTTGCGCTATGTATCCCAGTTTGTATGTATCCCACGAACACGCCCAAACTTCTTCCCTGCTAAAGTGCATTTCTAGTACCTTGGGCCTTCCCTATGCTATTCCTCCTGATCTTTGTTAGCGCTCGTCCCGTGTTCCTGCTTGTCCGTGTGTCATTCTTGCGCTATGTATCCCAGTTTGTATGTATCCCACCAACACGCCCAAACTTCTTCCCTGCTAAAGTGCATTTCTAGTACCTTGGGCCTTCCCTATGCTATTCCTCCTGATCTTTGTTAGCGCTCGTCCCGTGTTCCTGCTTGTCCGTGTGTCATTCTTGCGCTATGTATCCCAGTTTGTATGTATCCCACGAACACGCCCAAACTTCTTCCCTGCTAAAGTGCATTTCTAGTACCTTGGGCCTTCCCTATGCTATTCCTCCTGATCTTTGTTAGCGCTCGTCCCGTGTTCCTGCTTGTCCGTGTGTCATTCTTGCGCTATGTATCCCAGTTTGTATGTATCCCACCAACACGCCCAAACTTCTTCCCTGCTAAAGTGCATTTCTAGTACCTTGGGCCTTCCCTATGCTATTCCTCCTGATCTTTGTTAGCGCTCGTCCCGTGTTCCTGCTTGTCCGTGTGTCATTCTTGCGCTATGTATCCCAGTTTGTATGTATCCCACCAACACGCCCAAACTTCTTCCCTGCTAAAGTGCATTTCTAGTACCTTGGGCCTTCCCTATGCTATTCCTCCTGATCTTTGTTAGCGCTCGTCCCGTGTTCCTGCTTGTCCGTGTGTCATTCTTGCGCTATGTATCCCAGTTTGTATGTATCCCACCAACACGCCCAAACTTCTTCCCTGCTAAAGTGCATTTCTAGTACCTTGGGCCTTCCCTATGCTATTCCTCCTGATCTTTGTTAGCGCTCGTCCCGTGTTCCTGCTTGTCCGTGTGTCATTCTTGCGCTATGTATCCCAGTTTGTATGTATCCCACCAACACGCCCAAACTTCTTCCCTGCTAAAGTGCATTTCTAGTACCTTGGGCCTTCCCTATGCTATTCCTCCTGATCTTTGTTAGCGCTCGTCCCGTGTTCCTGCTTGTCCGTGTGTCATTCTTGCGCTATGTATCCCAGTTTGTATGTATCCCACGAACACGCCCAAACTTCTTCCCTGCTAAAGTGCATTTCTAGTACCTTGGGCCTTCCCTATGCTATTCCTCCTGATCTTTGTTAGCGCTCGTCCCGTGTTCCTGCTTGTCCGTGTGTCATTCTTGCGCTATGTATCCCAGTTTGTATGTATCCCACCAACACGCCCAAACTTCTTCCCTGCTAAAGTGCATTTCTAGTACCTTGGGCCTTCCCTATGCTATTCCTCCTGATCTTTGTTAGCGCTCGTCCCGTGTTCCTGCTTGTCCGTGTGTCATTCTTGCGCTATGTATCCCAGTTTGTATGTATCCCACCAACACGCCCAAACTTCTTCCCTGCTAAAGTGCATTTCTAGTACCTTGGGCCTTCCCTATGCTATTCCTCCTGATCTTTGTTAGCGCTCGTCCCGTGTTCCTGCTTGTCCGTGTGTCATTCTTGCGCTATGTATCCCAGTTTGTATGTATCCCACCAACACGCCCAAACTTCTTCCCTGCTAAAGTGCATTTCTAGTACCTTGGGCCTTCCCTATGCTATTCCTCCTGATCTTTGTTAGCGCTCGTCCCGTGTTCCTGCTTGTCCGTGTGTCATTCTTGCGCTATGTATCCCAGTTTGTATGTATCCCACCAACACGCCCAAACTTCTTCCCTGCTAAAGTGCATTTCTAGTACCTTGGGCCTTCCCTATGCTATTCCTCCTGATCTTTGTTAGCGCTCGTCCCGTGTTCCTGCTTGTCCGTGTGTCATTCTTGCGCTATGTATCCCAGTTTGTATGTATCCCACGAACACGCCCAAACTTCTTCCCTGCTAAAGTGCATTTCTAGTACCTTGGGCCTTCCCTATGCTATTCCTCCTGATCTTTGTTAGCGCTCGTCCCGTGTTCCTGCTTGTCCGTGTGTCATTCTTGCGCTATGTATCCCAGTTTGTATGTATCCCACCAACACGCCCAAACTTCTTCCCTGCTAAAGTGCATTTCTAGTACCTTGGGCCTTCCCTATGCTATTCCTCCTGATCTTTGTTAGCGCTCGTCCCGTGTTCCTGCTTGTCCGTGTGTCATTCTTGCGCTATGTATCCCAGTTTGTATGTATCCCACCAACACGCCCAAACTTCTTCCCTGCTAAAGTGCATTTCTAGTGCCTTGGGCCTTCCCTATGCTATTCCTCCTGATCTTTTTTAGCGCTCGTCCCGTGTTCCTGCTTGTCCGTGTGTCATTCTTGCGCTATGTATCCCAGTTTGTATGTATCCCACCAACACGCCCAAACTTCTTCCCTGCTAAAGTGCATTTCTAGTGCCTTGGGCCTTCCCTATGCTATTCCTCCTGATCTTTTTTAGCGCTCGTCCCGTGTTCCTGCTTGTCCCTGTGTCATTCTTGCGCTATGTATCCCAGTTTGTATGTATCCCACCAACACGCCCAAACTTCTTCCCTGCTAAAGTGCATTTCTAGTACCTTGGGCCTTCCCTATGCTATTCCTCCTGATCTTTGTTAGCGCTCGTCCCGTGTTCCTGCTTGTCCGTGTGTCATTCTTGCGCTATGTATCCCAGTTTGTATGTATCCCACCAACACGCCCAAACTTCTTCCCTGCTAAAGTGCATTTCTAGTACCTTGGGCCTTCCCTATGCTATTCCTCCTGATCTTTGTTAGCGCTCGTCCCGTGTTCCTGCTTGTCCGTGTGTCATTCTTGCGCTATGTATCCCAGTTTGTATGTATCCCACGAACACGCCCAAACTTCTTCCCTGCTAAAGTGCATTTCTAGTACCTTGGGCCTTCCCTATGCTATTCCTCCTGATCTTTGTTAGCGCTCGTCCCGTGTTCCTGCTTGTCCGTGTGTCATTCTTGCGCTATGTATCCCAGTTTGTATGTATCCCACCAACACGCCCAAACTTCTTCCCTGCTAAAGTGCATTTCTAGTACCTTGGGCCTTCCCTATGCTATTCCTCCTGATCTTTGTTAGCGCTCGTCCCGTGTTCCTGCTTGTCCGTGTGTCATTCTTGCGCTATGTATCCCAGTTTGTATGTATCCCACGAACACGCCCAAACTTCTTCCCTGCTAAAGTGCATTTCTAGTACCTTGGGCCTTCCCTATGCTATTCCTCCTGATCTTTGTTAGCGCTCGTCCCGTGTTCCTGCTTGTCCGTGTGTCATTCTTGCGCTATGTATCCCAGTTTGTATGTATCCCACCAACACGCCCAAACTTCTTCCCTGCTAAAGTGCATTTCTAGTGCCTTGGGCCTTCCCTATGCTATTCCTCCTGATCTTTTTTAGCGCTCGTCCCGTGTTCCTGCTTGTCCCTGTGTCATTCTTGCGCTATGTATCCCAGTTTGTATGTATCCAACCAACACGCCCAAACTTCTTCTCTGCTAAAGTGCAATCACCCCCAACAAAATTGCAAAGGTTGATGAGCTGATGACACAAGAACGGAGGATAAGAATAGATGAACTGGCAGAGCGTGTGAACATCAGTCACGGTTCGGTTCACCCCATAATTCATGAGCATCTCGGTTATCGGCTCTTGCGTGCGCAATGGATGCCCAAGATTTTGAACCACCGCTAGAAGAAGGTTCTGCGCTGCCTTGACTCATCTGATCTGGTATCACAATGAGAGTGACGACTTTTTGTCGGCAATTGTCATCGGGAACGACTAACGTGCCACTACTACGAGCCTGATACACGACGGCAAAGCTTCCCATGGAAACATTCGAATTCACCACCCCCAATTAAAGCAAAGACCGTTATTTCCGCCGGAAAAAGTGCTGTTGACTTCTTTTTTTCCATCGTCAGGTGCCATATTTCTGATGAAATTTGCTAAAGCCGGAGAGACTATCAATCGCTTCCGATAATGTGAAACGCCGGATCGGCTGCGTGTCGCAATCAAGGACAAACGACGTGGAAAATTGATTATGGTGTTGAGCTGCTGAGCACGGAGGTCGCGGAATCGAATCCCGGCCACGGCGGCCGCATTTCGATGTGAGCGACATGGGAAAACACCCGTATACTTAGATTTAGGTGCACGTTAAAGAACCCCAGGTGGCCGAAATTTCCGGAGTCCTCCACTACAGCGTGCCTCGTAATCAGAACGTTGTTTTGGCTCGTAAAACCCCATAATTTAATTTTTAATTCTTCCACGACAATGCCCGTCCCCACGTGGCTGGTGTGGTTATTGCAAAACTGGTAAAGTTCAAGTGGGAAACTCTGCAACATCCGCCATACAGCTGAGACCTGACGCCTTGCGACTTTCACATTTTGGGACAAATGAAAAAAAAACAGCTCAATAGAAACAGATTCGTGTCGGACGATGACGTGAAAGAGTCAGTTGCAGATTTCTTAAAGCAGCAACCTAAGCAGTTTTATGAGACGGGATGCACCAGACTCGCTAGTCAATGGGACAAATGTCTAAATGCTTATGGAGACTACTGTAAAATAAAGTACCCCGTTTGTCATATATTCGCATTGGCTCACTTTCATTCGACTTACCCTGGTATATCTTGCAGAACGGCTGTATATGCGTGCTCTCTGTTGAGACAATATTATTATTGCAATTACTCCCTATACACGACCGGTGACAGCTGCTCCTTACTAATAAGGAGCTCTCCTTAATAATACCTGCTCCTTAATAATACATCGGAATAAATGACAGCGTCATTGAGATTTTTCGCTGACCGTTGCATATGTACAAAAATGTAAACAAGGTTCTGGAATCACAAAGTTTCATTATCATATTTGACCTGAGCTTGTTAATTTCGCGGCGTTTAATTTTTTTTATATCAGTGGCATGCACTAGTTTGCTGGTTTTGAACTGATATAGTTCTGAAGATCGTGTTATATTTTCTTTACTTATGAAATAGACAAAGACATGGAAGCATTGATATTTATTTTTTTTATTTTTTTATTTATTTCATACTGCAGACCTAAAACAGGTCCAAGCAGGGTGGTTAAACATAACAATATTAAAATGCATTATTCAATCAAGTGATGTGGTAAGATACAACAGTAATGCAATGAGTCAATCAATTGAAACAGGCAACAACGCGTTATTCCAGTCTGTTATAGTTCGGGGAAAAAAAGAATACTTGAATACATCCATCCGTGCAAAATAAGGTGTTAGTGAATTGGGATGATGGTGTCGAGTAAGCCTAGACGTTGTACTGAACAGATACGATGCAGGATTAATTGATAAGTCTCCATTAATAAGCATGGTAAGAAATCTAATTCTTAAGTGTTGCCTTCTCTGCTGAAGGACTTCAGTGCCATTATCACGCATTATTCGTTAGGGGGAATCATAGCGAGAGAATTTAGAATATATGAATCGAACGGCTTTTTTCTGTACCCTTTCGATCCGTTTTCTGTACCCTTTCAATCCGTTATATTGGGCACAATGTTTGGCACATTCGAGTATAGGTTATTTTTTAAATACACATATATAACTTGTTTTGACAGTGCGTAGCGTTCAAGAATTCGTTTGCAGTATCTTTGGCAATGGCAATACAGTTATTAATATTGTATTTGATCCCTCGGCAATTTGTTGAAGAGGAAGCTTTAGCTCGGACCCAACTACGACGCGGCCTATTCAAATACATGTAAAACGTAGAAATGCTTTTCTGCGATAACCCCTGGATCGCTTTTAATGAAATTGCAGTTGAGAGAGAAAGTTAAATTCTATAGTCTCTGTTGGAAACATAATTTCGATTTAGGGCCTGAATTTTTTTTTAATATAATGAAAAATTCGAAGTGCGAAAAAAACAGAAGCACGACGTTTACAAACTTATCGCTCTGCATCAAGAACAGATATCGCGGTTCATCAAACGGCATCTATTATAAGAATCGAAGTGGACAAATTTGGTATGTCAATTAGTACGTTACGTGAATTGGTTACGTGGTGTGCAAGGGTTCTGCAAAAGCGGTATGTCGATAATACTAAATTTTTTTAGATTCATTAGTAACATATCAGTTTTGTCCGCTCTAGATGTACTATTACATGCGATTCACAGAATTGTGATATTATTTTTCATTGTGGAGTTACAGTGGTTTGAACTTGATAGTTTCGTTTTCTGGAAATTTGCGATTGCTGCCAATTTTTAATAAAAATTAACAACTAAATGATAAATTCGAAACCAGAAGTCAGTAGAGCCTAAGTTTTAGAGCGCAGCTCTTTGGCGTCCGTTCCTGGGTTTCGCGTCGTCGTCGGCGTCGTCGTCGTCGGCGTCGGCCTCGTAACCAGCTCGCCTCCGCCGCCGCGCATGCGCGCTGTCGGCTCTCCGGGCGAGGGAGGATGATGGAAGGGAGGAGGAGAGACTGTGGAGGAGGGCTGGCTACACAAATGGCTCTTTGGCGTCCGTTCCTGGGTTTCGCGTTGTCGTCGGCCTCATAACCAGCTCCGCCCCCCTTTCATCCCCCCAGCGCTAGCAGCGACCGACTGATACCGCTTTCGTGAGTCCGCTACCGCACTCACGAAAGACGTCGTGCACTTCCTGCAACTCGCATTAACCGTCCATCGATCCACACCGATGTTAGTAGTGGGGGACTTTAATGTTGACATAAAGACAAACAGCAATTTCCTAACACTTATGCGGGAGAACATCCCGTTCCTCTCGCTCGTAACGCGTCCCACGGCTGTGACAACCTCGCGAGGCACTTGTATAGATCTCGTCTTTGAGAATCAAGCATTGGTGTACCAAGTCGAACATATATCAGTCTATTTCTCCGACCACAAAGCTTCCTTCATGACTGTCAAGAACTGTTAATGGAGTCTTTGTTAAAGGAATACGTGTGAAAAATAAAAAAAAAATTCTGTGATAGCGCATACATGTGTTGCTCGATTTCTTTGCCTCAATCTATCGAAAAGGTGAAACAGCTTATTTGCTGCGCTCAAATTTCGCATTAGGAAGTAACGTAATCGTCGGTAATTTTTTTCTTTTAAAAGCAACAAACCTCGTCAAACTTGGTGCAGTGGTTGCCGAGAAAAACGAATTCACCTTCTACATGTATTTACGTAGATAGGAACACCCGAGCTAAAGCTTCCTCTCAAGGAAGAGGCCAAGCTGCACGTGAGCCCCCCTCCCGAACGAAATTTCTGGCTACGCCACTGGGCCGAGGATACCCCAAACAATGTCTGATAGTTGCTAAAAGTTACGTGCTAAGCTAGCCTCACTCGACAGAGTTCGGCAATTAAAGGTTGACAGGTTCAGTTTCCATTGGCGGCCTGTCCGAACCCAGAGATCCTTAGCACCCTCGGCTGAGTTACAGGTCTGGTCAAGTGCTCTGCAGCTGTTGGGGACTGAGGCCCGTGGGTGAATTGTAGGGACCATTTGGGAGGTGGTGGCCGAATACTGCACCAGAGAGGCCAATTCCTCTTCTGGTGAGGGAGTGTCTTTGTAGAAGCTTAGTGAGGCTTCCTAATTTGGTTGTACCTGGATTAGTACAGCCCCACTCGCTGCCGGCATCTTTTGCCGGTGTCAGGCGCCACTTCAAGCCTGCAGATGTTGTGCACTGAAGGAGGTGAATTTCAAGCTGACTATCGTAAAATAAAGCCCTTATACGGGGATTTGAACTTCCGACTATGGCAACCGAGCATTCGAATTAGCTAAGGCAGATAATCCCGTAGGCGGCTAAGCTATATTATCGCCGATAAGTACAGCGCAGAGGGCCCTACGTGCCTAAAAATTTCCTTGATTTGTCCGCGATAGATGCCTTTAGCCGTTCGCGATGGGTTACACCGTACAGAATGATTTCCAAACGGTTCTGGCCTCGTAACTCCGGAATCGCACGTGCGCAGTTGGCTGTGAACTTGGCTAGGTATAAGGCGTCTCCGCCGACGTTGACAGCGCTTCGAACATGGAGGAGTAAGATAATGGTGGAAAACTGGTCGCATCTCTCACTGGAAAGGCGACAGGACATGGAGCACCTCGATCTTGCGCTCCATTGAAGGCCGAGCCAACGAGAACGGATAATTTCATTAAAACTTCTTTCTGGGCGAGTTGGTGCATACTTGACATAAAAATTGTAACAGCGCAAACACATGCAACCACAAAGTACCAAGGACGAAACACAAGCGCTGACTGTCAACTTGTGTCATCGCTTGTGTCTCGTCCTTGGTACTTTGTGGTTGCATGTGTTTGCGCTGTTACAATTTTTATGTCGAGAATGAATAAGCTGCTCAGTCGTATGCACACACGTATATATACATCTGTGTACACGAAAACTTTCGCTCACGGGTGAATCGGAAGAGTGCGAACACAGATTTTTCTACGGCACGTAGCTCATAACGCGCTGCTCTCATTTAAATATTTATTTATTTATTTCGAGTACCCTCATGGCCCTGCGGGCATTATTGAGGGGAGTGGAACAAGACATACAATAATACAGATAACAAGAAATGTAAATACATTCATGGGTCACAGCATTACATATCATTGCATTATAGCATAGCATTGCATACATAACATTACATAGCTCACTGCACTGAGTTTTACAGATTTTACAGATTTCAGCAATTGTGCACATTCATGGAACGCTAAAAAAACGAGAAAAGAAAACAACTAACAACGCAAACTAGAAAATCAGCAACACAGAGTTCGTGAGGGACCACGAAACGAAAGGCACGCATGTTATGAAGAAGAAATGCAGACACTTAACTTATTCTTAAAATGCTCGAGATCGTCGGTGAGTGCCACATCTGCTGGCAAGTGATTCCACTCGGATGACGTAGTTGGAATTAAAGAAGTTAGGCGAGCGGTAGTGTGACAAAGTGGAACGCGCACTTTGCGTGGATGGTCAATGCGCGATGAAACATAGGCGGGTGAAAGGAGCAAAGCATTTTTCAAAACAGGATTCAGATTGTAGATCTTAAAAAAAAAGAAAGAGTCGTAAAATTTTCCTGCGCAATGAAAGTAATGGTAGTGACAAAGTGTTTTTCATTAGTGTGACACTTGATCTGCGGTCATAGTTGTGGAGGATAAAACGAGTGGCACGGTTCTGAACAGCTTCCAACACAGATATAAGTGACTTAGCTTGAGGGTCCCATATCGACGCGGCGTATTCAAGTTTCGAACGAACCAGTGTTTTATAAAGTAGGAGTTTGACGGAAATGGGCGCATTAGAAAAGTTTCGTTTTATGTAACCGAGCATGCGGTTCGCGTTTCCAGTAATGTAGGTAATATGCTGATTCCAGGATAAATTTGATGTCAGATGTACACCAGGGTATTTACACGAGGTAAACGGGGCTAACGAAGCATTGTTGATGCTGTAAGAGGCTGGTGGCGAGACGCCTTGGCATGAAAAGCGCATGGATTTGCATTTTGATGTGTTTAAAACCATTTTCCGTTTAGCACACCAGTCAGTAACGCAGTTAAGATCTGCTTGCAATAAGTGGACATCATTAGTGTTTTTAATTTCACGGTATAGTATACAATCATCTGCAAAGAGTTTGATGGAAGATTTTATATTGTTAGGCAGATCATTAATGTACACAAGGAATAACAAGGGTCCGAGTACAGATCCTTGTGGTACCCCAGACCTAACTAGCATTGAAGATGATTGAAGATCATTAACGTGGACAAACTGCGAGCGGTTAGATAAAAAACAACGAATCCATGCTAGAACATTCGGGACGATGTGAAGATGAGCAAGCTTATACAACAGCAGATTATGGGATACTTTATCGAAAGCCCTGCAAAAATCTAAGAAGATGACGTCGACCTCTGAACCTTCATCAAGAATGCAATAAATCTCGTTGCTGAAAGATAATAACTGTGTTTCACAGGAAAACTGCCTCCTGAAACCATGTTGTGTAGGCGTAAAAAACGAAAATGATTCAAGAAAACCAGATAATTGAGATAAGATTATATGCTCCATGATTTTACATGAAATGGAAGTTAATGATATGGGACGATAATTGAGGGGTTAATGCCTGTCGCCAGATTTAAGGAGTGGAACCAGTTTAGACACTTTCCATTCGTGCGGTATATCTCCTGTTTCAAGCGATTGCTTACATATCTTTAGCAAAAAAATTGCGGAGTACACTTTAGTATTTTTCAGGACTTTGGTGTTAATGTTATCAGGCCCGCAAGAAGAGGAGATTTTCAAATTGTTAATTATGTTGACAATTCCGTCATAGCTAAACCTGACAGGGTCCATTGGAAAGCATACGTTACATGCATAGTCTCTAACATTAGTAATGTCAGTTACGGTACTTGAAAAAGCGGCACTAAAGGTCTCGTTAAGGATCTCGGCGACATCAGTGCTTGAAATAGGGTTTGACTGAGGGTCAACGAGAGATATAAGTGACTGCTCTCGTTTACAGACACTACTCCAAAATTTTTTTGGATTGCTTGTTAAAAACATTGGCAACGTCACATTGAAGTAGTAGTGCTTCGATTCCTTCAAAGACTTCTTGTAGCTGGTAACAGTTTTTTTCAGCGCTGACCAGTGCTCACGCTTTCTAGAAGACTTAGCTTTGCGGAAAAGCCTCCTTTTTTGTTTGTCAGACGTTTTAATGAGCGGTTGTACCATGGATAGTGGCAGTTAGTTAAAAGCTTTTTTCGAGGAATATACAAGTCGACCCATTCACAAAGCTTGTTTCTGAAAAGTTGCCAATTGGTACTTACGGATCTTTCGTTGAAGTTAGCCAGAAATTCGTCAAGGAAGTTTTCAAGTGTTTTATTAATTGCAGTGTAATTTCCTTTAGCATAATCATATATTACTTTTATATTGTTATGCCACGTTCGAGCAGGGAAGTTCAACATGACATGTAGTAAAGAATGATCGCTTATACCTGATAAATAGGAAATATTGGAAACAGCATCAGGGGCCGTTGTTAGCAACAAGTCTAATACATTGGATGGATGGATGGATGAAAAATTTTATTAGGGTCCTTTAGGGCGCGCCCTAGCGCGCAGCGGGCCGCTCCCACGTCGGGACAGAAAGGCCGAGCCTCTCCGCTGCGTCGCGGGCCCGTTGGACAGCCCATAGCTGTTCTTCGAGGTTGGGGCTGTGTAGGACAGCATCCCAGCGTAAAGAAGTGCTACTTTCATCACTGCGTAACGCGGGGCATCGCCAGAGCATGTGAGGTAAGTTCGCCAAGTCATTGCATAGTGCACATGCATTTGTCGTCTGAATTTCGGGGTACATCTTGTGAAGAAGTAGGGGGTTTGGGTATGCCCCCGTCTGTAGAAGCCTTAGTGTCAAAGCCTGAGGTCTATTGAGTTTGCAATGTGGGAGGGGGTAGATCCTCCGAGCCAAGTAAAAGTGCTTGGTAATTTCGGTGTACGAGGAAGGAGAGTCCCGATTGTCAGTACCCCCGGCGTCACGCTACCCGGTAGCTACGCGGTTTATGATCCCTCGCGCAGCTCCGTGTGCCGACTCGTTGAGGTTGGGTGGGGCACCCTCGATCTGTCCCATGTGAGCTGGAAACCAGAACAATGTGTGTGGCTTGATTTCTTTGCTTCCTAATATTCGTAGGGCCAGCTCGGATATGGTTCCTTTGGCAAATGCCCTAACAGCTGATATTGAGTCACTGTAGATTGATGTCCTCTTGTTGTCCAATAAGGCCATCGCTATTGCAGCCTGCTCTGCGATTTCAGAGGACGTCGTCCGAATCGAGATTGCGTTCGTTATTTGGCTTTCATGATTTACGCTAACTACAGCGAAGGCCTGTCCGTCGGCGTAGCGCGCTGCGTCTACGAAACTGTTCTGCGAAGCCCGTTCACGAGCCTTTTCCAGGAGAGCCTTCGCGCGCGCCCGACGTCTTCCCACGTTGTGTTCTGGATGGACGTTTCGTGGGATAGGCGCGACAGGATGCGGTCCCGCTGCTCTCGAGGGATGCTGCAGAACTTTGTTTTGGTTACTCTGGAAGGAACGCCCAGCTCCTGTAAGATGTGCCTTCCAGCTTGTGTGGTAGATAGCCTGATGAACTGGGCCCTCTCCTGTGCTTCCGCTATTTCCTCTTGCGTGTTATGCATGCCAAGTTGAAGTAAGCGTTCCGTGGGAGTGTATACGGGGAGGCCGAGAGCTCTCTTGATTGCCTTCCTGATTAATGCATTGAGCTTATCCCTTTCCGATCTTTGCCAGTTGTGCATGGCCGCGACGTAAGTGAAATGACACATTACGAAAGCATGTACCAATCTCACGAGGTTATCTTCTCCGAGGCCTTGCTGCCGGTTGGCCACTCTTCTGATTAGTCTGATGGCATTGTCCGTCTTCTTAGTGAGTCGCAGCACTGTCTGGTTGTTTGAACCACTCGACTCTACCATCATGCCGAGAATCCGGATAGCATCCACCCTCGGAATATAGCCTCCGTCTTTTCTGCGCAGTTTTATGTCGCATTCGGCGAGTGGCTTCCATCCCTTTGGTTTCGGGCCTCTGCGCTTGGGTCGATAAAGTAGCAGTTCCGACTTGTGCGGTGAGCACCGAAGGCCCGTGGACTCAAGGTATCTCTCGGTAGCATCAACCGCCTCTTGCAGGGCCGTCTCTACCTGTCCGTCACTACATTCCGTACACCAGATGGTAACGTCGTCTGCGTATATGGTATGACTGATACCGTCAATAGCAGAGAGTGTCCGGGTTAGACCGATCATGACTAGGTTAAAGAGGGTTGGAGATATGACTGACCCTTGTGGCGTCCCTTTAGACCCCAGCTTAATCATGTCTGAAGTCAGGTCCCCGATCTTAAGGGTGGCTTCTCTGTCTAACAGGAAAGATATCGTGTAGGAATGAAAGTGCTTCCCCAGGTTTAGGCTCGAGATTGTATTTAAAACGCACGAGTGAAGAATGTTATCAAATGCCTTTTCGAGATCTAGACCTAGTATGGCTCTCGTGTCCCGCGTATTACAGTCAATAATGTGATGCTTGATGAGCTTCATCGCGTCCTGCGTCGAGAGTCCGACCCTGAAGCCGATCATGTTGTGTGGGTAAATGTCATGGTCCTCCAGGTAGCGTGAAAGCCTGTTTAGGATTGCGTGCTCAGCAACTTTCCCCACGCACGATGTGAGCGAAATTGGGCGGAGGTTATCGAGGCTGGGCGGCTTGCCTGGCTTGGGGATGAGAATGGTGTTGGCAGATTTCCACATTTCCGGGACTTTACCACTGCTCCACGCTTGGTTAATGATGTCCGTTAGGTATTCGATGGACTTCTCGTCCAGATTCCGTAGAGCTTTGTTTGTGATCTTGTCCGGACCTGGAGCCGATCTGCCGTTGAGGGCGTGGAGCGCCTGCCTGATCTCCTCAATCCCGAATTCTGCGTCTAGCTCAGGGTTCTCGGAGCCTTCGTAGTCAGGGGAAGGTGGTGTAGGGCACGATGCGACTGATAGGTACTTCTGTACGAGTTTCGATAAAATTTCCTTGCTCGAATATTCTCGCTTGGCTGTGTGTAGGGTGCGCGCCAGTGTGTTGCGTTGGTTGGTTCTAGTGTTCGTCTCGTCGAGGAGATGCTTTAGGAGGTTCCAGGTGCCACCGTTGCGCATCTGCCCGTCGATCGAGTTGCACACCTCATCCCATTGCTGTTTACAGAGGGCCCTGCAGTGTTCCTCTATAGTTCTGTTGATTTCCGATATCCTTTTTCTGAGCCTGCGGTTGAGCCGTTGTCCTTTCCACCTGGCGAGGAGGGATTGCTTGGCCTCCAGTAGGTGAGCGAGACGGCTGTCCATCTTTTCCACCGGGAGGTCGGTACAAACCTCTTTGGTGGTAGCTTTGTATCGTGTCTAACCTGTGCAACCCATTGTTCGAGGCTAGGCTTGTCTTCACTCTCCATTCGTTCTTCCCTTATTTTGCGAAATTTGTCCCAGTCTGTGTACTGGAACATGCGCTGTCTCTTCTGGTCGACTTGGAGGTGCGTGGCCAAGATATAATGGTCGCTACCAAAGTCTACCCCGAGGTTTGTGCACTTGACCGCTGCAATGCTCCTGACAAAGGTGAGATCCGGTGTCGTGTCACGGCTCGACGATGTTCCGCATCTGCCTATATTGTGAATCTTACGTGCCTAAAAAATTTCTTGATTTGTCCGCGATAGACGCTTTCCATGTGGCGATATTACGTTATAGCTTGTTTTCCTGTTTTCCCATGTTTTTATTTTATTCTCATTGCGCGACTATCAATTCATTGTTTTATTTTGTAATTCCACTGTCTTTAACTTCCTTCGTGTTTTAGTCACAATTGCACCTTGGGATTTATTTTTACTTCAAGCGCACTTCACACATGTTCCTTTATTATTTCCTTATATTACAAACCCTCAGTACCTTCGATTTCCCCACACCGCTAAGTTACCTGTGAGAAACTGCAATGTTCAAACAAATAAATACGCTTTAGAATATTGCATCATCACTGCATGACTAGTAGCACAGCAGGTCACTTGCTATGAGTTCTGGAAGCAACGCCGGCTATTCTTTAGGCTCTTCAACAGATGCATTAATTGAAAATAGTAGGACAAACGCTTTTTATTACACCTCTAAAGTAACACTGCAATGAGTAGATGAAATCATGCATTAGCACTTGACAGCTAGGAGTACAAATTAATGCCAAAGGACACTTTTTGACACATTCAAGGCCGTGGTTAAGGCACTCGACAAGGCATCCCGCATGGGCAAAAACCAAAAGACAGCCAACGAACAACGACATCCTTCTGTACTCCATGCTGGTACGTTGGACAAGAGAGAATGGCACTTGCCAGAGTCGCACTCGACTGCGCAGGTAACCGCCGCAACATTTCTCTTGTAACAAGCCGAGAGCACTAACAACAGCCACGAAAAACACGGTTTCATTTCCAATCTTCTCGACTATATCGGGCACACATACACCATTATCTCTTTGCTGTGACATCTGAGAGCACCCACCTGAGGGCTACAACCGAACACTGTCTGTAGACAAAAAAAATGCAATTAATTCGCGCAGAGCAAGCACTTAGCGGTACACTTAGCGGTACACAGTATGATAACGTAACCAGTCGGGACGGAGTCGGATAAAGGAGTCCCCAATGCTGTCTAGCATACTCGATGGCAGAGAATGTGTCTAGCGGCGAACTGTGCTCGTTCTGGACATCGCTTGGAGCTTACGGGTGGCTTCTGGCTGTATTTTGGCAACATGCCAGGCAGACGATATCGCAGCCTTGAGTGCAACTCTTCTAGGGCACCCTCTTCCCTCTACGAGTGACCAAGGGCAGCAATGAGCTGTGCGTGCGTGCCAGGTGGCAGCGGAGGCTCTCCTTTCTCGTAAACTGGCGTCCGCAGTGTCCACACTCGAACCCTTTCTCGCCCGAATGACACCTCACGTGACGGCGAAGGTTGGACAGGTAAAAGAAAGTTTGCGGGCACAGATGGCACTCGTACGGCTTGCCACCGCCATGGCGTTTCAGGTGGTCGCGCAGGCTGCCCCTCTGGGCGAAGTCACGTGGACATAGGTGGCACTTGAAGCGACGTTGGGGTTGCTCCTCCGGGACATCTTCCCCTTCTGCTTTGACCTGCAACACCGAGTATAGGCTCTTGACGCTGTTTTTTTTTTCGACAGTTTAATCAACACCCCTCGCAAAACTTAAGAAATATTCTACGTAACAACGACTGGGTCGGCGGTGAGGCGATGGCTCCACCGTGTCCACCGCCTCTGGGGTGACCAATGTCATTATTCTAACAGCTAATAAGTACACTAACCTACTAGCGTTTCCATCGACAAACCATGGTGGGATATAACTGAAATACGTCTCTTGTTTCACGTTGTAGCTTAGGCGCCAAGCGCGATGCAATATGTCGTAAATTATTATTGGCGCCCCCTTGTGTACAAATGTAAATGCACAATGACGGATGCAACCTGTAGACGCTCAATGAGAGTGTACGCAGACAGCCAAGTGACGGCACATGACCTGCTGTAAGGCAAAAAGTATAACAGATGACCGATAACTAAGCCATTTCGTAGCACGGGAACAATGTTAGCTCGCCGTATGGCGACACGTAATGACGACGATCGTAATTACGACAAAAGCATTCACGATGAGGTTACGAGAATCGCGTCAGAGGCTCAGTGAAACTGACCGTAACGACAGCATTGAACAAGGCACGATGGTTGGCAGGAATCCTGGAAGCGGCTTGGGTATTCCTTTCTACCAACGCCTTATGCTAAGGACAGAGGATTACGGTAAACACAAAGTGGACCCCTCGCCGTGGCGTATTAGCTAGGGTGTCGCACTGATGAGCACGAAGGCGCGAATTCACTTCCCGGCCACAGTAACCCTATTTCATTGGTGGCGAAATGCTTTCTGAAAAGAAAAAAAATTCTGAAACGCTCGAGCACTTAAATTTAGGCACACATTACAGAAACCAGCTAGACGAAATTACTCCTTAACCCTCCACTGCAGCGTCCGTGGTAACCCACTGTGCAGTACGCTAAACCTCATAAGCTAATCCAAGACAATGACGTTATCTGCTACTTGGAGTCATGATAACTGGCTGAAGTGCCCGTCATTCCCGTACCGTTTCTCCCTCTAAGGAAAAAAAACAAAAAGTGGCGATGTTGCACCTAGGGCCACTTTTCCAGTTTCTTCGTAATTACTGATGGTGTCTAAACTCGAAGCGGTTGATCCTATTTTACACGTATTCGTTTTGCTGTCTACTCTTTCTAGGCCCCGTTTGAACAAGCGATAGCAAATTTTAGTACTCTTACGTTACCTGTAGTGGCGTATTTGCCCGATCTTCTTTCTTCGATTTTGTCGGAAGGTGGCCGAAAAATGAATCTTGTTCATTCACAGCTCTTCCACCCTTTGTAGCAGCGATTGGACAGGCTGTGGCTGAAAATGTCGGCCCTTCACCTTGGGACAAAAGGCGTTGGGAATGATTTTCACCTGCTGTGCACTCCGCCGGTACAAGGCAGGTAGCACCCGCCTCGGAATAAGTGCACTTGCGGAGGTTATCACGCTGGCTATTCCGGATAAATGTGCTCGGATTCATTGCTTCGGCTGCGTCGGGTGTTTTCAGCCAATGACTTTTCGAGTGCACCAGGCTTTCAGTGGCATGAATCCAGCAGTGTCCATTCAGCGAGTTCTGGTGCGGAAAGGTTCGTGAGCAGAGGGTGCAGGGAAAGGGCTTGACGGCGCTGTGCGTTGCCACGTGACTGCCGAATGTGGACTTGTGGTTGAACTCCTCCCCGCAGTGAGGACATAAAAACAACTTTTGGGGCTGCTTTCTTTTCCTGGACGACACTGGCTGAGGGCGTGCATTTGGCGATGTTGGGGGCTCCTCTTTTACGTGCGCCCCGCCTACACGTTCGCACAGGTTGGACGCAGTGTTTGAAGCGTAGGGGCGCACGTCGTTCTCGGACTGGCCGCCGCGTATTCCAGCGGGACGATGGATAATCTGGTCGTCGGGTGTTTTCCGGAAGCTGGAATGGCGTTCGCTCGCTGCCACACCACCGAATACTCCCTGGGGGTGATCAGAGTCACATGCTCCCAACGGTACTGCGCCACCCCCAATACAGTTGTGGTTGCTGGGCTTTTTTTCTCTATGTGCACCCTCGCTGAGCCCAGCATTAAAAAAAATGGCTGTCACACAACTCGTCTCTCGAATGTCGTCAGCCAAAATGGAAGCTAGATGTCGTGCATCATCTTCACTGGTGTGGCAGGGAAGGGTATCGCTGAAACACTTTTTCTCCAAGGCTATCTCGCGACGGTTCTGCAGTGTGCCACTTCCGCTGCTTGTGACACTGCAAGAACAAGCGTGGATGCTTTGGGTGGCTGGGCCATTAGAGCAGAGAGTAGATGGCTCTGACACCACAACAGCCTCGTCGCAACCTTGGGGCTCTTGTGGGCGCTTATCATCTGGAAGGTCGACCATTACAGGCTCGAGTGAAAGAGGTTGAACATTAGGGAATTCAGCCGTAGCACACTTCATGCATGCCACTTCATTTAAGGCACGCTGGTGCTGATGCTTTGCATCCGAGACCGAAGGCGATACATCAGCTTCATGCATGTTAACGTTATGGCGTTGAAGCCAAACCGCGCTTGAAAAGGAACATATGCATAGCGGGCAGTGAAACCACGTTTTCGTACTGTGGCATGACATGTGCTCTATAACGTCGCGCATTGAAGGAAAGCTTTCTGGGCAAAGATTACACATATGTAGCTCGCTTTCTTTGTGACTTCGAAGATGGGCCATCAGTCTACTTCGCTTCCCGAAAGCTTTCGCGCAAATCCTGCAAAAGTATTTCTTGTCCGAAAGCTGGTGGACAGTGAGTAATTTGTATTCGCCGTCTTCAGATTCAGAATTTCCCTTAGTGTTTTCTTTGTAGGCACATGTATCATCGTCACTTCGTAGCATATCACCGTAAATTGTGCCGCTCGCTAAGGGAACACATTTTTCAGAAGCTTCCTCCTTTACTAGTGGTCCTACATCCTCCTGTCTAAACTCCTGGTACATAATGTCTTCAAGTCACTGTGCTCACGAGGTCCGGCCACTGTCCCAACACCTCAGGAACCAGAGAAACCGGCGCCGTCTTAGGGTTCTCAGTAGAGTGACATCTTTTCAGATTTTGATCCTGAAACAAAAGATGTTATGACGTTTTCAACAAATGGCAGTTAGCTTACAGTCTTTATATATTACTACCTGAAAGTCACGCCAAATTGTGTTAGCTGAATGCCTAGCGTCATTTAACGCCGAACGACATCGTGCATACAATTCGCATATTTCGACATTCCCCATTGAGCGTCCAGTGGAGCTTGAATAAACACTTAAAGCGCCGCAAACCCACGAAATCAACTGTACGAACTATGCAATGCTTCATACCTACCAGGTTATGCTGCGATAACTACACCAGTACTCTTGTCATAGACCTTTTGCTCCGCATGCATCGTGGCGACCTGCTTATGAATAATTAGTGAGAACAACAATGGCTTAATGGTTTGCGTCTGTAGCATGCTGTGGTGACATTAGAATGAATTACTGGTGCAAAGAAAAAAACCTGCACTTGCCAAGAATAAAATAAAAATAAAGAACCTGACGTTTCGGGCCACTTATCCAAGAAAGTGGATGGAGAAACGACGCCGTGGTAGCTCAACTGGTCCAGCATCGCACGCGAAATGCAAAGGTTGTGGGATCGTTTCCCACCTGCGGCAGTTGTTTTTTTCAACCACTTTCATTTCCATTAATTTCTCATTTCTTTATTTCATTTATTGAACACAAATAATTCCCCCTATGTTCTCCTTGGTAATATGTTCTCCAGCAAGAATACTTTTTCTACATTTGTTGACATATATTTTAATATTGTTTTTCACTTGCTTATTTTGCAAGCACAAATGTTCAGAATTTCCCACGATTTGAGGACAAATATGACTGCACATTCAATTTTAGCACGGGGTGTCCCCAACGTTACTAGACTAGCTTCAGTTTTCAAACTCGGCGCCGTTGCGCGGTACCGCCACCCGCGCACGCCTTCGTGGCGCTGCAGTCGCGCCCAGCTTCACTTCCTCACTAGTACGCTACGCGGGCGGGCCGGACTAAGCACGCGGTGCAGCGTTGGTGTATTCTGTGTATCGATGTTGAGGGCGAATTTCAGCAAGCATGTCATCCGCGAAACTGTAGCCTTCGCCGAGTTTGTTAAGAATATCAGCAGACAAGGCCGACGTGCTGCGTACCTGGCTGCATAGTCGGCTATCGCAACCATGTCGACAGTTCTGTGCGCCACTTTTCTGTGCTCCCAGCAATGCGACGCTTCGCTCGGCGTAGCACACATCGATTCCGCGTGCCGACTGGCAACTCTATGCAAAATCCATGGCACGCGCTCGTGCCACTGCTCCCGCGTTCGTCGTCGTCGTCGTCGTCGCGCACAGCTGACCGCGTTGCCGTTCATCATTCCAGCATAGAATTTCACTTCTCTTCTGTCGTGGGGAGGCCACGTTTACGGGGGTATGAGCCATTGCTTAAGGGGGTATGAGCCACTCATTGTCTTACCTAACGGACAGATTTAATTTCGGAGAAATTTAATTTTGAAGAATCACAAGCGGCAAATGGCGGGCGAAGGCTGCTCACCACGCCCCCGAGCAAACTCGAGGCATGGAAATCAAGCGACCAAGGCGGACTGCAGGCATACCGTCAGTGACGTCGTTCTCTCCGTTGCAGCCGCTTGGGTGTGTTACTTCATAAGTGAAAAATACTTTAATGAACCCTCGGGATTAACCCAGTGATAAACACAGGGGCCGCACGTTTCAGCTTCGCTGGGTAACCATCTTCACGGAGTGGAAGACCCAACGATTTTTTTTCTTTTTTTTGTGGCTTGTGTGTTCAAGGACTGATCTCATCTTTCTTTTTGTAGCGCTTCTTTGGCGTGGTGAGAAGCTTCGGTGGGGATGATCACCACCCTAAAATCACGTACTTTGGCCATATCTTCAGGCTCCTGAGCCTAAACTGCGCGAAACGTTAAGACGACAGGAAGAAACGCAGCTTCTGCGCTTCGCTGTATACGTTTCTTCATTTCGTGCATTTTACCCTTGTTTCAACATGAACCAAATGGCCGGATAAATCTCATTGCTGTACGTGGATACCGCTTTCTCATTGTATCACTAATTCGGACAAGGCAGAACGCCAGCGAACGTGAAACATGCGCAAACTGCAAGTGCGCACGAGCTCAAGGCAGCGGCGAGGCGTCTGCAGTAGAGCTTGATGGAACGGCGCTGCCATCTGGCGGCTGTCACAGAAGTTGCGACAGCACCCGTAAGCGCTCGAGCGGAAAGGTTTAAAACTGATGCTAGTCTAGTAACGTGCATCATCATCAATATCATAATCCTGGCTACGCCCACTGCACGGCAAAGCCTTTCCCACATTTCTCCAACTACCCCGGTCATGTACTAATTGTGGCCATGTTGTCCCTGCAAACTTCTTGATCTCATCCGCCCACCTAACTTTCTGCCGCCCCCTGCTGCGCTTCCCTTCCCTTGGAAACCAGTCCGTGACCCTTAATGGCCATCGGTTACCTTCCCTCCTCATTACATGTCCTGAACATGCCCATTTCTTTTTCTTCAACTAAGATATCATCAACTCCCGTCTGTACCCTCACCCAATATGCTCTCTTCTTATCCCTTAACGTTACATCTATAATTCTTCTTTCGATAGCTTGTTGCGTCGTCCTCAATTTGAGTAGAACCCTTTTCGTAAGCCTCCAGGTTTCTGCCCCGTACGTGAGTACTGGTAAGACACAGCTTTTATACATTTTTCTCTTGAGGGATAATGGCAACCTGCTGTTCATGATCTGAGAATGCCTGCCAAACGCAGCCCAGCCCTGTCTTATACCCGTGTCACACGGGCGTTTGGAAGGCCTTCCAACCGATAGTCAGTTGACTCAAAGGTCAAGTTCGAGGTGCTACACGGGCGAATTCGACGGCCGCCGAGTCAATAGTCTATCGAGTCAACGGAGCACCTTACAACTCTATCGAAATCTCGATGGCCTTTGAGCAACGGAAACGGAAACAGCGCGAACATGCCCTCTCGTTCACAGTGTGCTCCAACTCACGGTTAGAAAGAACAAATCAAACCAAAATGCTCTAAAAATACTATATATGAGTGTTATCAATTATTCAATAAAGTATTTTTGCCACTTGATATGCGCGAACTACACTCACCACGGAGGAAGGAAACTAAGGAGAGGCCTTACCCCCTCCGCGCGCTAGGAGAAAACTGTGGCGGAAATGACGTAGTAGGTTCTCATTTTTTTGCTGCTTTTTTATTTTTTTTTATTGTATGGCCACGACTTTTGGGCCACAATGGCGGCGTTGTTCTGATTTTGAGCGCTCACGCGTGTTGCTCTGGTAGGTTTCGTGCCGTGGCAAAGGCGCTGTGTGGGCGGGTTTGCGTTAGTCAGCGTGTCTTGTCGCGCTGTGTTACCTGCACCGTGCTCTGCCGGATGTTGCGCGAGCGCGCGCGCTCCGCGCGCGAAACCACGCGCAGCGCGGCGTGGTTTCGCGAAAGATGTAAACAAGAGAGGAGGGTGGCACAAGAGGCGGAGCATCGCCATGAGCAACGCCAACTTCCGGCTTCACTTTTGCTTCACAAAGAGTGACGTCAGGGCCTCTCCTTAGTTTCCTTCCTCCGTGACACACACTCTCGACAACACCGACGTGCAGCGACGCAAACGTTGCCGCAGTTTCGCTACTCAACAACTTAAAAACTAAACATACATGTAAGACAATGTATAAACAATTGCTTTAATGTATAAAGAAACATAAAAGAAATTATAGTGCTTTTTAAGTGGTTTTAATGTTGTTTAACTTTTTGTGACATGAAAACGAAAATAAAGATACGCAGCGCCACACAATTTGGCGAGAAACGCCGGAACCACTCAACGGCCTTTCAAAAGTGCCGTGTAGCAGCGTGACAACTCCTTTGAGTCGATAGAGTTCTGGCGTTTCGACGGCCGTCGACTGGAAGGCCTTCCAAATGTGCCCGTGTGATACGGGGATTATTCTTCTGATTATTTCAGTCTCATGATCCGGATCCGCGGTCACTACCTGTCTTAAGTAGATGTATTCCCTTACCACTTCCAGTGGCTCGCTACCTATTGTAAACTGCTGTTCTCTTCCAAGACTGTTAAACATTAGTTTAGTTTTCTGCAGATTAATTTTTAGACCCATGCTTCTGCTTTGCCTCTCCAGGTCAGTGAGCATGTTTCGAAGTTGGTCCCCTGAGGTACTAAGCAGGGGAATATCATCAGCAGATTGCAAGTTACGAAGGTATTCTCCATTAACTCTTATCTCCAATTCTTCCCAATCCAGGTCTCTGAATACCTCCTGTAAACACGCTGTGAATAGCATTGGAGAGATCGTATCTCCCTGCATGACGCCTTTCTTTATTGGGATTTTGCTGCTTTCTTTATGGAGGACCACGAGTAAGGTTGAGGAGTCCCAACTAAATGTCGACAATAAATGAAAGAAATAAGATGAAATTATGCCAATCGTACGTAATGTATTTTGATAAACGTTCACTCTCATCATGAGCATTTTTTCATCATATAATTACGTAACTTAATAGCTCCTAAAGTGACACTAAAGGCAAATACTAAGTCGACGTGTACTGTTTAGATACCATTATAGAAACCTCGCAACGCTTATTGCGTGACAAGAAAAGAATTAGTTCACGAGAAAATTGCATCTGAAGGGTCCGTATATCTTTTTTGGAATTCAGATCACCTGCCACCCAACCTGGGGAGTGGTGACGTTGCATACGCCATCCCCATCCTTTGCTGCCGTCCGTAAGTAAAACGGCGCCCGACAGACGGCGGTACCGAGCCAAGACAAAAGCGGTGGATCCGCAGCTGCAGCTGCTTTTTGGTCAAGTGGCGTAGACCGTTCGGGCATCCCGTGATGTTACATGGAAGCTGAATTCTCTGCTACTTGCAATTTGTGCGAGTTTCGCGAGGCAGCAAAAGCAGCGTGGCACTACGCGATAACTATTGAAACGCGAAAGCGTGGGCGGCGCGTAGTCGACCGCAAATGAAACCTTTCGACCACCCGCGCCGTAGTCACGGTTATTTAAGTGGGTCTTTTCTAAAAGTGAAACAAAACTGGACAAGCAGCATTTTATTTCGTCTTATAGTACAATACAAGGATGATTTGTGCACTGAGTGGTTGAACAATTTAACAGAGGAGTGCTTTCGTCATCGAGCAAGTACTTGAATGTCCCGGGCGAGTCTCTAACCATGTCCTGCATTTATCTCAATTTTTAGACTACTACGGCTCGGTTCGCGATAGTATCGACGCCTTAGAGATTCTCGAGCGCTAATCTATCACTTTAGCTTGACTTAATATTTGCCTTTAGTGTCCCTTAAATGAACGTGCCTAATGTAAAAGGGCACAAGATAAAATTTCTGCTGGATGTCGAGAAATTACTAGTAGTAGCATGTAAAACGACCTATTGATTACTTGTTTCTTTTAAGGCAAATCAATTGATTGCACAACATTAGTGCTGTTACGTTTCGCCTACGACGCGCGGTAAAGCCAGCGCGGATGCAACGTACGCCGGAGCTTCGTTCCAAGCGGCGGACATTTTGGCCCGTTCGGAGCGGCCGCGAGCGCGCCCCGCCGAGCGCGTCCCGGCATGTTCAGTGCCACGTGTCTTTGTGTGTGCGTGTGTGTGTGTGTGCCCACGCTTGTCAAAGCGCGGCAGCCGGGGAGAGGAGCTCCCCCAGTGTGAAGCGAGGAGGTCTGACCGGCGCCGGCCCGTCTGATGCGTCACCTCCTTGTTCCAACGTGTCTCTCAGTCCGTCCGTCGCTGCCGTCACGGGGTGTCATCTCGTGACCTTCCCTCTTGCTCTCAACTCCGAGAGTATAAGAGCAGCTGCCCCCGGACGCCAGGAGAGAGGCTCCGATTTCTGCTGTTGAGTAACGTGCTCTCCCGTCTCTCTACTTCGGTCGACCTGACCGCCCGCTCTTTGCGATGCTAGAATAAACAAGTTGTTCTGTTAGCAGTCGCCTCATGCTTTGCTGGGACCTTCGGATGCTTCCAGTGTGCCCCAGGCCGCCAGGCCTACGCTACCCTTGGGGCTTGCGACCCAGTTGCAATAACGGGCGTCAGCACTGAGGTTCCAACAGCCGGTGCCATCGGTGCGGATCAAACAGTGCGGACAGGCGTGCGGATAGACGGGCTATGTCGCCGTTTACACGGGCCAGTCTCGCTGATAGAGCAGCCTGTCTCACCGCTTTCGTGGGCTCATGCCGGTGATAGTGAAGTCTCAAATTGCGTGCCGCAAGGGAGACTGGATATATGGTGTAGCGACGAGTACGTGTGTGCATTGAGCCTATGCACTGGCGCCACTGGATATTTGGCCACGGCGTCACTGGCTTTGTGCTACTGAGTATGTGCACCTTGGTATGTGCCACTGGGTTTTAGTTGGTTCTCAATCGTGTATGTTGCCGTTACAACCACTCTGTTTTTAATGTAAATGTAAATACTACAGCCTGTAATCTCTATACGTAAGCGTATGCTATGCAAGAGCCTACATTGCTCGTAAAACCGTTGCGTACTAATTTTGAATGCTTCGCATTCATCATCACAGCCTAGTTTGATATCCATCGACAGGACAAAAGCCTCTCCCACAGATGTTTAATTACCGTTGTCTTAAGCTAACTGATTCCAACTTGCGCCTGCAAATTTCCTAATTTGATGACTTCACCTAATTTTCCTCCGTCTCTGGTCTTTGACTGCAATTCCCATCCCTTGGCACGCCTCCTGTAACCCTAATGATCCACCGGTTATATGCCATGTGCATTACATGGCCTGTCTAGCTACATTGTTTTTCTTAATGTCAACTAGAATATCGGCTAGTGCCGTTCGCCCTCTGATCCACACCGCTATCTTCCTGTCCCTCAAAGTTACCCGTCATATTTTTCGTTCCATCGGTCTTTTCGCGGTTATTGTTCTCGAGCTTCTTTGTTAACATCCAAGTTACTTCCCCTTGAGCTAATACCAGTAGATTGCAGTGATTGTACACTTTTGTTTTCAACGATAGTCAGGATTTGGTAATCCCTGCAGTATGCACTCTCCCACATTTTAATTCTTCTGTAAATTTTCTTCTCATTATCGGGTCCGCTGTAATTGTTGTAGATAAAAGCCCTCCCCCAAAACTCTAGAAGCTGACTGACCTTCATAAATTGTTCCCTTGTCAGGCTATTAAGCAATATTTTGTTTTCTGCATAATGACACGTGTACTTGTTTATCTTTCACTGGTGACCGCTTTTGCAGCGTCTAAGAAATGTTATCGCTTAGCGCAGGACGCGCCTGCATGTATTGGAAGTTCCTCGAATGTTAGCCATGCTTCTGTGCGCTGTGCCTTGTCACTGAACCTTGCGTAATTTGTTTGCCTGTATGCGTGACACAAATTGTGTAGAACTTCCTGGAAGACGCGTGGGCACCAGTGATTTATCTGGAACCTTTGGTGACTCATGTACAAAAGCCGACGCGCTCACCCCGCAGATCAGATTTTGGACGATCGCTGACTGTGTTCGCCACTTTCGTTGAGCTTTGAGTGTGGCCTGTTTTTCTGTGCACAGATTCACCCAATAAAGTTAGTTTCGCCATTCACAGTTTTTTTACTGTGTCCTTGACCGTCACTACCACGTGAGAAATCTTCAACCCTATAGCCTTACACTTTCTCGGTTAAGGGCCTCATTCATTCGTTGCATTTCATCTCCAGTGGTGCTGAACAGGACAATGCCATCTGCAAACGGAAGATTGTTGAGATATTCGCCATTGATGCTCTCTCCTAAGCCTTCGCAGTGTAATAGCTTGAATACTTCTCTGCATGCTATCAATAGGATTGGAGAGCTTGTCTCCTTGCCTGAAACCTTTCTTGATAGGTAACTTTCTATTTTTCTTGTGGAGAACCAAGGTAGCTGTGGAATGTTTTAACTGCCAAGATATTCACGTATGCCTTCTGTACTCCTTGATTACGCAATGCCTCTATGATTGTTGGTGCTGGTATCTCTACTGAACCAAATGCTTTTTCATAATGTATTCAAGCTATATAGAGAGGTTAATGGTACTCCGTAGGGTTCTCGGTTACCTGTTTTATGGCATATGAATGGGATCCATTGTAGAATATTCCTTCCTGAAGCCAGCCTGTTCCCTTGGTTGATTCAACTGTTGCCCTGATTTTATTTGGAATTATCTTGTTGAACATATTATACAATACTGAATATTTTATACTAAAAGCAAGCTGATGCGCCTTTAATTCTTCCATTAATTAACGTCTCCCTTCTTATAGATTACTCTAACGTTAGCATTATTACAGCTCTCTCGTACACATGAAGTCGTGCAGCCTTGCGTATAAAGGGCGGCAAGCTTTTCAAGCATAATATCTCCTCCACATTTGGTTTAACCAACTGTTTCCTGCCGCTTTTTGTTGGGTCATGTCTTGCAACTTCCTTTTAACTTCATCGATAGTTTTAGCAGGAACAATTGCATCCTGTTCATCGCTACTTCTAATAAAGGCAGCGTGGCTGCTCTGTGTACTGTACAGGTCAGCATAGAATTCTTATGCTGCTCTGGCTATATCATCGAAATTGCTGATGGCGTTTCGATGCTTATCTTTCACTGCATACATCTTGCCCTGTCCTTTGCGAAGTTTTCTTCTCGACTACTTTCATACTGCGGCATCCTCTACTGTTTCCTGAAATTTTCCGAAGGTATAAATTCGAATATCGACAAGTTTCTTTTTTCCTGTCAACTTTGATAATTCAGCGAATTCTATGTGCTCTTGAGCAAGGTACTTTCATGTTTGGTCGTTTCTTTATGAGACCCTTTGCTACTTGGGAGACCTTACCTACTGTTTGCATTGGTACCTTACCTCCCACTTCCTTTGCTGCGTGTGAAATCAACCTAGTTGCAGCTTTATTCATCACCTCTATGTTATCTTCATCTTCCTGTTCTAAAGCTGCATATTTGTTAGCAAGCACCAGCCTGAATTCGTCTACATTTACAGTTAATGCGTCTAGGCTGGCCTATTCCGTGTTCATTATCTCCGCTTTCGTTCTGCAGAGTAATCCTAAACCTCACTGACCTATCGTCGCTGCCCCCCCTCCCCTTTACCCTACCTAACATTTCTACATCCTGTAGTATGCTGCAATTGGCACAGAGTATGAAATATATTTCATTTCTTGGTTCTCCATTACGGCTTTTACAAGTCAACTTCCTGTAGCTGCACTTCCTGAAAAATGTATTCATTCTTCGGAGTCTATTTCTTTCCGCATATTCTACCAACATGTCTCATGTACTATTCCTAGAATCAATGCCCTGGTTGCCAATTGCTTTCTGCACAGCATGTTCTCCGTACGTATACTGAATTACATTAAAGTCTGCCATTTGTTGCAAAGGAAAAAGAAAGCTGCAAGATTTAAAACACATCATGTGACAAAGCCCTCGTGAGCCATCGGTAGCAGTTGTTTTATGCATAACTGCTGTAATCTACTAGCCTGTGCAACTTACACACGCTCAAAGCCACTGCTTTGTATGGAACAAGGATCGAAGGTGCGCGCGAAAATCTCGTGAGGCACAAGGGAACGAGCCCGGCCGCTTATTTCTAGTGCGTTGTGCTCGGCCATATTTGACGACGTGTATGTTTGAGGGCACTGCAATTATTGGCAAATGTGTGTGCTGGCACGTGTATTTCTTCTTTTTTAAAAATTTCGCTTCCTTTGTCCTTCGTCGGAAAAAATCGACCGAAATTACATTACCTGTAATTTGCTTTATGGGCTGCTATTGGTCAGGTTTCGTCATCCTTAACATTTGCGATGAGGCCTTAGCAATTCTCATTAGAGTACCGTCTTTCATCACGCGCAAGGAACCGGCGAGTGGGGAGACCAAGGCGTTCTGCCACCTCGGCGGCTACGTATGACGCGCCTGAGTGCGGCTGTGTGGGCTCTACCTTGAAAACGATCTGCGATGGGGACGAAGTGTAGGCGCACCAAAGGCTCATAACACTGTGTGCGTTGTGTTCTCGCCGCTTAGGGCCGATTTATATCCGAGCCGCCCATCACCGCAAGCCACACCGCACGCGGGCGGTTCGTGAAAAGCGGGCGGTTGTCGTGATCGGTCACAAAATTGCATTTATGCTGAAACCACATGGTGCGCTGCGGTTCGCATGCGCCCTCTGGTTGTCCAAACAGATAGCCAGCGACTGGCAATATGCAACAGTGAGTTCGCAGCCTCGTGTGCTCGAGGGAAAACTTCGCACCACGCCAAGATTTTTTTATTGCGTTTGCTGTCTTATTAGTTATTATATTATTAGTTGGCTCAAGCGGTTCGCGTGCGCCGGTATCCGCACTCCGATATGGGCACGCGACGTCTGTTGAAAGCTGGTAACCGTTCGGCAGTGCGCAAAGCTATACGCAGAGCAAAACTGTTCGTAGGCAACTATCGCCAACAGCTGACGACACTGGCATATTTTTGTCGATGCCGGTTGAAGCTTCCGCGTCATGGCGAAAACGCGAATCTTGCGCTGTCAGATTCTTTGCTGCATGTGTGGCGTTGACGCGGTGACCCACCTTTAGAACACTGTGGAGTCATCTTACCTATGCACTTTTTTATGTATTGCTGCCGCATAGTGTTGCCAACAACATACATCACTATGTACTCGCTTGTGTCGGACGCGATGGCGCACTTTTGTCGCTGTGCTAGCGAAAGCTTATGTCGTTGACAACCGACGTAGCACCGCTCTTCGACTGGATGAAGCACCAGTGAGGAAGAAATCGGAAGCGACCCTATCCCGAGTCGAGTTCTTAGAATCTTCCGTCGCCCTCAGCGTCTCGGCTACCGGACAGGGACAGAGAGTTTACCACCTCGAACATGTGCGGCTGTCGCATGCTCTTTTGTAGAAAATAAACTCAGTCTGTTTTCTGCCACCAACCAATGTGCACTCCTTTCACGGATGGTGCCAGACCAGCACCTCCCAAAAACTTCAGGCGTGCGCGCTATGCGCGTGACGTCACATGCGGTAGGCGGATCGCCACGTCGCTCGCTTCCACCGTCGCGCTTGGTGTCGCTTTTTTTAGGATGGTTTAGTCCCTCTTTATCGACCGTTGTATTCAGGGGGAGTGTGGCTGGTACACAAGCGTGAAAAAAGAAGATAGGCATGCGCTCATGTATAAAGAAAGGCAGAACTTGCTGTGAAACAGCTAGAGGCCTGGTCAGCTGCAGCGCACTTTTTAAAGAAGTAAGGTCGACGAAGCACTCTAGGTGAGTAAATAACTGCGATAGGAAACGCGGAGTGACTTCTGCAGTGCAGTTGTTTGGCCCGCTTCTGCTTCATCGGCACGCGCCACATGAATTCGCGATGATGGAGGCCACACAAGCAACTCATGACCTGCATGCAAAATGCATAATAATACCCACTGTAGCTTTCTAAGATTATTGCTCCCACGCGGCTGTTTATTATGTGCTAACGATTCCAGAATGAAGCGAAATTTAAAGTATTCATCCAAAACACCAATTCCGGTTTATTGGTGAAGGGCATTTAAAGGCACCATAAATAAATAAAAACGCAATATTAAAATACAGACAGCGAAAAAACTAATAAAACATCACGGTAACAAAATTGAACTGCCAAGTAGCAACCACAGACTTGTAGAACAAAAATATCCTTTAAATATCAAGAGATAACGAAACTCTACTCATGAACACACTTCAGATTGGGAGAATGTCACATAGAGGGTAAGAACAGGTCACCGCAACATCTTCAAGGCAATGAAGCATCGCACAGCTGTCGGCAATGCAAGCCATCCTCTGTGTGTAGGTGATTCGTCAAGTAGTAAATCAATCGTGGTTCAAAGTGAAAAAATACACAATACTTCGAGAAATATACAGATTAAGCACGAAACATATTTGTTGAAAATAATTGCAAGCGACTAGAATTAGGAACTTCGTTCCATTCAAAAATATGGCATTGTGAAAGCAAATCAAAGCAATAAACACTCCACATACAAACATGCACATGTAAAGTGAAATACAAGCAACACACTGACTGCTGATATATTAAACTGAAATTATAAAATTATCCAGACAGCACAAGAACCACAGCAAATCACCCAGGCAGAAGTGCAGAAAAGAGCAGAAAGCCATGAAAATAGCCCAGGACAGGACAGTAAGCTTCCTTTTATTTAATTCCACATTATGAGATGACGCTGACAGAAGGTCATTTTTCCATTTGCACATGTTATTTCGAAGAATGTTTCTTGTTGAATGCAGCAATAGGGCCATGACTTGTCCAGGTCCATGGCCATTCAGGCATGTGTCAAAGTCTTCAATTTCTGGTAAGACCTCTGTTTTTAAGCACATCAGAGCAGTTCGCTGGTCTTCTAAGTTCAAGAACCTAAGGCACTGTTCCTCAGATAGAAGTTGTTCTATTATAGCATGCACATACATCACAGCATTTACAACAACTGGTGCTCAAAACAAAGACCACTCTTAATAAGAGCGTCGATGATGCTATTTCCTTCACGGGATTCCTCCACTTTCCTAGCCACTACCAAGGTCATTTTTACATTCGTCACATTTCAGTGCCATACAAGCTGCATGAGCAGAATACCCAGCTGCATGTGTGATTACTGGGATTTTCAAAGACAAAGCATCTAGGTCAGAATATGTGACTTCAATGGAGAAGGCTTTATCAAAGTTCTGCTTTTGTCGCGTTCTCCGTTGAGGAAGCCCGTGTTCTTCAGTTGATAGAACTGGCAGCGAATTTCGCAAACGAAGTATCGCGTCACACTCGTACACTTGTCGAATAGAAACATGGTACTGGCCGCTGTTACGTATTGGACGTATAGACGGCGAGGGCGGCTGGACGACCGGCCTAAGGAACAGACGACCCACGCAGCGCCAGGAAGGCAATGACGTTTATTGTTTCAGCGACGCGCTACGTTGGAATTTGCAGATTCCAACGTAGAATGCGCCAGCGCCGCGGATGTTACACCGCCCGCAAGTTGTCTGTATTGACGGAACTTCGCATCGAGCGGATCGGTCTGAACTTTTCCCACAAGCATGTAGCGCATCCTAAATTCCTGAAGGCAATAGCGAGAGAATTTCATAAGTCTACAGGACGTAAGACGCAAGGCACTAACCGTTTCAGGAGTGAAAACGCCATTGTCAAAACTTAGTGCAATGCATATGTCTAGCCAGTCGGTAAACTGCTCAAGAAATTGGATTCTTTCGTCATTTTCCATTGCTTTCACTGGCTCTTGTAAAAGGTTACGTTTTTGGAAGCCCTTAGAAGGTGTTTTGACATTTACCACTGACCACCAGCGAACGATAATGTTGATAAAGTTCGCAGTTTCTGCTGCTCTGTCAATGTCATTGGCATGCGCCAGAAGCCCTTTTGCAGTAAATTGATTGAATACCTGTAGTGCAATCTTCACATTTTGCTGCTCTAACTTTGGCAAATTCAAAGCTTTTAAGGTTACACTAATGGTCATACTATAGCAAACACCCTTCTTCTAGTTTGTGCAGTCTGCGCAATGCTTCAAACGAAGCCCACATGATATGACCACTGCCGATTGTATAACTAGCAATCTTAAAGTTCAGGTAATAGAAATTGATGCCAGGATTTTCTTTTTCGAATAAATCCGCACAATTTGAAGAGGCGCACTGTGTCAACAATGTAAACCAGGGGTCTCATCGGGTCGCAGGGATGTGGATACAGAAACTGCAGCTTTGGGGGGAGGCAGAGGCTTGACATTGTCTTTCTACTAATAGCCTTGTTGTCAGTAACAATACATACCACTTTGTACCCGTGCGACTCCAAACCAGTCACGACGTTTAGGTGACATTATGCAACATAGCAGCGTCAATGGTTTTAATAAGAAGGACCTCTTTAAAAGATGAACCCAAACTTTGTACTATAAAAACATGGGCCGTCGTGGCAGCGTCAGACGAGCTAAAGGCAGCTACGTAAACATTGCCACGCTGGTAATCGAAGAATGGTTTCAAGTGAATTTATCAAGCATCAAAGTCAGTATGCGCTCGTGAGGCTGGAGACACTTCACTCGCTTCTTCATGTAAGACAAAAACATTTCATCCGTCTCTCTTTGCGGTGACAGCTGACATGATGCACAAAGGTTTCTGTTGGTTGTAGGGTGAGGAAATGTAATAATAGCTGCTTGCCGCAAGAATTTGTGAGCATGGAGCAATATTGTAAAGAGAGGATTAGCAATAACCATAAAATGTGGTGAATATCTGGGCATTTTCAGTGCGCCTATTTCCAGCTGTTCTCTTTGCGCTTGAAGGACACTTCGAGTTTCCACTGGTGGCTGCTGTTTCAAAACCTGGAGCAGGGTGTCGACAGCTTTAACCACATCATCATCATCATCATCATCATCATCATGATCATCATTTATTTTCCCTTAAAGACCCTGATGAGGCATTACATAAGGGGGTTGACAGCAGGAAATATTACAGGGCATATTGTGACATAACAGCTAAGAGTGGACAAGAAATAAAGACCGAAATAAAGACCAACTATATATAAAAAGAACCACATACAGAAAAGATATTGGTAAAGGGCGACGGGGGAGATAGTTCTCTCCTGACGTTCATTGACTGACGATTCATTAAAGTTGTCTCGTCCTTCCTGAGGAAAAGACAAAAAACACAAGAAAAAACATTTAGGTAATAAAAAGGGTTGTAAGGCTATCTTTGAACTTTCAGAGATTTTTCTCATTGACAATAGACTCAGGAAGTTTGTTCCAGTCTTCAATAGTGCATGGTAGAAAAGACTGAAAGGATTTGGTAGATCCATGGAGTCGTTGTAAACTACAAGGATTGAAAATACGGCGGGAAGTGTGATTAGGAGGTAGCAGGAGAACACCGTAAATATCCGGAAAATTATAGTATATACTGTGGAAAAAAAAAACGAGTGATCCTGCGGCGCACTGATAAAGATGGAAGAGCTAGGTGTGATCTGATGTTGGTAACACTAATATTCCTGTCACAATTAGAAGTGATAAACCGTGAAGCTCGGCTCAGAATTGCTTCTAACGCGTCGATTAAATAAGCCTGATGGGATTTCAGATGGAGTATGCGTACTCAAGTCTGGTGCGGATAAAAGTTTCATAGGCTAGCCGACGGGTCAAAGGGGGAGAATGAGTGAGAGATGGTGAGAGATGGTGAGAGATAGTGAGAATGAGATGGTGAGAGTGAGAGATGAAAGCCGAGAGTCTTGGAGGTATCAGCAGCGAGCTTGAGTATGTGTTCTGACCAAGATAAGTTGTTAGTGATTGTTACTCCCGATAGCGATAAGAATCAACTTGCTCAGTACTAACTGAATTGAGGGAATAAGGATAGATATAGGTAACCCTTTTCCGAGAAATTAGTACGAATTTACATTTAGAAACGTTTAAAGACATTTGCCATAAAGTGCACCAATTCACAATTTTATGCAAGTCATCCTTAAGTTTAGACTGATGATTGCGGGAGGCAATTCTTCGATAAAGGACGCAGTCATCTGCAAAAAGTCCTGTAGTAGAGGAGAGATTATTTGAAAGATAATTTATAAATATCAAAAACAAAAGAGGACCTAGAACGGACCCTTGAGGAATGCCTGATATTACGCGGCAAGTTTTAGACTCCTGATTTTCAATAACAGTGAAATGTGAACGTTTAGTCAGGAAGCGTTCAATCCGTGATAACCTTAGAGGGTAAAGGTGAAGTGAAGAAAGTTTTGCCAATAAACGAATATGCGCTACGTGGTCAAAGGCTTTAGCGAAATCAAGATAGTGTCACGTAGTGGTGATGGCAGTCGCAGGGACGATGCGGACGGACAAAAGTTCGTCGAAAGAAGACTGTTTTTTGGGCTGACTTGCGCCCACAATGCCCTGAATTATCCGGTGGCGGCGAGGCGACCAGTGGTCGTCGAAAAGAATGCCCGCCGCTGTCGTTTGCGCTCAATTTAAAGCGCGTCTTGGCGCGTCTCAACTGGGCGCGTCTTGCGTCGCATGGCGGCAGCGCGTCTTGCGTTGCGTCGCGTGGCGGCAGTCTTGAAGAGTGAGCAAGCACTGCACAGATTCGCGGCATTACTCCCCTCTCAGAGAGGCATCGACCCGATGCATGAAAAGAAATAATGCGACTAGCAACAAGTAAAACGAATCGTGCGAAAATAAACACAGTGTGTGAAAATGGAGCATCCGTTAGCGCGCATAATAGTGCTTCAGGCGGACGACATGAACAACTTCTGGTCGTACGCGGCGTCGCTGGGATGCAGTCATGGCGTCAGGAATGACTTCATAATCCAGTTCACCTAGCCGACGAAGAACCTTGTATGGGCCGAAATAGCGGCGCAAAAGCTTTTCACTCAATCCACGGCGCCGAATGGGCGTCCAAACCCAGACTTGGTCTCCTGGCTTGTATTCCGCGTTGCGTATTCGTAGGTTGTAGCGTCTGGTGTCGGTTCGCTGTTGGTCTTTCATTCGTAATCGTGAAAGCCTTCGAGCTTCTTCTGCGCGTTGAAGGAAGGCGGCGACATCGACGTTCTCTGCTTCTGTAACATTGGGCAGCATAGCGTCTAGCGTGGTCGTGGCCTCCCTTCCGTGGACGAGCCTAAAATGCGTCATCTAGGTGGTCTCCTGCACTGCGGTGTTGTAGGCGAAGACGACGAATGGCAGGATGACGTCCCAAGTCTTGTGTTCGGCATCGACATACATGGCGAGCATATCGGCGATGGTTTTGTTCAGGCGCTCGGTCAGTCCGTTGGTCTGCGGATGGTATGCACTTGTCCTCAGGTGGGTGGTTTGGCTGTAACGCAGGATGGCTTGCGTTAGTTCCGCCGTGAATGCTGTTCCTCTGTCCGTGATGAGTACATCGGGGGCGCCGTGTCGCAAAAGAATGCGTTCCACAAAAAATTTGGCGACTTCTGCTGCTGTTCCGTACGGTAGGGCTTTTGCCTCGGCGTAGCGAGTCAGGTAGTCAGTTGCTACGATGATCCACTTATTTCCAGACGTTGACTTTGGGAAAGGGCCAAGCAAGTCCATGCCGATCTGCTGAAAGGGTCTTGCGGGAGGTTCAATGGGGTTCAGGAATCCTGCTGGTCGGGTGGGAGGTGTCTTTTGTCGCTGACAATCTCGGCAGGTTTTCACATAATGTGCGACATCGGCAGAAAGGCGGGGCCAGTAATACTTTTCTTTAATGCGGTGGAGAGTGTGAGTAAACCCGAGATGTCCTGCTGTCGGCTCGTCGTGGGAAGCCTGTAGAACTTCTTCGCGGAGACAAGCAGGTACAACAAGGAGGTAGGCTGTTTTGTTCGCTGCGAAGTTCTTCATGAGGACATCATTCTGTACACAGAAGGAAGAAAGTCCTCGCTTGAATGAAGCAGGGGGCGAAGAAACGTTGCCTTCCAAGTAATCTATAAGGCATTTTAGGTCAGGGTCCGAGCGTTGCTGTTGGGCAAAAGAGCTGGAGCTGATGGGTCCCAGGAAGGTGTCCTCATCGTCGTCTGGTGGCGGCGCATCTACAGGGGCTCGTGAGAGGCAATCGGCGTCAGAGTGTTTGAGTCCGGACTTGTAAACCACGGTGACGTCAAACTTCTGGAGGCGAAGACTCCATCGAGCGAGGTGGCCAGAGGGGTCCTTCAAATTGGCAATCCAGCACAGCGCGTGGTGATCGCTGACCACCTTGAACGGTCGTCCGTACAGGTAGGGGCGGAATTTCGACGTAGCCCAGATGATGGCAAGGCACTCCCTCTAAGTCGTCGAATAGTTAGCTCGGCCTTGGAAAGGGAGCGGCTAGCGTATGCGATGACTTTCTGCAGCCCGTCGCTTTTTTGAACGAGGACGGCGCCTAGGCCCACACTGCTTGCGTCGGTATGCACCTCAGTATCAGCGTTTTCATCAACATGCGCGAGGACCGGTGAAGACTGTAAACGGCGCTGGAGTTCTTTGAAGGCTTCTGCTTGCGGCGCTTCCCATGTAAATGGCACGTTTGCCTTCGTTAGTTGGGTCAGGGGCTCGGCGATGCGCGAAAAGTTTTCGCAAATTGTCGGTAATATGCGCACAGTCCGAGGAATCTGCGCACAGCTTTCTTATCGGCCGGCGGTGGGAACTGTTCAATAGCGGCTGTTTTCTGCGGGTCTGGGCGTACTCCCTCCCTGCTAACGATGTGGCGTAGAAACAGCAGCTCTGCATAAGCAAAGTGGCACTTCTCGGCTTTCAAGGTTAGGCCAGATGACTTGATGGCATCTAGCACTGTCCGAAGTCTTTTGAGGCGTTCTTGTAAGTTCGAGGCGAAGACAACGACGTCATCTAAATATACCAGACAAATTTGCCACTTTAGGCCTGCCAGCACTGTATCCATCACCCGCTGAAACGTCACTGGTGCGGAACAGAGACCAAATGGCATCACCTTGAACTGAAAGAGCCCATCAGGAGTGATGAAGGCTGTCTTCTCGCGATCTCTTTCGTCGACCTCAATCTGCCAGTAGCCGCTCTTCAGGTCCATCGATGAGAAATACTTGGCGTTGCAGAGCCGGTCCAGTGTGTCGTCAATGCGGGGGAGGGGGTAAACGTCCTTCTTTGTTATGTTGTTTAAGCGGCGGTAATCAACGCAGAATCGAAGTGCGCCGTCTTTCTTTCTCATTAGAACAACCGGTGCAGCCCATGGGCTATTTGATGGCTGGATGACGTCGTCGCGAAGCATTTCTTCCACTTGGTTCCGGATGGCTTGTCGTTCTCGCGGTGACACACGGTAGGGGCTTTGACGGAGAGGTCGGACGTGCTGGTCGGTTATGATGCGATGCTTGGCGATTGGCGTTTGTCGGACCTTCGGCGATGACGAAAAACACTGGCTGTGACTTCGAAGCAGATTGCGGATCTGGTCTTGTCTGTTCCGGGGCAGGGCTGGGTTGATGTCGAAAGTGGGCGAGTTCTCATGGTCAGACGAATCTTCTGCGGATGGGTCGGAGAGGGTGAAGGAATCCCGTACGTCGGATATTTCGTCGAAGACAGCAATCGCCGTTCCTTTGGTAATGTGCCGGTATTCTTCGCTGAAGTTAGTCAGCAGTACTGTCTGGCCATTGCGGAAATGTGCGATGCCTCTTGCGATACCGATTCCTCGGTCTAGAAGCAACTGCGTGTTCCCCTCGATGATGCCTTCAGAGTTAATGGCTGTCATGGCACCTACGGTCACGATAACGCTTGAACGGGGTGGGACGCTCACTTCTTCTTTCAGGATGCTCAAGGCAAAGTGATTTCCCAGAGTTCTCATCGAAGGGATGGCCTCGTTCGTCGAAAGCGTGATCAGCTTGGATCGCAGGTCGATGGTCGCCTGATGCTCACTAAGGAAATCCAAGCTCAAGATCACTTCGCGGGAGCATTGCGGTAGCACAACAAAGGCCGCAGGATAGGTGTGTCCTTTGACAGTCACTCGCGCTGTGCATCGTCCTGATGGCGTAATGAGGTGGCCACCTGTGGTGCGAACTTGTGGGCCATCCCAAGCGGTCATGACTTTCCTCAGCTGCGAAGCGAATGTTCCATTCATCACTGAGTAATCGGCTCCTGTGTCAACTAAAGCAGTGACTTTCCGACCGTCGATAGCCACTTCTAAGTCGGATGTCTTGGCTCTTGCATTGCACGTCGCCCTCAGCGTCGCGTTACGGCTTCGTCGCGTATCCGAGTCGCGGGTGGGGCGTATCGTCGAAGCGTTTGTGGGTGGCGGCGTCGTTTCGAAGGCAGTTTGCGTCATGGTCGGGGTTGCCATTTTTTGCGGTGTCGGTGCAGCGAGTGGGGCTTCTTCATGCTGCGTAGCGGGTGTAGCGTCTTCATGGAGCGTTGTCGGTGGAGGATCTTCGGCGTTTCGTTCGTGAGCAACCTCACCTCCAGAGGTTGCCGTCTTTAGTTTCCCCTACGGGGGCTTGGAGACCTTCCCCGTACCGCGACTGCGTAGCTGCGGTGTGGCGACGCAAAGCGCGACGTTAACGGCGATGGTGAGCGCGAAAGGCGGTTCGGTGTGTACCCCTCTCGACGCAGGTACTCGTAGATTTCCTACGGACGTTGGCCGAAGCGTGGTCGTGGGACGTCAACGGCGAATCCTGGAAGACCGATACGTCGGTACGGGCAGTGACGAAGAATATGGCCGGCCTCACCGCAATGGAAGCACCACGGCCGGTTGTCGGAAGTCCTCCAGGCGTCGCATTTCCTGGGGCTTGAGCGTTGCTCGTAGGCTGGGTGGACGGGGGCAGGGAGGCGGTGTCCGGGAACAAGTTGTTCGTGCCGTACACGAAGGGGGCTGAGGAGTGCGTACTACAGCGGCGTACGTAATGGCCTGAGGTTCTGTGGCCGTCGAGGTGCCATGTGCCTGTTGCACTTCTTCCCGTACCACATCCATGAGAGTTGCTGCTTGCGGCTGTGTGGAAAATGGCAGTAATCGGCGTAGCTCCTCGCGAACAATTTCGCGGATCACTTCCTGCAAGCTGTCGCTGGTGGTGGTCGTCGTGTCCGGACGGATTGCACCAACAGAGGAAGGGCGGTTGTACTGCCGAGCCCGGACGTCGAGGGTCTTCTCAATCGTGCTGGCTTCTTGCATGAATTCCTCGACTGTTTTTGGCGGCTGGCGGACGAGGCTGCCAAAGAGTTGTTCTTTTACGCCACGCATTAAAAACTGAACTTTCTTTTCCTCTGTCATCTCGGGGTCGACGCGGCGAAATGGGCGCTTCATTTCTTCGACGTAACCATGGACGGGCTCATTTGGCAGCTGGATCCTGGACTCGAGGAGTCGTTCGGCTCTTTCTTTTCTCATGGCACTGCTGAATACCTTCAATAGTTCCCTCTTGAATAGCTCCCATGTCGTTAGGGACGACTCATGGTTTTCGTACCACGTGTGTGCGGAGCCCTCCAATGAGAAAAATACTTGTCCAATTTTTGCCGCATCATCCCACTTGGTGAACGATGCCATGCGCTCAAATTGGTCCAACCATTCTTCGGGGTCTTCGTCTAGGGATCCATTGAAGGTTGGCGGCCCCCGCGGCTGCTGCAGTATGATCGGTGTCGACATCTTCGGCGAGGGTGCGGTACTCGTAGCGGCATCTTTTCGCTTTCTGGTGCGGTCCGGCAAGGTCCCGAACTCAGGATCCTCTCCCTGGAGACGTCGGCTGGCTCGCTGAACTGCTGGCTCGTCCTCGAGTGCGAAGCGCTGAGGGCTGGCTTCACGACTTGAAGGACGCGTCCGGGACATGGAAGGCTACCCCGCGCCTCCACCACATGTCACGTAGTGGTGACGGCAGTCGCAGGGACGATGAGGACGGACAAAAGTTCGTCGAAAGAGGACTGTTTATTGGGCTGACTTGCGCCCACAATGCCCTGAATTACCCGGCAGCGGCGAGGCGACCAGCGTGCTCGGCGGTTGTCGAACAGAATGCCCGCTGCTGTCGTCTGCGCTCAATTTAAAGCGCGTCTTGGCGCGTCTCTACTGGGCGCATCTTGCGTCGCATGGCGGCAGCGCGCCTTGCGTTGCGTCGCGTGGCGGCAGACTTGAAGAGTGAGCAAGCACTGCACAGATTCGCGGCAATAGATCACGCCTGTCTGACAAGAAGGAACCCTGTTGAGGTGAAGTCAGACAATTGTGGTGAAGATAAATGCAGACAGTTGTGTGTCACAAGACAGGCCTTTCCAGAAACCATGCTGTTTGGAAAAGAAAAATAAGTTTTTCTCGAATATATAATGTGCTCTAGGAGTTTGAAAGCGATGCAGGTGAGTGATATTGGACGATAATTTAACGGGTCAGAACGATTACCAGATTTAAAAACAGGAACAACTTTACTGATTTTCCAGTGCTTAGGAACAGAACTATGAGAAATTGATTCTGTAAAAATAATATGTAAAATTTTGCTGGAAACCAATTTAGCACTCTTTAATACCTTTGATGGAATATTATCGGGACCCAGGGCGCTGGAAACCTTGAGGTAAACAATAAGTTTCATAATTCCTTCGGCGGTAATAAGTACAGGATCCATTCGGACAAAGCTATAATCAAGTAGGGATTTTCGGGGAAGTGAGGTTTCCAGAGTAAAAACAGAACTAATGTAGGAGTTCATAACATCAGATTGCAATTCAAGAAGAACCGGGGATTTATCATGATTAGTTAGCGGAAAGTTGGTGAGTCCACTCTTTTCAGCGAAAGCAAGTTCCCGAATTTATTAGGGTTTTTGCGGAGTATGCTGAGCAACTCCTGGTGATATAATTTTCTTTTGGACCGCTTTAATCCAATCCTATGCTGTTGTAAGCACTTAAAGTATTTTTGCCATTTATCAGCAGAATTTATTCATTTAGCATTTCGGAATAGACGCTTCTTTCGTTTCGATATAATCTTCTAACGTCATTTGAGAACCAGGACCTGCTGACATCACCGTTTATGCAAAGTAGTGGTACATGAGCGTCTATACGAGCAAGAATTTTCTGCTTGTATAATGACCAGTTTTGATCTACAGACCTAGAATATGCTGATCGGGAGACGTGGTGATAGAAGATATTAAGTTTCGCATTGATTGCTTCAAAATCGGTTCTTTTGTAATCGCGTATGAACTTTGAGCTTGGCAGCTGGGAGTCGTGATAGAAACGTCGAAAAGAATCAGGATGTGATCACTGAGCCCTTTTATGCATTAATTGCGGTGATTGAATCGTATTAGGATTCCAAAATAGAACAATGTCGAAAGTGTTAAAGCCACGAGCTGGAATTGTGATTATTTGGTAGACGTTAAACAAAAGAGCGAGATCAAGGAAATCTTTCGATTGGCGACTCATTGGAGTAAGAGCAGACCAGTAAATGTAAGGAAAGTTGAAATCCCCACATAATAATTAATTTGTTTTGGAAAGCGTGACTGCGAGTCCAATAGGACTGTGCAAAGCTGATTAATGAATGAAATATCGCAGTCAGGGGCACGGTAGCACGAAAGAAGTAAAATAGATTGTGAATCAAGGGATATGGTAATACAGAGAATTTCATGTTGGGTGTTAATTGCAAAAGGAATCAAAGCCAAGTTCGCTTTCGCAAGGACCAGAACACCGCCGTCACGCCTTGCAGCCCTATCGAGTCCATGAACGGTGTAGGATTTATCATCAGGAACTAGTTCAATATCTTCCGCAAAAGCTTCGCAAAAAGCTTGTGACTGGTAATCGACCATCCTTGGTATCAGTAGAAGTTGAAAGCTTCCTAAAGAAGAATGGGGTGACCCACGTAACAAGCGCACCGAATCATCCTGCAACGAATGGCCAAGCAGAAAGTACGCTTTTTAATAATAATATATGGGGTTTTACGTGCCAAAACCACTTTCTGATTATGAGGCACGCCGTAGTGGGGGACTCCGGAAATTTTGACCACCTGGGGTTCTTTAACGAGCACCTAAATCTAAGTACATGGGTGTTTTCGCATTTCGCCCCCCTCGAAATGCGGCCGCCGTGGCCGGGATTCGATCCCGCGACCTCGTGCTCAGCAGCCTAACACCATAGCCACTGAGCAACCGCGGCGGGTAAAGTACGCTTTTTGAAACAAAACAACCATTAGGCAAAAACGAGGACAGAACATTCGCATGTACGCTGGCCCTGTTCTTGCTAAAGCAACACACCATCATCTCCACATCAACGGGCAAAACGCCAGCGGCACTTTTGTTCGGGTGGGAACTGGATACAGTTCTCACGCGTATTCAGACCGAAGCAAAAGCAAGCAAAACCCATACCAACTGCAACAGGGACGCAATGTCGAGAGCACCCGCTGTTGGACAAGCAGTTTTCTGTTGAAACTTCGGAGGGAACAGGATCTGGATAGAGGGAACGCTTTTGGAAAAGCTAGGCCACAGATCGTGGCTCATCAAAGGTCCTAAGAGGTTAGTGCCACGACAATGTGACCACATCAAGCCCGGCGCATTGAAACACCACATAAAGGATTCGGCGACACAGGATAAGGGCTGTACGCTAAGCGCGAGCAGTGTGCCGCCCCCATTTATGCTTCCTATACAAGCACATAACTTCACGTCATCGGAGGCCACTCTCTCAGGAATGCTCGAGCCTTCGCAATCGTTGGTGACCAAACCAGAGATTGGTACTGCGCCTGAGACCGAGCCAAACACGACTGAAGAGTCACGACTGCAGCAGGAATGTCGCCGTCTGGATCGCTACAGCGACTGCATCTGAGAAGGGAGGAAAGTGTTGTGTACAAGCGACGCACCACCGCTCCTCCGCTGGACGAAGCACCAGTGCGGAAGAAACAGGAAGTGACCCCAGCCCGAGTACAGTTTCAAAAATTATTCATTCAGTCTCAGCCACTGGACAGGGACCGAGAGTGTGCCCCCCGAACACATGCGGATCTCGTCTGCGTCCTTTGTAAAAATAAACTCGGTCTGTTTTCTGCCACCAACCGATGCGCATTCCTTTCATGGACGGGGCCAGACCCTCTACGCAACAGCTTGCAAGAACGCGCCTACACGAACACACAGGTGTATCCAATTCAACGAACAAGGGATCTGTCGCAGCAACTGCGTAGCACACTGAAGCCGACTAGTGCGGTCGTGCAAACATCGGCTCCCGCTTCGATCAATGTTCTTGCGCCGAATTTTTGTGCCACCCCTGAGAACCTGGTGGCGATCGACGCGTCGTATCACAAGGATTACGTGGATGCCCATTTTTTGCCGGTGGGTCCATTTTTCGCTTCGTTGAAAACTGTTTTCTGCCTGCCACGTAGAAAAGGTGCCAGCCCCTGGCTCGCGCTATAGGCCTAGGCCTCACGCGCACGACGGAGTGTAGGCATAGCCTCCGGCTTAGCTGTTGAAGGCATGGAGATCACCCCGGAGGAAGATATCGGATGGATGACAGCCATCACTCGCCGAAGGAGACGCGCATTAGCCGCTGGCGGGAAATCCGTGGCTATAAAGGATACCAACCATGGCGGGAAAGGTAGTCGCCGCACGGCCACCTCGCAGAACGTGCTTAAGCGCGTCGCTACCGCCTCTAGGATCCCGATGCTACCGAGGGATCACATCAAGATAATTGTCCGCCCCCGTGGCGGCCTCGACGTTAAAAAGTTCAGCCTGGTGCATCTCTCCAGAGCGCTGCCCATGGCAGCAGCCTTAGCGCCGGAAGACACGACGGAGGACACGTACTGTCCGAACGGCTGTCAGAACATCTTGGTGGTATCGACTCCGCGGGAAGAAAACGCAAAAGCTTACGCCAAGGTACGCAAGATCCATACGAGGGATGGACCCTTCGAAGTGGCGGCCTACACCGCAGCAGGAGAAGATACATGTAAGGGTGTTGTTCGCGGTATCGACCTGGACATTAGCGACGCGGAACTCAAAACCCTTTTCGTCCATCACCGAAATCCGGGCCTCGTCGAGGTACGTCGGATCAAGCAGACTACAACGGTGGTGGTACTTTTTGAAGGACAAAGAGTGCCAAACAACGTTATTTGTGGTAACGTACTCATGCCCTGTTATCTCTACCGACGACAGATAGATGTGTGCTACGGCTGTGGTGAAATCGGACATAGATCCGACGTGTGTCCCAATCCGGCAAGTGTTAGAAAGTGTAGGGGCTGTGGAATCACTTCCCCACCTGAAGATCACCATTGCGATCCCAAGTGCGCTATTTGCGGTGGCGCACACCCAACTGGGGACCGAAAATGCAGTCGAAGATTCCAGATGCCTTACATTGTGAGGCAAAGGCGTCGAAGGCGCCAACGACAGCAAGCACGCTGTACACAGGTGGCCGAAAACATTGAAGACAGCAACAATTCCCAGCGCAAAGGGGTCATGCAAGAAAATGACGCCAACTTGCGCTCTCGCACGAGAGGACGCTCCAGCTCACGAGGGCGCTCCCGCTCCAGGGGGCGTTCTCGATCCAGAGGACAACCCAGCTCTGGAGAATCTTCTGGTGTTGACCCGCAACCCCGAGGACCTGGGTCAAGATTGAGGTCCCGTTCACAGTCGACCCCAAGAGCAACCTGGGCCGATCGAGTCAAGAACGGAGGCCTTGGGAAACCAGGACAACCGACAAGGGCAAGGTCCAGGAGTACTAATGGTAGGGCACAGCCGGAACGTGAGTCAAATCCCCGAATATTGGCATTAGAATCAGAAAATCAGAAATTAAGGCAAGACCTGTCTGAGCTCAGGGAGGCTTTCAAATCCTTTAAAGAACGGTCCGAAACACCCCGTAGTCAGATGGACACAACGGCTTCAAAACCCTTGGCCGGCAAACCTAAACGTAAAGCCCCCCACCCCGTTCGCATTAGCGAAACAGAGGAAGAAGATTTAGAAACCTCTGAGGCAGAGGAGATGGGAGAGAGTGAGGCACCCCCCAAGCACAAGAAAGTCAGAATAGCCGCAAGGTTAGCCACAATAGACAGGACTCTGGCGAAAATCATGGAGCTCATCACTAATCTAGATGCTCGAGTGGGTCAACTAGAAAGGCCCAAAGTTAAGGCAAAGGCAAGCGCAGCGGCTGCATCGGCAGTCCACGGAGGCACAAACGGCAGCCCGAGCGCGGACTCTAGGGGTTCGGGTAATCAACCAGTGGTATCATAATGGCTTCAAACGACAACAATAACATTAAAATATGGCAGTGGAATTGTGCGAGTTTCCGAAGGCGCAAGGCTCCCCTGCAGCAGCTTATTAGATCGGCCAAAGTTAAGCCGCACGTTATTCTCTTACAGGAAACACTACAGTTATTCTCTATTCCCCTCTACCGGGTTACAACTCCGAAACCTTGACCATTCCAGGGGGTCGGGGAATAGCGACTTTGGTTCGAAAGGGTACCTCCTATGAAACTCACGAGCTTCCCAAGTACAAGGTTGGTCTAGAAGCACAAATGATTGAACTCATTCTGAAGAACAAAAAAGCAGCTAACGTGTATATAGCTAACGTTTATAGCTCTCCACAAGATAGGAAAAGGGATTTTAAGACCCTCTTGGGCCGCATTTCCAGTAAGGCAGATACAGCCCCACTCGTAGTGGCTGGGGACTTCAACGCTCCTAACAAAGAATGGGGCTATGGTCATCAGAGCGTCAAGGGTACTAATTTAGCAACCACGGCAAGTGAATTAAAATTTGCTTTTATTACAGATGCTAACTTCCCCACGAGAACTGGTACCTCTACTACCAGAGATACAACCCCCGATCTTACTTTCCTTCGGGAAATTGAAGGCTCATGGGACAATCTGCAGGAGAATTTAGGAAGTGATCATTACATAATTGAAGTCATCTTACAGACGCAACCACCACCACTAAGGAAATATGAGTACGTGGACTGGGATCTCTTCCGTAAGTTGCGTAAGGAAACCAGCATAGATGACGAATCTTATGAGGAGCTCTTAGATCAACTAAAGGCAACGATTAAGAAAGCTACTAAAGCAGTCTCAACAGAAATCGAAGTCCCAAAAATGGACTCCAAGCTAGCTCACATGCTGGAAGCGAAAAATTCTCTCCTAATCAGATGGAAGAGTCACAGACTCAATAGAAGACTTAGAGCCAAGGTAGCCCAAGTTAATCGTGATATCGAGACATACGCGGCTCAGCTTTCACGTCAACAATGGGACGAAACTTGCTCAGAAACAGACGGTAGATTGCGCAGAGGAGGCAAATGGAATCTATTGAAGAGCCTACTTAATGAAAAGCTCTCCAGAGGTACTACAAACCTCGCCATAAACAGACTCGTCAATAAACAGATAACTTTAGGGCGGACAGCAAGAGAGGTCGCAAACGACCTCGCACACATGTACCTGCCACTTAAAAATGAATATGAAAACGAAGAAGAAGTAAGCGAACCTTACTCCGGAATATCGCAACCGGACTTGGACAGTGACTTCACTGCAGCTGAGATAAGGCATGTACTTTTTAATTTAAATGGGAGATCTGCCCCGGGTCTGGATGGCATCACAAATAAACTTTTGCGAAACCTGGATGATGGTGCCATAGACATAATCACGGTCAAAATTAATAGTCACTGGAGATCCGGCACTGTCCCACCGGAATGGAGGGAGGCCAAGGTGACGTTTATACCGAAACCCGGGAAACCACTAACAAAGGAGAACCTCAGGCCCATATCACTTACATCCTGTATTGGCAAAGTAGCCGAACATGCTATTCATAACAGGATAATAGAACACATAGAAAACCAGGAGCTTTTGAGGCACAATCTCATAGGCTTTCGGAAGGCATTATCCACACAGGACGCCATGCTCATGATCAAACGGGCTATTATTGACGACCCTAGCAGGGACGTAAAGGGCATCCTGGGTCTGGATCTTAACAAAGCATTTGATACGGTTGCACATAAACATATCCTACATGAAATCTCAACCTTGAACCTGGGAAGCAATTTTTACAATTATGTGAGGTCCTTTCTAGCTAATCGGACAGCTCGGGTCAAACTCGTAATAGTCGCAGGCGGTCCATACAATTTAGGCAACAACGGCACACCACAAGGTTCAGTATTGTCCCCACTCCTCTTTAACATTGCCATGCACAGGCTCTCGGAGGAATTGTCCAAAATTCCGAGCTTGGGGCACGTCATATACGCTGACGATATCACAGTGTGGGTCCCAAGGGGGTCACTCGCAGCACTAGAGCAGACACTACAGGCAGCGGTAGACAGCACAGAATCCTTCCTTAAGGGCACCGGACTCAGGCTACCACCTAGTAAATCTGAGCTGCTGCTTTTTAGACAGGGGAGACAAGGTGTTAGAAACCTTGTGCCTTTAGAAACTCTGCCAATAAAAATCACTGACAACACAGGACGGGTCATACCCAGAGTAGAGCAAATAAAAATTCTGGGTCTTCTCATTGACGCAAGGAGCTGTAACGCTACAGCCCTGAACCGTCTCACAGGTCAGGCCAACAGTACTTTAAAGCTCCTGGGCAGGGTTTCAAACCGAAATGCAGGCCTCAAGGAGGACAATCTCATCAGAGCATATCATGCATTTTTCATCAGTCATGTGACGTACATTGCATCATACCTGAACTGGGGGAAAGGAGAGAAGGCTAAGCTAAACGCACTTATACGCTCCGGACTCAAAAGGGCTCTGGGACTCCCGCACGGAACGAGTACCGAACTCCTCAACAAGTTAGGACTACATAACACTATAGATGAGCTCATTCAGGCACATTCGATGTCACAAATTGCAAGACTCTCCAACACTAAGTCAGGGTGTAAAATTCTAGATGAAGTCGGAATACTGCCTCGAGGAGGAGACGTCTCTAAGCTCAAAATACCCAAGGAGGTGGAGACACAATTAGTTGTGGACCCCATACCTAGAAATATTCATCCTGTGTACAACAAAGGCAGAAGGGACGCCAGGGCCAAATGCATTCTGGGTAAACTGCACCAACAACACAGCTCAGCTCTTTTTGTCGATGCAACTCGTTATGGATCGGGCAACCACTACGCTATTGTCGTGGTCGATGAGAGCGGTAAATTAATAAGTGCGGCGTCACTAAGAACGAGCTCCATTCATGCCGCCGAAGAAGCAAGCATAGCACTTGCAATTACAATGAGGAGAGGCTCCACAATTTTCTCCGATTCCCTTACAGCTATTAGGAATTACTCAGCCGGCTTCAGTCAGCGGAAGCACACAAGTTACTTAAACACAGTATTAATACTCATAATTACGACCAACTGGATAGCTCACACCTAGTCTGGTTTCCGGCTCATCAGGGCCACTCGGTCAGCCCCAGTGGCTGCAATCCTAACGAGCAAGCTCACTCTGCTGTGCGAGATCTCACATGCCGCGCATCAGATCAGGAACTGCTCCAGGATGACTGCGGCTCCTACAAAGACCCACTTACTACTTTTCACGAGATCACCTCACACTATAGGGACGGCAGGAGATTTTTTCCTCCCCCCCATCAGAAGCACAACCGAGCTCAGGCAGTCACATTAAGAATGATTCAAACTAAATCTTATCCCACACCTTTTGTGCTTAACAAAATTGACCGGGGCTTTCCCGCGGAATGTAAAAGTTGTGGACACACACCGTGCCCATTTGATCATATGTTCTGGCTGTGCCCCAACCAAAGGGCTTCGGATCTCAACAGTGAGGAGGACTGGAGTCGGCGCATATCCAGCGATGTCCTCCAAGATCAACTCCTGGCCGTCCGGAGAGCTCACGACATCGGGAAAGCCTTTGGCCTACCGGTGCCTACGTGGGCGGAGCCACCAACATAGCCCGGGGGCTTGTGCCCTCGGACCCTAGTTTCTCTGGACTAAAATGAAGTTCTTGCCATGCCATGCCCGAGATGGTTATATTATATAGCCTCAGTCGGCGAAAGCTACCGGCCCTTCCATGATGGCGCTGGTGTCACATCGACAGATTTGCTGGGATCACCGATGACGTCAGCATGGAGCGACCCTATAAAGCAGGACGCATACGGAACAGCTGGCAGTGGGTACGGCAGCATCGCAAATATGCAGCCTTCAAATCCGTTCCTGTTTATTCTACAGGTGAGCAGACGCTATGACAAGTCATTTCGTAGTAACGATGTCTGCCTAATTCTACTGCCGTGCTTATGGTCGCCTCGCGAACCCTTTTGCAAATTGTTTGTTTTCTTGCGCATGTTCTTACTTCTGGGTGGAGATGTTGAGTTGAACCCAGGCCCTACACTAGATGTCATAGCAGAACAGTTAAAGCTAATTGCAGGGGATATTCAAGAAATTAAGAAAGAAAAATCTATAACAAACACTAGACTTAATGCAATTGACAAGAAACTTAAAAAGATAGCTGGCATTGAAAAACATATCGCAGAGAACAATAAACGAATATCTAACTTAGAAAAAAGCCTAATGGCTATGGTAAAGAAAGTCGAGGATCCGGAAAACCACAACCGTCGGTCCAACCTTGTCATATACGGTGTCGAAGAGCAAGAAAAGGACACAACAGATATGCTTCTTGAATAGGTCGAAAAGAAGATTTCAGATGGTAATAATAATATATGGGGTTTTACGTGCCAAAACCGCTTTCTGATTATGAGGCACGCCGTAGTAGGGGACTCCGGAAATTTTTGACCACCTGGGGTTCTTTAACGTGCACCTAAATCTAAGTACACGGGTGTTTTCGCATTTCGCCGCCATCGAAATGCGGCCGCCGTGGCCGGGATTCGATCCCGCGACCTCGTGCTCAGCAGCCTAACACCATAGCCAAGATTTCAGATGGTATACTTCAGATTAAAATTAAGAAAATCGAAAGAATCCACTGCCTAGGCAAAAAGAAGCAAACTGATACTTCTAGACCAAGACCCATAATCCTTAAACTACTCGACGGCCGAGACAAAGTTTCTATCCTCAAGCACTGCAAGATGCTCAAGGGCTCAGGTTTCTCTATCAGTGAAGATTTTTTTCGTAGTATTCGAGAAATAAGAAAGAAGCTGTGGGATCGAACGAAAGAATACCGGGATAGGCAGGAAAGGGTGTCGCTAGTCTACGTAAAGTGCGTATAAACGGTCAAATTTTTCCTTGGGATAGTGACCACGAAGATTTAGTTGCAGTCCATAAAAACGAAGAAAAAGACGCCTTATAAAAGAGAGTCACTCGAAGTCGACAGAAGTAACCCTGTTGAATGTGAACGCACGAAGTCTTGCAAATAAAATAGACCAATTCGAAGCTCTTGTTTTAGAAATTCAACCTGACAATATTGCAGTCACAGAAACGTGGCTTCACTCGGATATCTTAGACCATGAAGTCTTGCCGCCGGGATATGTGATTGTGCGCAGAAATAGTGGCACTAGAGGTGGGGGTGTCGCATTTTTTTTTAAAGAAAGAACTACGATGCACCGTTTTACCAGATAAGCCAGAAATTAAAGCGGTGTGGTGAAAAGTACAGCTGCAGAAGGGCTGCATATTTGTAGGAGCTATCTACAGACCACCTAACGCTGAGACAAGCTATCTAGAACTTGTTCTGGATTATATGCATGATCACATGACGAATGGAAAAATTATCATGGCTGGTAATCTTAACCTGCCTGAAGTGGAATGGTCGTCAAAAAAAGTGCGAAGTGCTGCGAATGACGTCATATTGAATGTATTGTTCAACTTTAACCTCAAGCAACTCGTACGCGTCCCCACACGTATCCAGGGCAAATCCAGTTCTATTCTAGACGTTGTTCGTGTTAGTGACCATTTCCTGAACGACCAGACATGCACCGAAATCTTAGACAGTATATACGATCATAAATTAGTCCTATGCCCACTGCCTCTACCTGGTCTTGTACGACACCGCGGCCATGTAAAACACGTTCTTGCATTCAACAGAGCAGACAACGATGCAATAATACATGTCTCACTCACCAATTTCTCGACTTTTCAGATCGTTGCTCGGATAAACACTCATCGATAGATCATATATGGTTGCAATTCCAAGCACACGTCATGCAGTGTATTAAAAATTTTGTCGCACTAGAGCGCAAACTTACAAGAAAGTATATTATATGGATCACCCGCGAAATAATTCGCGTTAAACATAAAATTAGTAGGCTGAGGAAAGCTAGGAGGTCTGGTTTAGGCACTAATTTCACCACTCAGATTTCCGAATTATCTAAAACATTGAAAAGCAAAATAGGCGTTTCCAAAATGCACTACTATGGTACTACTCTATCCAAATTCATGAAAACGTCACCAGCGAAATTTTGGCGTTACGTAAATGGTAAACGTAGCAATAGAATGGCTTCTCCTTCAATAGAAAGAAAAGATAAGGTGGAGCAATTCAATCGCTACTTCCAGTCGATTTTTACAATCGATAATGGACTAGTACAACATTCCCCGATTATCCCATCTACCAAAAATAAATTACTAGAAACCCCGGAAATAACCGACAGTGGTATACTGTGTCTGCTAATAAAAATTGATGAAAAAAAGAGCTGTGGCCCAGATGGGATACCGGACGCTTTTCTCAAACGGTATGCAGAACCAGTTAATAAGTATCTACGCTTAATATTCACACAATCTATCCAGGATTCACAGATTCCTTCTGAATTGAAATTCGCAAGATAGTCCCAGTGCATAAATCTGGTGACAAGATGATCCCATCAAACTACAGGCCCATTTCTTTGACGAGTACTAGCTGTAAAATACTCGAGCATATTGTCCTCAAATTCACCACCAAGTTCGTCGAAGACAATAATCTGCTACACCCCAACCAGCACGGACTTCGGAGAGGCCTATCGACCATAACGCAACTCGTCGAGATAATGCACGATTTGGCCCAAGGCATTAATGAACACTCCCAAATTGACATAATTTTTATGGATTTCTCGAAGGCGTTAGATCGGGTTTCCCATGAAAAGCTAGTTATCCAGCTGGTCGGCAAACTTGGGGATGGGCCAATGACTCGACGGCTATCAAACTATTTGTCCGGCCGTCAACAATTTGTGCAATGCAATGAGCACGTTTCTGACACATTAAATGCCACATCCGGTGTGCCCCAGGGATCCATATTAGCACCGATATTATTTTTGTTGTTTATAAAGGACTTCGCAGTCAACATTAACGCAAATATCAGGCTATTCGCAGACAACTGCGTACTGTATAGAGAGGTCAAAAGCTACAGTCACCAAATTGAGCTGAAAATTGCCCTGAATGAAGTAGTAAGTTGGTGCTCTAACTGGCAAATGGGGATTAATTCAGACAAAACAGTTTCAATGACAATAACTAAAAAGAAAACAAGCTTAGCATTTCCTTATGGTTATAATAACGTCACGCTCCGAAATGTAAGCCAGTACAAATATCTTCGTGTAATAATAACATCTGATCGCAGTTGGACAGTTCACACGGAAGCTATAACCGCGAAAGCAATGAAAAAATTGTTTTTCCTAAGTGGACGCTGCGGCACGCTGACCATGACACTAATCTTTTAGCGTACACCACACTTGTCCGACCGATTCTAAAATACGCCAATGTAATCTGGTTCCCCTTCGCAAGTAGCGGTATCAGCATGTTTGAAAACGTGCAGCGCAAAGCGATCAGATTTATTTTTAACCGCTATCGACGCCTTGATTCCCAGACAGAATTGCTACGCCGTGCAGGTTTGCCCTCACTCCAAAGTCGAGCTAAAATTCACCGCCTGAAGTTCTTATATAAGCTACTGCACAGCTATTTTAAGATAGACCACACAAGATACGTCGAAACTAAACAAACAAGGCAACTACGCATACACATGATCTCACACTCCAAGAATATGCGTGCAACAACAACACATTCTATTATTCTTTTCTCCCTAGATGCATTCGGGAATGGAATACCCTTCACCGACTTGTAGTCGAACAGCAAAGAATAGAATTGATGATTTCCTTGAGATGTTGCATAACTGACTTAATACGTACTCATCAACCTGATGTCATTTATTTGTATTCTCCATATGATTATTTGTTTTTTCTACTGGCATGCTTGTAAATACTCGTATTCATACTTACTGTTGTACGTATATTTTTCCTTCCTATTTGTACTTGTTTAGCATATCTACCCTGACAATTACTATTATTACTGTTTCTTTCTGTACCACACTTCTGTAATAACCCTGTCAAAGGGTTGACAGTATGTTGAAATAAATAAAAAATAAATTATCGCAGAATACAGCTGTCTTGATTCACAAGTCATTTTATCACCAAGCACGCGTCTGATTTTTGAATAATTGCTTGTTGATTTAGTTGCACTTTGTCGCTGAAGTTTCTTTAGTAGCTGTAAAGTTAATAGTGAGCCTATAATTGTATATATGACGTAATAATTTAATAATGATGTAATATGATGCCCCCTGGTACTTGGGGCCCCAGCGATGGCATCCCCCTGATCTAAACCTCCCTAATAGGTTTTGCAATAAGTGCAGTGATATTGCATGCGACATGGTTGACGTAGTAAGTTGTTTCATATTTGCCTTTTGTAATCAGTAACTGCTTAAACAGGTAGATGACAATGAAATCAAATGCTGGCTCATATGGTGCACAAGACACAAGTAGGGCAGAACATTTGCCATGCCTGCTGTATCACCAACTACGACATGCAGTACCTTGTAGGAAATGAATGCGTGTTCATTGTGCCAGTGATACTTCCACATACCTCTAATAAAAGGACAGAATTCCCGCATTGTAGACATTACTTCATTGTCACCATGTGCGGAGCAGCACAACAATATAAGGGAATGCTTGTTGTCATTTTTTATTTTCATAACCAACAGACAGTTTCTTGGCTGGAGCTTTGTGAGAAATTCACAATAAGTTCTCTGCATATCTGCATGCGGATGTGTTCTATTATTCAGTCACTCCATAAGTAGTCAAACAAATTCAGATGGCCTCATGCGCACTGTGATACGAAACGCGGAAATTCGCAGTTAAGAAGCCACAGCGATTCAGACTGTGCTGAACATAAAATAGAAAAAGTGCGTAGTGGAAAATTCGGTGCACATTCACATACAAATCCATATATTATAAGTGATCTTTCACTCGTTCTCGTATTGCTTACAGTTGCACAAACCCTACTGCAGCATCCTGTGTAGTAAAATAACCTTACAAGTCACAGCTACTTGTTCACTCTATTAACATATATTAGACCCCAGGCTCTCCTGTATTGCTTCACGCATGCTACAATATCATGGCTGTGCTCAATCACATCTTTCCATTCCACTGAAGTGTATGTGGCATATATTTGTTACCGAAATGTGCTTTAAAGTATAACTCTTTATAATTCTTTAAGCCTATGAGAAGTAAGGATGGATGTTCATCCTTGCTGTTGTGGCATTTCATAGGTTCCAACCCTTCATGATATTTCTAAATGAGCAATGATCAAATTATATGGTCCAGCCATATCATTAGTACGACTGAGGTATTGCTTCCCCAGGGAGTCTCACTGCCACCTCCCTAGTTTTGTAAATACTTAGACATGATCAATTTACCGTCACAGCTTGTTTTTTTAACTCGTCAAATAAACAAGGTTAACGTAACTGCTCCTATATAATTCTCTTAATCACTTGAAATACTAACTAGCACACGGTATGTATTCCTATTATATTGTTTGTGTGTTTGGTGAACTGCACAAATCATTTTTGTCGCACCTACCGCCTAGCTTATTTTGTCATTTTTTATAATAATTAAGCAATAACCTTACTTGGTGCGTTGCTGTAAGAACTATAACTAGCTTTACAGTAGCACTGCACATGGTACCCTTAGACCACATCGTAGACATGCTTTATAGAAACTATAGGCTGGCCACAATCAGCATGATTTTTAAGGCCAGATGAACAGGGTAGGAATTCATGATTATCAAATAAATGTCTGTTCTATTGAGAGGCTGTGTATCTGTCCGCGATATAATTATCAGTTCACTATACATATGGCAGAAGAACAGAATACACGAAACAACACAATCAAGTTCTCTCTGAAAAGCTGCCTTTTGCAACTGTTATATGCAGCAAAGTAAGGCTTCAGAAAGCACAAATATGGCTTGTGCACGTCTTTGTGCATTGTATGAGGAGTAGAGGTGGGCGAGTGTTAATTTCTTTCAAACACGAACTGAACAAATATAGTAAGTATCAGCTATTGAATAGTCACACTAAGATGTAGGTATTCTAGTAGCAATATTTATTTTCATATATTTAGGTACTACATCTTGACCAAGTAGTGCAAAAGAGAGCTAACCATTGGGGACAAAGGATACCTTTTAAATGCAAGACTACTAAGTGTTATATTAAAAACTACTTTAATAGTCTATCGACAACTTTAGAGCTTCGTTGTGAAGAAGCTTTATAAAAAAGAATGGCTTCGGTATGAAGAGCTTCCAAAATTGCGCGATAAATTGTTTTTTAAAAAAACATGAAAGTTGTAGCAAAAATAAACACACTGAAGGACCTGTGTTTTGCGGACACATGTAAAAGAACTCGTTGCAATGAAAACAGCCCACACTTCTCGCATAAAAGATAAATTAGCTAGATCAAGAGATGTGTGGTTGGCTTTTGCACAAAAAAGGCTATGAGAAAGTTTTGTGCATATATGGGTGAAAGATACTTTCATCAACGTGCTTGCCTTCGGGGGGGTCTACATATGCTTATTCACATGCAAGTACCTGTTGCATATTCATTGTTAAAGAACTTCAATTTATATCCTGACAGAAAGCCTCCTCTGATCACGGAAAAAGAATAGAATTGTCATATACCATACACAACATTTAGAACATCAAGTTAGTATTTTTCACATTATGCAAGTACTCATGAAAGACAAAACTGCAAGAAACCACATAACCCTTCGGCACAATCCGCAATTGTTTATGCCAATGAGCTTGTCATTTCATGTGACAAAGTTGCATAGGGCAGATGGGTTGTGACCTCTGTTATTCAGAGAGGCGTCATTACGTCTGGGCACAAGTATTATACAACTGATCATTGTGGGAATAAAGAAATAACAGGCATTTATTCCCAGTATTTCATTATGCCACTGGTATCTGAAAAGTGACTATCATTTCAAGTCAAGCTTGCAACTGGCGCACTTGCATAGAGCATCATGCTAATGTGCCCAAATATGCTAGGAGAATGCCAGCAAACTTGAGAGTAGGAAAAATCAAGAGGCAGACATAGACAAAGAGACAGGAAGGTGGCTGGACTAACAACTGAACTTTATTCATGAAAACAACGTCCCCCAAGTCCGTACTGAACATGCGCAGGCACACCCAAACAAAAACAAAAGCACGGTCACCACCTTGTCTATACACGTCGACAGCTATCAAGAAATAAAGGCTCTTTCTTGGTTAGGAACACAGATGGCGCGCTTACACACTTCTCGGGGCCAAGTTTATAGATGCGATAGGCTTCAATCAGTTCTCTTTCCTACTGAGTCTTAGCCTTCGCCAAAATTGAAGCGTCATTGAAGATAGGATTACAGCCGCATTCCTTACAATGCAGCAGAAGATTACCTCCTGTGCCTGTGGGTATTAGATTTGCATGCTCACGCATGCGATCATTGACACAGCGACCGGTTTGGCCTATATAATCTTTACCACATGTCAAAGGGATACTGTACACTACACATGAGGCGCACGTACGGTGCTTCACGACATGCTTGGTATTGCACGTACCCTTTCGCGAACTGTGCTGTGATACCCTGCTGCAAAGTTTTGAAAGCTTGCAAGGCGCAGAACAAACGAACCTGACGTCGTTTCTTGCCGCAACCTTTTTCTATCTATGAGAAATGCTACGTACATACGGCATGACCACCAAGTTCTTTTTTATTTTGTCTCGCACATCGCAATCCTCCCTGTTTTTCTTTTTCAAACGCTTGTACACAGATTCAGCCACTGCAGTGATCAAAGTCTTTGGATAGCCTGCCGCTAACAGTCTCCTTTCTTGTTGGGCGGCACTGTCTTGCATTAGATGCGTGCAACTCTTTTCCACCGCATTCGACAAGCACAAAGAGGCTATGCCACGCTTGACCAGTTTCGAGTGAGCGGATTGGTACGGTAGCAACGTCTTTTTAGTTCTTGGACTATAAGCCCAACAAATGTGACCTTGGGTGCGAAAGGTTAGAGTCAAATCTAAAAATTTGATGGAATTTTCTTGTGGTGCCTCGTGGGTGAAACTAAGATGCCGAGAGCAATGCTGAAAAACTGATAAAATACTGCAAATGATATCAGGGAGACAATCACTTCGTCTGATATTTAAGAGAACCAGGAAATCGTCAACATACCTGAACACCCGGGCAACACGGTAATCGGTAATGGCGTCTGACAAAGACTTGTCGAATTTCGCTAAGAAAATATTCAGTATTCAGGACCGTCCCGCTTTTTTCACTGTAAAAACGCACAAGCCTGACTACCCGATGAGAACCATAGTGACAGAAGAAGGCTCATGGCAGAAGCCTGTTGGAAGGTTCTCGCAACGTTCCTTGAATGCCCTTGCCACTGAGGACCCATTCGGCATTAACAGTTCAAGGGTAGTGATCGACGCTTTGAGATCGGGTGTACTAGCAGCGAACACGGCCTTTTCTGTGGACATTGAAGAACTGTATTATTCTATTCCGCATGAAGAACTTTTTGTGGCAGTGCGGGAAGCTATCGAATGCCAAGGAGAGACTTCTTTTCAAGGTAGTTGTGGCCTCTCGACTGAGAGTTTTATGGAACTGTTACTTTTTTACCTGTCGGCACCTTTTGTTAAATTCGATGGCAAGATGTTTTTACAGAAGAATGGTACCTGTATAGGGTCAAGTGTTGCGCCGGTACTGTGCGGTATTTTCTTAGCGAAATTCGACAAGTCTTTGTCAGACGCCATTACCGATTACCGTGTTGCCCGGGTGTTCAGGTATGTTGACGTTTTCCTGGTTCTCTTAAATATCAGACGAAGTGATTGTCTCCCTGAGATCATTTGCAGTATTTTATCAGTTTTTCAGCATTGCTCTCGGCATCTTAGTTTCACCCACGAGGCACCACAAGAAAATTCCATCAAATTTTTAGATTTGACTCTAACCTTTCGCACCCAAGGTCACATTTGTTGGGCTTATAGTCCAAGAACTAAAAAGACGTTGCTACCGTACCAATCCGCTCACTCGAAACTGGTCAAGCGTGGCATAGCCTCTTTGTGCTTGTCGAATGCGGTGGAAAAGAGTTGCACGCATCTAATGCAAGACAGTGCCGCCCAACAAGAAAGGAGACTGTTAGCGGCAGGCTATCCAAAGACTTTGATCACTGCAGTGGCTGAATCTGTATACAAGCGTTTGAAAAAGAAAAACAGGGAGGATTGCGATGTGCGAGACAAAATAAAAAAAGAACTTGGTGGTCATGCCGTATGTACGTAGCATTTCTCATAGATAGAAAAAGGTTGCGGCAAGAAACGACGTCAGGTTCGTTTGTTCTGCGCCTTGCAAGCTTTCAAAACTTTGCAGCAGGGTATCACAGCACAGTTCGCGAAAGGGTACGTGCAATACCAAGCATGTCGTGAAGCACCGTACGTGCGCCTCATGTGTAGTGTACAGTATCCCTTTGACATGTGGTAAAGATTATATAGGCCAAACCGGTCGCTGTGTCAATGATCGCATGCGTGAGCATGCAAATCTAATACCCACAGGCACAGGAGGTAATCTTCTGCTGCATTGTAAGGAATGCGGCTGTAATCCTATCTTCAATGACGCTTCAATCTTGGCGAAGGCTAAGACTCAGTAGGAAAGAGAACTGATTGAAGCCTATCGCATCTATAAACTTGGCCCCGAGAAGTGTGTAAGCGCGCCATCTGTGTTCCTAACCAAGAAAGAGCTTTTATTTCTTGATAGCTGTCGACGTGTATAGATAAGGTGGTGACCGTGTTTTTGTTTTTCTTTGGGTGTGCCTGCGTATGTTCAGTACGGACTTGGGGGACGTTGTTTTCATGAATAAAGTTCAGTTGTTAGTCGAGCCACCTTCCTGTCTCTTTGTCTATGTCTGCCTCTTGATTTTTCCTACTCTCAAGTTTGCTGGCATTCTCCTAGCATAGCCATGTGCCAACTAGCCCAACAAGCCACTCTCATGTGCCCAAATATGTGTACCCCATCTGTAATGAACCATTGCTTTAAGTTACGACCAGTGTCATGTCATTCCTGTATGTAATTGTGGTTTTACACTATGGACCTATAAAACGTTTGGTCGGCGTCAGACTACTTTTCCTTCTACATGTACAATGGCTTTTTGTCACCACACCCACTTGGTATCTATGATAAATACACATACCCTTTAACTGCAGTAAGCAAGAACAGTTTTAGACTAAGGTACCGAAACTGCTTTTATTCCAGCAAACACCAAGCAAAGTTTAGGCTCTTCAGAACGCAAGTCACCTGCAACCTATGAGGTAAGGTTGGTTTCTGCGTGCAAATAATTTCAGGATTTCTGCTTTCCAGAAGAGGGTTATAGCGCCGAAAAAACACAACACACAGCAAGCGAGACGGGAAAGGCGCATTTTTTTTTCAAATGATACCACCGTGCAAGGCAAGTAATACTCTAACAATGCCAAGAAATTCACAACAGAAACACCGGCAGAGTTCGGGAAGGAAATCACCCCATTCTTTTCAATGCACGACTGTACAGCGGCTAACAACTCAGTCTGTGGGATAGAATAGAACAGGTCAACAACGTCAATGGAGAACATATAACCTGAAGACTTATTGTCATTCAAAAATTTAAAAACATCAAGAGAGTTCCTGCAAGAAAATGGGTCTTCGACATCTAACCCATTAAGTTGCCTTAGCAGGAAACTACTAAAATGGCTCTGCCAAGCCCCTCTTTCACTCACGATACATCTGAACGGGATTCGTTCCTTATGTTTTTGCAGTGAAAAACACGTGTAAGCTATTTCCTTTACAAAGCCGAATAGCTTTAGCAATTCTGTCCAAGCCAATACTTTCACACAGAGAAACCGCATTAGATTTCAGCTTTCCCAGATTAGCCACAGTCTTCCGGAAATTCCTGTGCACAGCTTCATGAGCCTTCTCGTTGAACATACCAGACGGAATGATGACGAATCCGCCCTGCTTGTCCGCTTGGGTGAGTCGCAGCTTCTGGTCGGCGAAGAACTCGACGACTCTTTTGGTGGTCGACTCATGTCTAGCTCCGTTGACGGGCGCGGTCCTGTTGAGGCTGTCCAGGCCATCAAGCAAGCACCTTTCCTGGTCCTCTGGGTCAGCTTTACCGGCAATCCTTCGATTCAAGGAAAGTAGCTCATGCCCTGGAATCCTAGGTTCGATGCTGTACTTCGGGCCCTTCCTAAGGATGGCAACTACATCATCCGGGATAGTACCCCCCCAGAACCCTGAGCGCCATGCTGCTGTCTTGGTTTCTTCTGTCAACACATTTTGATAGTACTGGCAATGTCTTTTTCCACATGAATTCACTAGTTTGGGTGGTCAGCCGCCTGAAGGACGGAAGTTTCACGCCTGCAATGTTCGCAGAGTTCTGGGAAAAACATATCCATTGCAGCCAATCGTACAGAAGACGTACCTGACGCCACGACGTACCAGCAAGCGAGACGGTTGCGCCTGTCCCGTCTCGCTTGCTGTGTGTTGTGTTTTTTCGGCGCTATAACCCTCTTCTGGAAACATGCACCAACTAGCCCCCCAACAAGTACTACTCAGGATTTCTGCTGTTTACATCAATGTCAACCTGATAAAAAGGATGGGGAGCCAAACTTGCAGTCGGGATACTAGTTACTACAGGGGCAGGATTAACCGACGGGCTAGGGGCGCTGCAGCCCCTGGCTTCAGACTGTCAAGGGGACCCGTGAGAAAAATGTTTCCTTGAACTGAAATTTATTTTTTGCGTACAGTACGGAGTAAAACAAGTGAACAAATGGATGTGTATCCCGAGCACAAGGATAGCTGGGTTCCACAACAAAACTATGTAGAGGAAGCAAAGCAATTAAGATAGCTTAGACATATGTCTAAGCACATGCGCAGCACACAAGATCAGCACATGTGCCTGGCAACACGAACCTTCAGTCACTTCACCTACCACTGAGCCCGCCACTGGCGCGACCGGATATAAACACCGACCATCGACGATCCTAGTCGGGCACGACACCATTGCAAGAATAGCCAGCTCACGTCCACTGTTTTTGCAGATTACCCTTACATGGTTCATCTGGTCAGAGGTGTGGGATTGCTCCCTGCTGAACACCGAGGATCGGCCACCCGTTTGGCCAATATTTCCAAACCCGATACCAACTCTGGACACGATCGGCACATGCATCTGGCAACACAGACCTTCAGTCACTTCACCTACCACTGAGCCCGCCACCGGCCGGGCCGGATATAAACACCGACCGTCGACGATACTAGTCCGGCACGACACCATTGCAAGAATAGCCAGCTCACGTCCACTGTTTTTGCAGATTACCCTTACATGGTTCATCTGGTCTGAGGTGTGGGATTGCTCCCTGCTGAACACCGAGGATCGGCCACCCGTTTGGCCAATATTTCCAAACCCGATGCCAACTCTGGACACGATCGGCACATGCATCTGGCAACACAGACCTTCAGTCACATCACCTACCACTGAGCCCGCCACTGGCGCGACCGGATGTAAAACCGACCGTCGACGATCCTAGTCGGGCACGACACCATTGCAAGAATAGCCAGCTCACGTCCACTGTTTTTGCAGATTACCCTTACATGGTTCATCTGGTCTGAGGTGAGGGATTGCTCCCTGCTGAAAGCCGAGGATCGGCCACCCATTTGGCCAATATTTCCACACCCGATGCCAACTCTGGACACGATCAGCACATGCGTCTGGCAACACGGACCTTCAGTCACATCACCTACCACTGAGCCCGCCACTGGCGCGACCGGATGTAAACACCGACCGTCGACGATCCTAGTCGGGCACGACACCATTGCAAGAATAGCCAGCTCACGTCCACTGTTTTTGCAGATTACCCTTACATGGTTCATCTGGTCTGAGGTGAGGGATTGCTCCCTGCTGAAAGCCGAGGATCGGCCACCCATTTGGCCAATATTTCCAAACCCGATGCCAACTCTGGACACGATCAGCACATGCGTCTGGCAACACGGACCTTCAGTCACATCACCTACCACTGAGCCCGCCACTGGCGCGACCGGATGTAAACACCGACCGTCGACGATCCTAGTCGGGCACGACACCATTGCAAGAATAGCCAGCTCACGTCCACTGTTTTTGCAGATTACCCTTACATGGTTCATCTGGTCTGAGGTGAGGGATTGCTCCCTGCTGAAAGCCGAGGATCGGCCACCCATTTGGCCAATATTTCCACACCCGATGCCAACTCTGGACACGATCAGCACATGCGTCTGGCAACACGGACCTTCAGTCACATCACCTACCACTGAGCCCGCCACTGGCGCGACCGGATGTAAACACCGACCGTCGACGATCCTAGTCGGGTACGACACCACTGCAAGAATAGCCAGCTCACGTCCACTGTTTTTGCAGATTAGCCTTACATGGTTCATCTGGTCCGAGGTGTGGGATTGCTCCCTGCTGAAAGCCGAGGATCGGCCACCCATTTGGCCAATATTTCCAAACCCGATGCCAACTTTGGACACGATCATCACATGCGTCTGGCAACACGGACCTTCAGTCACATCACCTACCACTGAGCCCGCCACTGCCGCGACCGGATATAAACACCGACCGTCGACGATCCTAGTCGGGCACGACACCACTGCAAGGATAGCCAGCTCACGTCCACTGTTTTTGCGGGTTAGTTATTTGAAGGGCGCTGCGTCTTCCAAGACCAGCAACTACTGTTTATTTGAGGTGTCCTGCCCGACGAATCTCGTGATGTACTTAAACGAATGCTAGCGTTTTCGGGGGATGTGTTTTCCGCTCTACCTGTACTTTTGCTTGTACTTTCTGGTGATGAGCCAAACCCGGGCCCAGTGTCCAAGACGGAGGCGGATTCCTTTGCTACTATATTGGAAACAATAGGCAGGCAGGCAGCTGTGTCGCTACTACGAAAAAAAATACGTAAACTTGAGGAAGGGCAGGCTGCTTTAGTTGCGGAACTTAACTACGTCAAAAATGACCGTGCAGCTGCTTCGGAAACTGTGCGTCGACTTCAAGAAGCAAATGCGACTTTGCGAGCAGATCTAAAGACACCCCACGACAGGCAGTCTGCCGCAGATGGCGAAGTCAAGTTGATTAGTACGAAGATTTCGGCAGTGGGGTCGAGGACTTCACTTGAATGCCCAGGTGGCCCGGACCCTAGCTCTCATTCATTGAGTAAATTTCCTGAGAAGATTGAAAAAATTTCTTCGCCGTGCGATGAAAACGAAAATAGAATGAAACGCTCAAACTGGGCTGCATCGGAGCGGGAGATAATTTCTTTCTGCTCAGAGAAACGTGGTATCGCTGTAATTGGCGCCCAGTTTGACAGAGTGCATAAAATAGGTAAGTTCGCTCATGAAAAACGCAGACATATCATTGCTAAGCTGACATATCTTAAAGATAAAGGACTCATCTTGGCTTCCGCGCACAAACTAAATGGTGCTGGTTTCTACGTTCGAGAGGACTTTTCCTTATCTACACGACAAGCCAGACAACAATTGATCGATCACGCGAATACACTGAATAAACCATTCAAACTTTCAGTCGACCGACTGCGCATTGATGACAAATCTCATGCATATGATGCCACAAAGCGTTCAGTAACGGAAATCAGCAGATAGCTAGACCAAGACACATGTGAAGCGCCGCTAACTCATCGCATTGCTACATCGTTAACAACATCATTCTATCTCATCGTACATTATTCACACATCTTCAGGCCTGGAGGTTGTCTGGGCCGCATGCCGCTGCCGTTCTGCTAAAGTTTTGAAAGGCGTTTGTTACCGCCCCCCGAATTATAGTCATTGCTTCGTTGGTGAACGGCGCGGCAGCATTGCAAAAGCCACCCAAGCTCTCTCCGACCGAGTTCACATACCTTATTGGCGACTTTAATCTTCCTCTCATTGATTGGCCACACTTGTCGTAATCCTGCAGTTTTTCATCAGAATTCATTAGCCTAACATTAGATTATAATTTGTTCCAGATCATTAGAGAACCTACCCCGAGGCTCTAACGTCTTGAATCTTATACTAACTAACGCCCCGGAAACTATAGAACAAGTAACATGCTCGGATGGTTTCGGTGGCCACAGATTACTCAATGTATCCATCAGTATCCCATACCATTTACAGGTGTCTCAAGAAAGCCAGATCGTGATTACAACAAGGGAAATTACGAAGTAATCAATACTGAGCTAGAATCATTTCTTGAACATCAGTTTCCACCTTCGTTCCATACCAGGTCTATTCATGATAACTTTGTCATGTTCAGAGATAAGTTATGCACATTGGTTGAGCAGAACATTCATTTACTCAGAATAACTGAAGGCGAAAACAAACCGTGGTTCACTAAGTCCCTTCACCTGCTCAGAAACAAAAAGAAACGTTCATACAGAGCGGCAAAACAAACCGGCACACCGTCAGCTTGGGAACAATATCTTAACTGTTTAAGTTCATACTACTCCGCTATCAGTTTGGCCAAAAATAAATATTTTTCCCACGACCTTCCTTTTCTACTGAAATCTAATCCCAGAAAGTTCTGGCAAATTTTATCTCCTGAACGCCATACTAATGACATCTCGATACACAATGAAAACAGCATTCCTATTCCTAACAGTGAGTGCGCTCAAGTTTTTAATAAATTCTTCTCATCCATATTCACGAAGGAGGAGGAGGAGGAAGAACTTTATTAAAAGCACCAGTCAATGAACGTCAGAAGAGAAATGCTTCTCCCCCTTCGCCCCTAGCCGTCGGCCGGAATGCCTTGAGACGCAGCAGCAGCAAGGGCTTGACTGATGATGTCCCGCTGGACGTTGGGGTCTGGGCTGCGGAGCAAAGCCTCCCAGGATTCTAGAGTTCGCGAGCTATCATGTTTAGCCGGACATGTCCACACCATGTGAACCAGATTGGCTGCCTCATCACAGAACCTGCATTTTGACCTGAACACTCCTGGATGCCACTTGCTGTAGAGTACGGGGTTTGGAAAAACCCCCGTCTGCAATTTCCTCCACATAACCTCATCTTTCTTACTGAGCGTTCTGTCCGCTCCCGGGTAGATTTGGCGATTTAGGCTGTAGTATGCTATGATTTCATGGTATGCGCGCATATCCTCTCTTCTGATTATAGTTTCGGTGGTTTGGGAGCTTCCGGGGGTCGACCGGTAAGTAAGACCTCGGGCGACCGAATGAGCCTCCTCGTTCCCTCTAAGTCCCTGGTGAGCTGGTGCCCAAACGAGCAGAACAAGCTGCCTGGGTCCTCCGTCCCTGCTTAATATACGGATGGCAGTCTCCGTCACCCTCCCCGATTCGTAATTTCTCACAGCGTTTTTGGAGTCGCTGATGACCACATTTACCCCCCTTTGGCTGAGGGCCAAGGCTATGGCTACTTCCTCAGCTTCAACCGTCTCGACGCCACTGACTGTGCAGCACGCCACCGGTGTTCCATCTTCTCTAACCGCCACGGCCGCGTGTGCCGCTTTGCTTTCATATTCCGCAGCGTCCGTATATAGGACGTCCTGTCGACAAGTGTATCTAACTTGTAATGCCTCTGCCCTGTCTTTACGTCTGCCGTCGTGAAAGTCAGGGTTCATGTTTCTGGGTAGCGGCGGTATTTTTATCTTGTCCCTGATCTGGCTGGGTATGTCTCCTGAGCGCACTTGCTCATGTTTGGGCTCGTAGCCTAATTTCTCTAAAATTTTCCTACCTGTTTTAGATCCGAGTAGCCTTTGGTGCTGCGCGGTAACGGCAGCCTCAATCAGTTCCTCGAGAGTGTTCGACACACCCAGCTGCATAAGTTTGCCGGTGGGCGTGTTCGGGGGGAGTCCGAGCGCGACCTTGACACTTTTCCTAATAATGATTTCGAGCTTGTTCCGTTCTACAGAACTGAGCTTGAGGTAGGGTGCCACGTACACTATCCTACTGATTACAAAGGCTTGTGCTAGCCTCAGGAGATTCGCCTCCTTCATCCCAGCGTGCCTCGGCAATCCCAGCTCGGCAATCGTCACCTTCAAACACGAGACAGTGCCGAGGTGGATGTACTGTTATGGCGTACCTCTGAAGTGTGTGCTCTACAAGAAACGCTACGAGGTGTGCTACCAGTGTGGTGAGCTAGGACACAGATCGGACGTATGTGTCAGCGAACACGTTCAATGTCGGGGATGCGGAATGACGTCTCCACCTGAGGATCACGCATGTGAGCCCAAGTGTAAGTTGTGCGGCAAAGGTCATTTAACGGCAGACCGGAAATGCAAGGAAGCTTTCAGGACCCCTTATACGATAAAGAAGAGGCAATGGGAAGCCAAGCTGCGCTTGGAGGAGGAAGAGCGGAAGGCGAAGGAGACCGACGTAGGAAGGAGCAGATGGGAAAAGAATCAAGGCAGATACAGGAGTCCGTCAAGACAGCGGAGCATGTCGAGAGGGAGGTCGGATTCCTTTCCGCGACTGCCGCAGCGGCAGGAAGGGGAGACGCAACCGAAGGCTGGGCGGGGGAATCCGGGGACCTCCGGCAGCGCTGTCGTCAACAATCCAGCGAGATCCACGTCTCCGAACAGAAAGGTGGGTTGGGCAAGCAGGGCCTCCCAGGATAAACGCGATGAGGAAATGTTTCAGATTAAGGAAGAGAATCGCATGCTTAAAGAACAGCTAGCCGCGATGAATAGGCAATTGGAGGAGCTTAAACTAGCCCTTAAACCTAATACAGCACATGTTAAACAACCGCAAGTGTCGCAAAAGCCAAATATCGAAGGATCAGAGGAGCAGATAGCGTCTCCGCCTCCTGCTAAAAAGAGGGCGAAGGAAATGGAGAAGCCCATGATAGATAGGGACATAGAGACAGTGATAGACATGAAAATAGCGAAACTGGAGGAAAAATTTGAGACCAAGTCTGGTCAGGACGATGAATGACGCAAGGCCTTCGAGGAACGCATGTTGGGGATGTTCCAAAATTTGACACAGCAGTTGCATCAGCGAGATAACAATCTCACAGAGCGACTGCATCAGAGGGATAATAAACTCACTGAAGAACTTAAGGCAGAATTTTCGAAGAGGGACCGGGCATATGAACAGCTCACCCAGCAAGTATTAGGAAATCAGCTAGTTGGCAGCCATGGCTCACAGATCCAGTAAAAACACCGTTTGGCAATGGAACTGTAGAGGCTTCACGCGCAAGCGTGCGGTCCTACAGGAATTCCTGAGGAACGGGGATCGACCGGAGCTAATAGCACTACAGGAATGCGGTAGAAAGGCAAAATTGTCGGGGTACAAATCCTACCTAGGCGAAGGCGAAAGCACGCAGGTGGCCGTCCTAATCAGGCGAAACGTCACAGCGGTGCAGCATGACACCGGGAATGCACAAATCGACCACGTCCTCGTAGAACTGGTACCGCGAAGAAAGAAAGATTGTAGCTTGTTTGTATTAAATGTGTACAGCTCTCCCAGACAAAGAAAATGCGACTTCGGGGATCTCTTCGCGACGACGCTACGTAAAATTAAGAACAACCCGCTGTTGATCGTGGGGGACTTTAACGCTCACCACACGGCATGGGGATATAAGCAGACTTCGATTAAAGGTAGGAAATTGTGGGACGACATACAAACTCATAATCTGGATTTAATAACCGACCCGATGCAGCCTACGAGGAAGGGCAATAGTGTCGCGTGTGATACGACACCGGATCTCACCTTGACGGGGAGCGGCACTAAAGCCACGTGGTGCAATACAAACGAAGACTTAGGCAGCGATCACAAAATCATAGAAGTGGTGGTAGAAGGAGGCCCGACAACCTCCCGAAAAAGGAGGGTGGAGGCTGTAAATTGGGACTCTTTCAGGGCACTCAGGGGAGACCCGGCTCCCATCTCTAATATTGCAGAGTGGAGCGATGGCGTAGTGCGCACTGTTAAAGAGGCCACCGAAGTGGTGGAAACTGAGGGGGACAACGAAGCGGTAGACAGGAGATTAGTTAATCTCTGGAGGAAAAAGAAAAGGCTGGAGGACCGACTTCGACAGAGGAGATGGGATCGAAATATCAGGAAACAGATAGCGGCTTTAAATAAGGACATTGAAGAGCACGCCATCACGCTCACGAAGCAAAATTGGGGAAACGTATGCGATCAGATGGAGAGGAACATGAGTACCGCGGGGACGTGGCGACTTCTTCGCCACCTCTTAGATCCGGATAGCACAAAGTCAGCGTCAAAACAACAGCTGGAAAGAATGGCACATCAGTTTGATGGCACTAAGAAGGAACTCTTAGAAGAAGTTAGGAATAGGTACATCAATCCCGCCGGACCTGAACCCCTCCCGGACTACGCAGGGGAGGAGAATTCGGAATTAGACGCCCCCATCACACTGGCTGAGGTCAGGGCGGAGATTAATCGGCTACGGACTAAGTCAGCGGCAGGGCCGGACAGAGTGAGCAACAAAATGCTCCGTAATTTAGACGACAGCTCAATCGCCAACCTCGCAACGTACATGCAGGAGTGCTGGGAGACGGGTACGATACCGCAGGAGTGGAAACTCGCCAACCTCATTTTCATTCCTAAGCCGGGCAAAAAACTGAGCTTCGAGAACCTCAGGCCTATATCGCTCACCTCCTGCGTGGGTAAGCTTATGGAGCACGTCGTTCTGACGCGGCTCAATAGGTACATGGAGGACAATGATCTGTATCCGGACACCATGATCGGTTTTCGACCAAAGTTATCCGCATGCGACGTGATGCTGCAGCTCAAAGACCAAATTATAGACAAGCACACGCGAGACACGAAAGTGATCGTGGGTTTAGATGTGGCAAAGGCATTCGACAACGTGAGGCACGTGTCCATCTTGGAGAATTTGAACTCGCTCAATGTCGGGAAGAGAGTGTACGATTACATCAAGGACTTTCTTACCAACAGGAAAGCCACTCTCAAGATAGGGGAAGAATCTATAAAGAGCATTGACCTGGGTAACGTGGGGACGCCGCAGGGCTCGGTTTTATCACCTACCCTCTTCAACATTGCAATGTTGAATCTCCCCGAACGGTTGGGGGAAATTGAGAATCTAAACTTTACCATATACGCGGATGACTTAACACTATGGATAAACAAGGGCAGTGATGGGCAAATTGAAAGCTCCCTGCAAAATGCAATTGACATTATCGAGGAGTACCTGAAACCCAAAGGACTTAAATGTTCGGCCGAAAAGTCGGAAGTACTATTCCTGATGCCCCCCGGAAAACAGCGGCTTCACCAAAAGCGCGAAACGGGCATCCACCTGTACGTCAACGGCGCCGAGATCCCCGCGGTCGACAATATTCACGAAAGAATGTATTATTTGCCGTACTTGCAAACCTAGATTACCGTAGATGGAGCCTATTGCATTGCTATTGATGGCATTGTTCAGCTTATTGATAACTCGATAGTTTCGTCTTCAGCAGCTATTGACAATATTGATTCTAAATTACTAAAAAAATACAGTCTCAGTATCTAGCACGTTCTTGTTCCACATTTTTCAGCAATCTTTAATGACAGGTCAGATACCCCGAGATTGGAAAACAACCAAAGTTATACCTTCAAAGACGCTGACCAAATCTTGGCTGAGAACTACCGATCGATATCACTAACGTGCATATGCTGTAAAATGATGGAACATATTACTGCATCTCATGTTTACCATCAGCTAAAATCGAACAACTTCTTTTCTCATTATTAACATGGTTTCAGGAGAGGTTTGTCGTGCGAAACGCAACTGCTTGAATTTACGACAGATTTACATTTTTACATGGACTCAAACCTTCAAACTGACAGCATATTTCTGGATTTTTCTAAAGATTTTGACCGCGTAGCCCATTGTCGCCTGTTTTTGAAGTTATCATCAGTAAAACTTGATTCACTAACTCTATCCTGGCTTCGAAACTTTCTTTCTCACAGGCAGCAGTTTACTTTCGCTAACAGCTTCTTAAGCAAGGTTTGGGTACGGGCTAGCTGGTATTCCACAGTATCAATTGTCACTTGCAGCGCGTACATAGACGAGGGACAAAAAAGGACGACGAAGACAGGCGCTTGTCTTTGTCGTCCTTTTTGTCCGTGGTCTATGCATGCGCTGTAAGTGACGATTGAGCTTCTCCTCGCCCCTTTCAGATGTTCCATCTGGTGTACCACAAGGAAGCGTTCTTGGTTCCTTACTCTTTCTGATGTACATTAATGACATACCTAATCACTTCTCATCATGCACGCGCAGTTTCGCTGACGACTGTATTATATATCGTTCTATTAACAGCTCCGATGACCACCTGATCCTCCTAAATGGTTTTAACCAAATTAATAATTGGTGTGACACCTGGCTAATGACTCTAAATTCATCGAAATGTAAAGTGATGCCCTTCACCCGCAAACGCACTAACTTGCACTATTCCTACTGTATTAAAAACGTCCCATTATCTCGGACCTCATCATTTAAATATCTAGGCGTAAATATTTCAACAAACCTCTTCTGGACTTCTCACATTACCACCATATGTGCGAGTGCTTCTCGATCACTGGGTTACCTGCGACGTAACCTCCGGAACTCACCTCCACTTATCCGCAATCTGGCATTTCAAGCATTTGTCCGCCCTCGACTTAAGGTCACCGCTCCAGTCTGGTCTCCCCACAAGAATTACTTAATTAACATGCTGGAATCAACCCAAAATATAGCCGCACGCTTCATTTCCCGAAATTATGACTACCGTTCTAGAGTAAATCAAATAAAGATTCAACTTTCACTTCAGTTGCAAAGTAATCGTCGTGACATAGCCCTTTTGCCATTATTTCATAAATACGCCCGCCACACTAACAAACGCTCCCAACACCAAGAAACGTCATCGCACACATCGCAAAGATTACTCAATCATCATAGCTTCACGCGCATCTATGGTAAAACAGAAGCATTTAACTCGTCTGCAATTGCACGTGCCATTCGGCTCTGGAATAGCCTCCCCAGCAACATAGTTGCGGAAACTGACCGTGAAAAATTCAGGCACTCACTCAACTAGCTTAACCCTCATTAACCATTGAAATCACACTCACTGTTCTGTCTTATTTTTCCTACCTTTTTCTTGCACTGTAATACGTTTGTTACAAACTTATAGAGTTTCGAGTTAGTTGTTTCTCTAACTCTAACTAGCTGAAGTATTTTTTTATTTATTATTTTTACTAGATAAAAGCGGCCTGCTTTTTTGTTCTTGGGCATCATGAAGCGATATTCAGATTGCGTAATTAGTTCCCTGGACAGGAGCTCCACTGTTGTGTTTTTTACAGTACTGCTGTAGTCCGAAGTTGGGTTAGAGCCGAGTTTTCTGTAGTGGGTGTGGTTGCTCAGTTGGTTGGCGGCCCCATTCTTGTACGTTTCTAAGGCGAGATTACGATACTGCCACCTTAACAATAAAGAAAGCCTTCGGAGCTATGCAAAGGGGGAAGGCAGCTGGGGAGGATCAGGTGACAGAATATTTGTTGAAGGATGGTGGGGAGATTGTTCGAGAGAAACTGGCCACCCTGTATACGCAATGCCTCATGACCTCGAGCGTACCGGAATCTTGGAAGAACGCTAACATAATCTTAATCCACAAGAAAGGGGACGCCAAAGACTTGAAAAATTATAGACCGATCAGCTTACTGTCAGTTGCCTACAAATTATTTACTAAGGTAATCGCAAATAGAATCAGGAACACCTTAGACTTCTGTCAAGCAAAGGACCAGGCAGGATTCCGTAAAGGCTACTCAATAGACCATATTCACACTATCAATCAGGTGATAGAGAAATGTGCGGAATATAACCAACCCTTATATACAGCTTTCATTGATTACGAGAAATCGTTTGATTCTGTTGAAACCTCAGCAGTCATGGAGGCATTACGGAATTAGGGTGTAGACGAGCCGTATGTAAAAATACTGAAAGATATCTATAGCAGCTCCACAGCTACCATAGTCCTCCATAAAGAAAGCAACAAAATCCCCATAAAGAAAGGCGTCAGGCAGGGAGATACGATCTCTCCAATGCCATTCACAGCGTGTTTACAGGAGGTATTCAGAGGCCTGGATTGGGAAGAATTGGGGATAAACGTTAATGGAGAATAGCTTAATAAGTTGCGATTCGCTGATTATATTGCCTTGCTTAGTAACTCAGGGGGCCAATTGCAATGCATGCTCACTGACCTGGAGAGGCAAAGCAGAAGAGTGGGTCTAAAAATTAATCTGCAGAAAACTAAAGTAATGTTTCACAGTCTCGGAAGACAACAGCGATTTACAATAGGTAGCCAGGCACTGGAAGTGGTAAGGGAATACATCTACTTAGGGCAGGTAGTGACTGCGGATCCAGATCATGAGACTGAAATAATCAGAAGAATAAGAATGGGCTGGGGTGCGTTCGGGAGGCATTCTCAGATCATGAACAGCAGGTTGCCATTATCCCTCAAGAGAAAAGTTTATAACAGCTGTGTCTTACCAGTACTCACGTACGGGGCAGAAACCTGGAGGCTTACGAAAAGGGTTCTACTTAAACTGAGGACGACGCAACGAGCTATGGAAAGAAAAATGATAGGTGTAACGTTAAGGGATGAGGAAAGAGCAGATTGGGTGAGGGAACAAACGCGAGTTAATCACATCTTAGTTGAAATCAAGAAAAAGAAATGGGGATGGGCAGGACATGTAATGAGGAGGGGAGATAACCGATGGTAATTAATGGTTACAGACTGGATTCCAAGGGAAGGGAAGCGTAGCAGGGGCCAGAACGTTAGGTGGGCGGATGAGATTAAGAAGTTTGCAGGGACGACATGGCCACAATTAGTACAAGACCGGGGCTGTTGGAGAAGTATGGGAGAGGCCTTTGCCCTGCAGTGGGCGTGACCAGGCTAATGATGATGGTGATGATGATGACCTTTGTCTGCTGGTTTTGTTACGATGTCATTCCTTTCCGCGAGTTTTTTAAGGATTTAGTGCTGAGCGGGGGACAAATTTTTACGTTTCCGGCAATGCCGCGCTGACTCTAGAATTTCCTTTGTGATCAGCTTTATGTGCAAATATAGGTCTGGGCACTGTTCGGTTTCCGGTATCTACGTGTCGGCGTTTTCTTTTCTGATCATAACATTCAAGAAGCATTTAACGCAGCCGATAGATGGATGGGGGACCTCAATTGTTGGCTAAATTCAAATAAAATACAACTGAACTGCGAAAAAACAAAGTACGTCATATTTAGACCTAAAGGAAAGCAGCTGATGGGTCACTACTAGTCCAATTTCGGGGGGTGCATTATAGAAAATACGAAGTGGGTAAAATTTTTAGGCGTATGGTTTAACGAAAACCTGTATTGGTCCATTCATGTGGAGACCCTCAGAGCCGACATTCGTAGAGCGACGGGAATGATTAACATGTTAAAGCATCTTATTCCAATGACCTTAAAGAAACAGCTATACTACACATTAATACACTCTCGTCTACACTATTCCCTTCTGGTCTCGGGAACTACTACCAAAACTAACCATATGTCACTATATAGGCTGCAAAAAAGAGCCGTAAGGGCAGTTTGTGACCTACCTGTTCTTGCACACACTAAACCGTTTTTTGATAAGCTTGGCATACTCCATGTAGACCACCTATTTTTGCATAAACTATCGCTCGAGGCGTTCCGTCTCCGTCAAGCTGATCACATACAGTTTAATCAGACCTTTCCACCGAAGAAACTCTATAATCTCAGGCATGACCTAACCTCTATACCGCTTAGTCGCACGAACTACGGGAAACAGGCATTACACTTTCAAATATCAACTTTACTAAACAATAATCCCACAATCCTGGAACAATTACAAACCTCGAAATCAAGCTTGAGGTTCAAGAAATTTGTTAAAACGTATTTTCATCGCTGCTTTATTGTGTAACTTCCTTATGTACCACAACGTTACTGTTATGTTTTCCTTTTTAACATGTTCTGATTGAGATTCCAATTGTTAACCGTTTTTGATATGTTATCATATTTCGAAAATTGTAGCACTTGTTGTGCTGTTGTTTGCTTCATAGTGTCAACATGCTTTGGGTGCTGCAGCCTTTGTCAGGCAAGAATACTGCCTTTTGCTGCAGCGCCTGAGACAGCTGTATGTCTCAAACAACAAATAAATGAATTTAAAATGAAGTGGTCTAAGAGAGCTCCATACTGTTTTCCTGCGTCAGGCCTATCGAAAAAGAACTCCTTGATGCACATGCGTCTTGAAAACTCTGTTATATCTTTGGGGAGTTCGTACTCGTTTACTGGGTTGTTTGTTTGACAAAACGTTAAACCACGTTTCAGGAGATTAACTTCTTCGGGCTTAGACTCTGGGTTGTCTACTACAGTGCTACAGTGCTCTGGATGCTCGCCTGTAGGACATGTAGGAATATCGGTGGAGCTATGTGCTGTAGGGGTTACATTAGTTTTCTGGGGTGGATGTGAAGATTTACAGCCTTTGTGCTGCTATCTTTAATGTTCGCTGCATAGCTTGGACGAATTGTTCAAGTTCTCTTCTTTCCAGTTCAGGTGAATTTGTGCTGTTGAGTTGATCAGAAATTATCGTAAGTTGTTCCTTGCAGTGTCCTTCGAGAATATCAATTAAAGAGAGCAACGTATTTTCTGGGAATGCATTGCACTTCAATAATAGCCTGGAGAGTAAAGAATCGAGGCCACATCTAAGCTTAATTCTGAGACTTTTTGGGATTTTCCTATGTTTATTGTAGCTAGTGTAAGTTTTTTGGTGAAATCTAATTTGTTTGTTCGGCGGCCAGTTTTCGCGATTGGAGGAAAGGTCAAGATTTCTTGTTGCGTGTGCTATCCGTAGTGTGTGGTGGTCCTTTCTGTTTGGTTCGGGCAGACCTCCGGGGCGAAACATCTTCAGGTGGTGTCTTTGACGCTTAATTTTCTTGTCGAGGCCTGCACCGATGTTTGTCTGTGTATCTGTCAGCTTATTCGGGTATATAGCTGTTTGCGTGAAGGATTCACGTGTGGTTGTGGGCTTCCGTATGAGCGGGTGTTGTTCAGGTGGTGTTGGTTCCGCATCCACCGTCTGTGTAAATGCTTCTTGGGTCCTAGCTTTGGTGGAACGTGCGTGCGAGCTGGCGTTGAAAATTTGAGGCGTGTGTTTCTGTGTTGAAGGCCACTGGGGCGCAGGACTTACTGGTGTTGTTGGTTGCGTCGATTTAAAATTGTTCCTGAGCCTGTACTTGATGTTGTTAGCCATTACCTTGATGCCATAAATATTGGGGTGTAGTCCGTCCCGGGCGAGCAGAATGTCGAGGTCCTGGTGTATTTCAGCGTGGTGGATGGCATCGACGTTTTCTTGTTCGTTTCCAATGTCCAGAAGAAAAATCACTGAGCTAACATCTCCCTAGTGCGCGAGTTAGGAGTGTTTCTGATTGTTGAGTAAGTGGCCTGGGCTGGTTTGCGATCCTGCGAAATACTATTGTCAGGGTGATTTCTTCGTTTGGTCTGTTGGTGTCCAAATCGTTTAGGAGCTTTTTCATGGCCTTAAATGCGTTGTCACCGGTGTCGTGGTTAGGGTCATAAGCCCCGCAGTGAATGAAGAAATGTTTGATGTGCTGCGGTGTTGCGTCAATGAGATCAATCGTCACTTACAGCGCATACATAGACGAGGGACAAAAAAAGGACGACGAAGACAAGCGCTGACTTCCAACTGATTTTCGTGTTCAGAAACACACACACACACACACACACACACACACACACACACACACACACACACACACACACACACACACACACACACACACACACACACACACACACGCACACGCACACACGCACACACGCACACACGCACACACGCACACACACACACACACACACACACACACACACACACACACACACACACACATAGATATATATATTGCGACAACAAGACAAAAGCGGCCCCTACAAAGCATCTGCCCGACATGAGTATGCATTCGAAATTCATGACCTAAGATGAACGAGAGCGCATGTGCGACCTCATAAAAACCAGTTCTTTGTCTGTTAATGCAATTGATGGCTTGGTAACTGAGTCACCATCGGCAATCGCTTCCATACCATGGAATACCAACTAGCCCGTACCCAAACCTTGCGTCAATGAGGTATCGGATGGTGTGTGTTGTGGCGCCCCTCTTAAAGCTATGTGTGGTGAGTGTTGGCCTGGTAGGAAGTGTTCGTGAATGTACTTGTAATGATTGTCTCCAATTAATGTTACGTGTGACAAGGACAGCAGAGGGCGCTCACCTTGTTTCTTCATCTTCCGTCGGTAGAAATCTAGGGAAAACATTTCCAATGTTTTTCGCGTTGCAGTGGCACTTATTAGCACTACATTATTTCGTGTTGCTTAGAACCATCGTAAAATTTTAAACCAAGCGAAATGTGACATTGTATCATATATTTCCTTCGGTGCCACAATATCCACCAAAGCAGCGCATGAAGGAATGGTAAGTTGGCCCAAAATCATTGGGAATGCAAGAACTGATATTTGGGCGAGTTGGTACGAATTCATAGTACTATATTTAGCAGGCACAATTGACAAGGACACAGAGAAGGGGGACACACGAGCGCTTAATCACGATGTAATCATGATGAACCTTCCAAATCTCTTTTTATTCTGTTTCTGTTTTACTGACCACTCTTGCTGCGCATGCTCAGCGCTGATAGCTGGGGTATATATATGTTCTCTATCTTTCCGAAAATAAAATAGTTGTGAGTGTTTGCGCCCCCCCTTCACTGTGTCCTTGTCAATTGTGCGCGCTAAATATTTTACTATGAAATCATTGGGAATAGTTTATGCGGTTTTGAATTCTCCGCAAAATGAGAGGCGTGACGTTTTACGCGGCCTCAATTCTTCGGCCTTTTCCTCTCGCCGCCTCTAGTATGACTACACGTGTAGCAATTCCTATTGTACACTTCATAGTATATCGTCCACGCGTCATCTTTTGTATCCAACCTAATTATAACAGCTTTTCTATCCAACCACTGCCGGAGAAAGACTTCCTATAGTGAAGAAGCTTCAGGAATTGCTTCATGATTGTTAGAAGCAGTGCAATAAGTGTAACACGTGGTACTTTAACCAAGTAATTTTACTTGGCAGGGACATCAGTATATATCGAGAATCACTAAACAATTGAACAGTGATATAAATGATGCCACTGATACAAATTCTAAGATAATTCAGGGGCATATTGTTCTTGCTCATTTTAACGAGTACGACTGCACGATAGAGTTTAGCAGAATGCTTTGCTGGGTAAATTGGTTCATTGTATTTGGAAAGACTGCATGCGCTTTGTAGACGATCACAAGGAAGAAAACAGGACAGGCGCAAACTAACAACTCAGGTTTGTTCGAGGGAAACACTTAAATATCAAATCATGCCAGCGCAGGCGCATCAGGGTATCAGCAGCAGAAAAGAAGAGAAAAAACACAAAATCAGAAAAAACCAACGGCGTGGCTCAGCTAATCATATTATCTAGGAAACGTGCTTCCCTATTGTAAAGCATGACCGATGTGTCACGGATGCATGCTTATCCCTTCTTTCTAACATAATATACCTCTAGAAGTTCTCGTGCTTTTTTGTTACTGCACTTGCGCAGGATCTTAACCTGGTTGAGCAGAGGCCTGCATTTATGATCTAGGCAATGCATGGGCCAATGACGTTGCTCCCGGTTTTAACTGACCTTTCGTGTTCTTGGATTCGCACGTTCAACCAACGGCCCGTCTGACCTGTGTAGGTTTTGCCGCATATCAGGGGAACCTGGCGGAGCTGTGGTCTTAGGTAAGGTGTCGTCACTACTCCGGAAAGGCCCGAAATTTTTCTTCGAACCAACTTTGGAACCCCATGAATGGCTAGCCACGAATCACCAAGTATCAAGGAAAGCATGTCGGGAAGACGAGGAAAGGTGCTCATTGGACTGCGTCGACAGCTTGGCAAAATCAGCGAACAAGACTGGTAACAAGAAAGACCCAACAAGCTTTGTTCACGGCTTCTTTGTAAGGAATGGCCTCCAGCTCGTCGAATCTGACAAAGAAGGTGGCTTCGTCGTTCTGCCCTCCGGACTTTTCATCAAAAAAGCTACTGCAGCTGTGCTCAAGAACATCAAAAAGGTACCCGTGAAACGTACTCGCGTAAAGCAATCCGCAATCTCTTTATGCGATAACCTAGAGCTATCCAAACTGTCTCATGTTGTTAACAACAGTAGGAACGATAGCCTGTCCATGTTTTTTTACCGCAAAAACGCACAAGGTTGATGTGCCCTTCAGAGCTATTGTTAGCGAGAAAGGCACATGGCAACACGAAATTAGTATCTTTCTGCAGAAGCACTTGAACATGTTGCATATTGATGATTCCTTTGCACGAAGAATTCTGAAGATGTTATTTCGCTTCTGCAGACAGTTGACTCAATCGGATTTGGGGTCTCCGTTGATGTAGAAGATTTATTCTACTCCATACCTCACCAGCCACTTTTTGAATCAGTACGTAGCTGCATTGAAGCTAACGATATCATTGGTTTCCAAAACTCAGTAGGCATTCCGGTAGACAGTTTCCTGGCTCTCTTGGAATTTTATCTCAGTGTTACTTTTATCACCTTTGACAACCAAACCTTTTTGCAACGACAGGGAGTGTGCATTGGGTCGTGCGTAGCACCAGTTTTATGCAATATCTTTTTATCGAGTATTGACCGCACTTTGCTTGGTGTACTTGACAAAGACAAAGTAGCACAAGTTTTCAGGTATGTTGACGATTTTCTTGTGCTGCTGAAGGAACGAAATGATTCTATGTATGACGATGCCATTGCAGACATTTTAAATCTCTTTGAGAATAATGCCTTAGGTCTAACCTTTACACATGAGCTCCCTGTCAATAACATTCTGCAGTTCCTGGACCTCAAACTTACTTTTGGGAAAGAGCACGTTTGTTGCTGTTTCTGCACACGCACACAAAAACAACTGTTACCTTATAATTCAGCTCACTCTAAAATCACCAAAAAGGGCCACTACTAAACAGATTATTGAGCAATCTCTGATAAAGTCATGTACGCATGCCATGCAGGACAACTTCGGCATGCAAATTTCTAGGCTGAAAGGGGCTTGGCTTCCCTGATGTGCGTGTGCTGGCAGTGGTTGAAACGCTCGAAAAGAGGGTAAAAGCGCCTCAAAAAGTAAACTCTGATGTTGCCAACAAGGCTTCAAAGCCAGTCGTAGTTCCATATGTACATAGAACTGCACACAATCTGAAGAAGATAGCAACCAAGCACGGTATCCCACTCGTTTTCTGGGCTCCCTGCAAGCTGAGCCACCTTTGCGCCCGCATTGGGAGACTTCACGCCAGAAGGAAGCAAGGTGGCTGCGGCGTGAAACCCAAGAACCTCCATGTAGATTGCCAAGTTGGCGTGATTTATCAGATTCCCCTGACATGCGGCAAAACCTACATAGGCGAGACGGGCCGCTGTTTGAACGTGCGAATCCGAGAACACGAAAGGTAAATTAAAAATCGGGAGCAACGTCATTTACCCATGCATTGCCTAGCTCATAAATGCATAAAAGCCACGCCATTGTTTTTTTCTGATTTTGTGTTTTTTCTCTACTTTTCTGCTGCTGATACCCTGATGCGCCAGCGCTGGCATGATTTGATATTTAAGTGTTTCCCTCGAATAAACCTCAGCTGTTAGTTTGCGCCTGTCCTGTCTTTTTCCTTGTGATCGTCTACAAAGCGCATCCAATCTTTCCAAATGCATGGTAGAGATTCGGAGACTAGCACTTGTTTCAAGAAAAATTCGGAGCAGCATATATTGGTGTTCGAATTAACAATTTCCTCTCGCCTAAAAAAAAGAGGAAGTAAGAGCATCAGTTGCTTTACCTGACTGTTATTCACTTTGTAACATATATTTACTAACACACAAGCACATGGAGATTAAGTTTGTAAGGTCTGCTATCTCGTCTGGCCATGGTATAGCGCACTAAGAGTGTGACAATCATATGGAAATTTTCGTAAAATTGAAGTTTACTTCATGCCGTTGAATTAACAGTTATGTGCTACGTCGATGCGCACATATGTGCCGACAGTAAGCTATAGGAATTTAGGTTCATAGCTTTCATTATACATCCAAATGCGTCGCTGCTATATGGGGCCAGTCAGTCATTGCCTAAATCACGGCTGTGACATTGGCTGCACATGACATGTCGCGTAGCACGTTCGTAGTCATTCTGTATGTGCGTTGTGGTTTGTTGTCCGTTCGTAGTTTCCGGCGCCTATTTTCCCAAAGTAGCGGTAGTACGTTGTTGCTGGGAACACTACCTGTGATGTCGAAAAGGAAATCTGGTTCTCTTTTCGAAGCGGATTCGAAGCCTCTCGGATATGCCTAACAGTGGCCGGGTGCGGCTGCCTGGCCGAATAGCCAATACTTAGGAGAATTGAATTGAGGACGCGACGGCGGGATCGAAACTCGGTCGCCCCCCGGCACCGCAGCCCGAACCATCTGGCCACATTATGCACCTATTGTGGCCAATGCCGTCGAGATCTTTGAGGGGATCGCCACATGTGTTACGTTGCATAGCGCAGGTCCGCGAGCACGCGTGAGCGCACGCTTGGTTTCTTCTCGCCAAATATCCTGGAATGTGACGGACAAATTTATACCACTTGATTACCCGCTTCACAGAACCTTTGCTTCAAGTATATTGCAACATTGGCGCTTCGATGTGCGTGTTTTTTTTTTCATTTCATTACATTGCCATGTTGTTGTTCTACTATAGTACTGGCCTAATGTGAAGATACAAGGGGATACTTCTCAGGATAGTATTCCCCACTGCGTTGCTGGTAATTACAATTCACCTGCGTTAGCAACTTTTGACCACTACAGTGAATATTGCGATAAGCGGTTGCAAACGTAGCTGTAGTGTAGATGCTTGGAAGCTTAAGCGCGAACATCACGACGTAGCTGCGCAGCGCAAAAGAAAACAAATAAAGAAATGACACTCGAGAAGAAAAGACATGCGCTTACTTCTAACTAAAGTTTGGCACACAAATGAATAGAAAAGGAGAACAATAATTAACGAATGCGTGCGCAGATGCGTGGGCGACAGGATTTATCGAGTTAGGATACCGGAATTCTTCAGCGGATTATCTTCGCTTTTGAAGAATCAGCTACAGTTGGCTGACGCATGCGTCACCATTTCTGTGGATTAGGAAAGCTTTCACTGTCTCTCGTGATAGTTGATTAGCATGCTGAAGAAGAGCCGGGGCGTCTGATAACACTAGTTCACGCCCGCATTCACGGCAGTGTAACACAAATTGAAAACAGGGAGTCCCCTCCAGTGACCAAGGTTTCTCTTCGAATTAAATGTTTACGCACTGTCCTGTTTGTACGATTTCGTGCCTTCCGCAGGTGAAAGGGACCACCGTCGTGCCCAGGGGCGCTATAAAGTAAAAATATTCCAAACTTTTCTATTCCAATTGTGCAATCACCCCACCGTGATTTGTCAAAAACTTTTTGGACCACCCCCACTTCACCTGTCTGTCAGGCAGCGCCACGAAAACCGCGATAGCTCCCGCCTTATATGACCTGTACACACCGATTATGCATAATTTGACCGAACGCAACAAAAATAGTTATTTCTGATTCGACGCCGTTTCGCCGTTAGCCCTCGGCTATTGGTGAAAAGTTTTCAGGATGCATCTACTTCGCCTGCGTCTCACGCGACGTCACAGAACCGCAAAAACTTACCGCGTCAAGGTAACGTGTACGCGTTAAAGATGCATTAATATGCCAAACAAAAGTGAATTTTCTTCTGAATAGTGGCAGGCTGCCCCATTCCGAAAGGAATACAAGATGGCTTCCGCCGATCGCTCCAGCACTGGCTACTCGCCCCTGTCGGAGGGCATGGTTTTATTTGCATGTCGTAAAACCTTTTGCATGGCCGTGTAATGTTTTCGAGAACTTTCGGCACGTTTACGACCTCATTCTACCAGCTCTGTATTGCTGACGATCCGTTTTAGCGTCATTCTTAAGCTTCCGTTGCATGCCGCCGCGATTGTCGACGAGGCACCGCAAGCTAAGTAAAAGCGGAGCAATCGCAGACGCCGGCACAACTCTCTTCATCCGGTTATCGATATTCAGTGCAATGACTCGGCCTCGTAGAATCCCTCTCCACTTGAGTATGCTCCTCGCCTCTTGTGAGCCAATTAGATAAGACAAGCCGCTCAGTGCAGGCAATGTTATTCGTTTTTCAAGCAAACTAACGCGACCTCCTAGGAACGAGGGGAGCATTCTATTGGTTTGTTCAGACAACCTGCGTGTGACCGCCCAATGCTTGCGTCGCCGGTTACGCAAATTTGACGTCAGGAGATTAGACTAACACATATTGGAATAGTTTTGCGCTATACGGCCCCATGAGTACCGAGGCCATCTGAGAACTGCTCACTCAATCCTAGCTATCGTGTAAGGAGAGGTGTTTCATAAACCTTTGTAAAAGCCTCCTCGAGTTTGCGTCGTCAAGGCTTACCGCTCCCTTATGATTGGCCAAAACGAACAACGTGCCATTGCGAAGGGAATGGCATAGACAACAACCGATCTGAATTAGTTTTTTTCGTTTTAAGTGTGCCACTTCGGAAAGTTGTACTTGACGTTTATTTTCTCATTTCTACAGCGAAACTGTTTATGGCTAACCTTCCGTGAAATCTTGAAGTGCGGATTTTTCAATTTTCAACTTCAATTTTGAGAACTGCGGTCTCAAAATTGAAGTAGAAGTACCTCACTCTACGCAAAAATTTATATGTATCATCACTTGCATATGCACGTTGAGTAAATTAGTTATCAATAAGCACCATTTTAAATATCACTACACTCTCAGGTAGACACTAACTGCTCCTCAAACATTTGCCGCTATGCAACCTGCCTCGGCCGTGCCTACGCTCACACTGCTCTCACTTTGCCATCGTGCTAAGTTTATGCGCACCTCGTTTCCTTCAGATCTCCCGAGGCGGCGGCACCATCATGCGTGGCGTGTCTACTTTGCGCCGGTGGCCGGTCTACACCGCGCATCTATAGACTGTTTTTTCATGGGTGCCACCATGGATGGATCTTATGAGCGTCCCCTTTGGAACGGGGCAGTAGATTGTGCCACCAAGCTCTTGCTATTGTACTGCCGAATGTCCTACCTCAGTTAAACAAGAAAAAAAAAGAAAAAAAACACTATGAACTCCCACAGCCACATTTTCTGATCCCATATTGCGAAATCTGCTTTTGTACGTCTCTGTTTTTTGTCGTTTCCCTACTTTTTTTCCACCAATCCTCCAATCGCCTCTTGATAATCCCTATTGCGGACATGTTTACGTTTCCACTGCTCTCGCTGAACCCAATGGCTTCAAGGAGGCCAGTGGTGCCTAAATCGACCGCGGGGTAGACGTCTTCACATTCTAATGAAACATGCTCCATAGTTTCCCTAGCTTTACCGCAGCAAGCACATGCTTCTTCTTCCTTCTTATATCTCGCTTTATAGGTGCGTGTTCTAAGGCATCCCGATCTCGCATTGAAAAGTAAAAATTATATTATGGGGTTTTACGTGCCAAAACCACTTTCTGATTATGAGGCACGCCGTAGTGGGGGACTCCGGGAATTTTGACTACCTGGGGTTCTTTAACGTGCACGTAAATCTAAGTACACGGGTGTTTTCGCCCCCATCGAAATGCGGCCGCCGTGGCCGGGATTTGATCCCGCGACCTCATGCTCAGCAGCCCAACACCATAGCCACTGAGCAACCACGGCGGGTGCATTGAAAAGTAATGAGCTTCCCTTCGAGTTAAAATTGTTTCTTTTCTGATTTCGGTTTTTTCCTCTTATGTAGTTACTCATGATTACAACGAAGGCGCCAAATAAAACAACGGACGAAGGAAGGAGACACGAGACAACCACCTTCCTTCGTCTATTGTTTTATTTAGCGCCTTCGTTGTAATCATGAATAACCAACTCGCCCACCAGCACATGCTTAGTTACTCATGACATGTTTCTTTTCCATTGCCGCCACCCACGAGATTATTTCAGCCTCTCTGACTTCCCGCTTTAGGTTCTTTGTTGCCGTGTTGCCCACCCTACGGAGCGCATACAAATACATATACAAATATGCCTTTATTTCCATAAATGTACAATTTATGGGGGATTCAAGGAAAAAGTTCCTCGCAGCAACTTGACGGGCCTTAAACCCGGTCTGAGGGCAGCAGCAGAAGGCACAGGCACTGATGTAGAACCGACAAAACAAATACATAAGCGAAAAAAAACACCGCTGGTAAGCTTCCTAGTTATCTTCCTCCGCGGTGAATCAATGTTTTTTCCTGTACAGATACCTCAACACCCTCCCAGCACATTTACTTTCTTCCATATGCACCAGTCGTTCTTCATACTCCATTTTACTGCGAGCTTCCCTCACTTCAAAACTAGTCCAGTCCATATCACCCTGCACAGCTTCATTTGTAGTCTTCCCGTGAGCGCCCAATGCGAGGCGACCCACTGACCCATCGAGTCCTGATTGTACCCCTGATTTAAAGCAAACAATCGCATTTCCAAAAGTAAGTCCTGGAACCATTACACATTTCCGTATACCTCGGAGCACCTCGTACCTATTGTATCGCCATAGCGCTCTGTGCTTCATTATGGCCGCCCATTTCTCTTCCCCTTCACTGTTATTGTTTTTCCTGCATTTCCATATATGTATATTGCCTTCGTTTATTTAGTTATTTATTTATTTATTGATACCTCAAATACCCCATTTGGGGTTTTACATGAGGGGTGGGCATATTTACATAATATTTTCAATAGATGCCTTGAACGATGAATGACTGGAGTGGTGCACCGCTTCAGCAGGTAGATGATTCCAGTCTTTCGCTGTTTGAATGAAGGAAGAGTTAAGATGAGCGGAGGTGCGAGCTGGAGGGGAATAAACAGCCTTTGAATGGCCATGACGGGATGAAGTGCGATGCGCAGGCGTGATGTCGGTCTGATGAAGTAGTGAGTGATAAAATTTGTAAAAGAGGCACAGTCTTGCTGTTTTGCGGCGCTGCTCGAGGGTTGGAAGTTTCAGAGATGATTTAAGTTTAGTAACGCTAGTGTGGTAAGAGTAGTCAGAATGAATGAACCTTGCTGCACGATTCTGTATGGATTCTAGTGCTGTTGCCAGATTAGATTGGTGTGGGTCCCACAATGAGCATGCGTATTCTAGTTTGGGTCGAACGATTGTTAAGTATGCGAGTAGTTTTACTGAGTGCGGAACAAGACGTAGATTACGGCGCAGGTAGCTTAGTACACGATTGGCATCATTGCTAATGTTGCAAATGTGTGAGGACCAACTGAGTTTATTGGACAAGTTAACGCCTAGGTATTTATATGAAGTCACAGCACATATTTCCGAACCGGCGATAATGTAATTAGCTGAAATAAATGATTGGCGACGATGGAAAGTAAGTAGTGACGTTTTTTTGACGTTGACGGACATTAGCCAATTATTACACCAAGTTTCAATGACGTTAAGGTCGGACTGGAGAGCGCGAGAATCAGCGTCGTTAGTAATAGGACGATAGATTACACAGTCATCAGCAAATAAACGAATTTTGGAAGAACAACCTATAGGTAAGTCGTTAATGTATATTAAGAAGAGTAGTGGTCCCAGGGCTGTGCCTTGTGGCACGCCAGAGATAACGGGTGATAAGGTAGACGAGCATTGGTTAGCGTAAACGAACTGTTGGCGGTTAGTGAGAAAGTTGCGTATCCATTGGAGAACACGAGGGTTAAGATTAAGACATGATAGTTTTAGAAAGAGCCGTTCATGAGGAACCTTGTCGAAAGCCTTTTGGAAATCTAGGAAGAGGGCGTCTATGGGTATGTTTTGATCAAGAAGCAGCTGATGTCATTAACGAATAAGGCTAGTTGAGTCTCGCAGGACATGCCTTTCTGAAAACCGTGTTGATTAGGATTAAATAAATTAGCGGATGTTAGGAAGTTTACAATATGAGAATAAATTATATGTTCCATTAATTTAGAACAAACACTGATGAGGGAAATTGGACGGTAATTGTGGCACGATGACGATGATCCTTTTTTTGGTACTGGAATTATCTTACCTATTTTCCAGTGTTGCGGCACCACTCCAGATGATAATGATTGCTGAAAGATATGACACAAAAATACACTAGAGATGCGCGCGGTGCTCTTAAGCATTTTGGAATTGATGCCGTCGATGCCGGCTGAGGATGTTAATTTGAGGGACTCAATTAGCTTGGTGATACCATGTGCTTCGATTGTTATGTCAGGCATCGTTGGGTTGTTGAGGTAAGGACAGTCTGGGAGGTCAGTGTTAGGTTCAGAATTGAACACGGAAGAGAAGACAGAGTTTAGTACTTCAGATACTTTATGGTCTGGAACACGGTTATTATCGTTATCATATAATAGTAATGGTTTACGGTTTTTTGGGTTAATGTATTTCCAGAATTGTTTGGGATTGTTTTGCAGCATGTTAGGGAGTGTAGTTGAGTAGAAGGTTCGTTTAGCTGTTGCGGCCAAGGAATCAAACTCCTTTTCAGTGACGTAATATTTTTCCCAGGCCGGAGCGGTATTGGAACACTTGGCTTTACGAAACAATCTTTTCTTTTTATTGTTTAGTCGTTTTAATGTGTTGTTGAACCATGGGGACGAAGGTCGCTCTGTTAAAATGATGGTTGGTATGTAAGTCGTAGGGAGTTCGATCATTTTATTTTTAAAAAGCGTCCAGTTGGCGTCTACTGTGCGCTTCGGGAAATCTATAATGAACCAGTTGTAAAACACGGTTAGTGCATTGTTGATGCTGATATAATCGCCTTTATCGTAGAGTGTTATTTTCTTTTTTGATTTTTTGCAATGAGGTAGCTGCCAGGATAATTCTGCGTGTGGTACCGAGTGATCACTTAGTTCTGGTACATGTGTTATAGAAGAAACACTGTCGGGATGGGATGTTAAGATAAGGTCGAGTATGTTAGAGCACTGTTCGTTTTTCCGCGTTGGGGTAGATACTAGCTGCGTCAAACCAAAGGTGATAATAATAATAATAATAATAATAATATTTGGGGTTTTACGTGCCAAAACCACTTTCTGATTATGAGGCACGCCGTAGTGGAGGACTCCGGAAATTTTGACCACCTGGGGTTCTTTAACGTGCACCTAAATCTAAGCACACGGGTGTTTTCGCATTTCGCCCCCATCGAAATGCGGCCGCCGTGGCCGGGATTCGATCCCGCGACCTCGTGCTCAGCAGCCCAACACCATAGCCACTGAGCAACCACGGCGGGTAACCAAAGGTGAGGCATGTGTTAAGAAAATTACATGCAAGGTTATTTTTAGACAATGTTATGGCTGGTTCGGACCATGTTATATCAGGAAAGTTAAAGTCACCTAAGAGGAGTATTTGCGCATGATTAAATGACTTCGTAACAGTTTGCAGTGCCTCGTGGAAGTGAATAGTGAAGGAAGCATGTGCATCGGCGGGGGGTCGATAGCATACACCGATAATACTTTGTAGGTATGAAGAACTGCACAATGCGAATAAAATTTTTAGAGGTGAAGTGATATTGATAATGGAGCAGCAAATGCTGCGATGGGCAGCTATCAGAACACCTTCTGTTCTCCCAGAATGGTGCCTCATAATCAGAAAGTGGTTTTGGCACGTAAAAGCCCATAATTTTTTCCCCCAAAATGTCATTATTCTCTGTCCATGCTTGAAGCTTTAATTTCATTGCCTGCATTGCTAGCCTGTATATTACCGATGCAATACATATACCACGGTATTTATATTCTGTTACCCATGGAATTTCCTGGCCCTGTATCACCAGTCTGTTCACTGTTTTCATTGAATACCATAACACCTGATATTCTAACACTAAATTTCAAACATAAATTGTTGCCTTCCTGTCCACAGATATTAGCCAGACGTTGCAAATCACTTTGCTTGTTAGCTAGCAACACAATATCGACCGCATAAAATAAACCTGGGAGCTGCAACTCTACTACTGTACCCGCCTGTTTGTATGAAAGAATAAAGCCGATATTACTTACTTCTAGCGGCCTCTCCATCCTCACCAAGTACATCATAAACAGCAGTGTGGATAAAGGGCACCCCTGCCTCAGTCCCTTGTTGACATGAACTTTCTCCTCGCTCCTCATCCCTTTTCATTCAACGCAAGCGGTATCCCTTAGGTAAATCTCTCTCAATAGCTGTAGACAATCGTTACCTAAGCCTTTCCCTTCCAGAATATCGCACAAAATGCTGCGGTCTACGTTGTCATAGGCTCCTGTAATGTCTAAAAAGTCCACGTACAACGCTCTGTTTTCTACTTTTGATATTTCAATACACTGAGTAAGAACAAACAAGTTATCATCCAAACGCCTACCTATTCTGAAGCCATACTGAAGTTCTCCCAGAATGGTGCCTCATAATCAGAAAGTGATTTTGGCACGTAAAAGCCCATAATTTTTTTTACCCAAAATGTCATTATTCTCTGCCCATGCTTGAAGCTTTAATTTCATTGCCTGCATTGCTAGCCTGTATACTACTGATGCAATGGTCAACGGTCTATACGAGTGAATTTTATATTTATCCCCCTTACCTTTATAAATTAAATTCATTCTACTTAGTCGCCAAATGCCTGTTATTCGTCTATCTTTTAAAGTTTCTTCCACTGTTTTCACCAGAACATCTTTACTTTTTGGTCCTAGTTCATTAATCAGCCTAACAGGAACTTCGTCCAGCCCTGTGGCTGTGCGCTTAGGAATTTTCGCTTCGACTTCCAGTTAAAATTTGTCAGCACCCGCTCCTTTTCCACCTGGGTCTCTTTCATGTTCGTTTTTTCTTCAAATACAACCTCATCATTGCCTTGGAAAGATTCGGCTGTTATTTTTCGGATGTAATTTATTGCCGCTTCTCCTTCCAATCTGTTTTCTTCTTCATCTAGGATATGTTGTTGTATTGTTGTTGACTTCGTGCCTAATAATTTTATGTGGTTCCAAATATTTTAGGTGCGGCCTTCTTTTCTCACGTATTTCTGACGCCCAACGTTCACTTTCACCTTTCAATTTTGCTTGCACTAGTATTTGAACCATAGACTTTTTCTCCCGGTATATTTCCCATTTACTGGTTACTTCATCCTGTGGCAACTGCGCCTTCTTTGCCTGCCTGTGCTCGCTGGGTGATTTCTGTCGCTCGGCGATCGCTTCTCGTATCTCCCTGTTCCACCAGCTTTGCGGTGTCTTTTTATTCTTTCCAATGAATATGTTGTTTCTCTTTCCGTATTTCTGTCGTTGTTACACTTAGGAGCTCACTATGTTTCCTCTTTATTTGGCCATTTACGAAGTTCTTCCTCAATTCTAGTGACTATATTTGTTATTTGTTCAGCGTTCAAATTTAGAATGGCCATTTTGCACTCCTTGCTCTCTTTCCCAACTACCTATCCCATTTTGAAAATCATGCGTTTATGGACACTCCCTATGCTGCTATACCCTTCCTCATCAATGACCATTTCTCTCAACTTATCATGAATTCCTTCTATCATCAGACAGTAATCAATGGTTGATTGCCGCTTTCCCACTTCCCACGTGATCTGCCCTTCCTGCTTAGGCCCTGTATTCACGATAACGAGGTTATGTTTCTGACAAAGGTCTAGCATTGACTTCCCGTTGTTGTCGGTATAGCCATCTAAATCCTGTATGTGGGCATTCATGTCACCTAATAGGATAACTTTAGCACCATTACCGAAACCCTTAAAGGGCCCCTGAAACGGTTCGGACAAATTTTGTAGACGCGTAGGGTACAGCTTAAGTAGAACATTCGCACCACAATTTAAGTGAAGCGTTACGTAATAATGGAGCTACAAGCGATTAGAAGTTACCCTTTTCCCCAGCCATGCTTTTCCTCCTCAACTCGTTCGCCGAGCGAGCGGGGCTAAGCTCCGCCTTCACTGGTCCTGCGTCACGATGCGACGTCACATCGTCCACTTCCGGTTGTTTTGGAGCCCGCCCCCGCCCGCGCGAAACCTCTCCGCTAGCCGCTTGGCTGCCGACCCCAAGCGAGAGCTATCGAAGCAGCGTGCGTTGCGAGCATTTTGTCGTAGCGCTGAACGTGTCTGGTATTCCGTTAACCACAGGCAAGCTGGTCATTTCGGCAAATGACTGGAGACATAAACTCAAGCTGATGAAGGAACTTTGGCGTAGACGTACGTGAGCGGCCTGATCGGTCTGCACGGTCCAGACACTTGTTGGCGCAGCGCTTAACCAGCCAAACAAAGCGCTAATATTGTTCTAACCAAGTGTAAAACATTTCAAACATTTATAAAAAACAACGTGTTGATGATTACACTCCTGCGAAAAATACGCACCAGCAGCAAAGAAGAATACGCTTCGTTGCTGCTACTGTGTATGGTTGAGCTCTATGCAACCAGGTGGCTGCACCGTGCAGACCATTCACATTTGCCCTTCTGCTCATCTCGGCTCATCCCGTTACGGCACAGTCAAGCGGCCAGACCCCGTCCCCTTGCGCTTACGTTTGCCCTAATACGGTACTCGCGAAACGCTTTTCCGTTAGTAATCTTCCGGTGTGAAGTGACGGCCACACGCGCGCAAATCCTGGCGCCGATCGGATAGCGGCAGTCCGATGCGCAGCAGCCAGTTCGCTCGTACGCTGCCTAGCAGAGGGACACTGTGGTATAAACTTTTTTAAACAGGGTTGAAGTACCTCAGACAGGCTGGCCAACGTTTCGATAGGTGGACCTATCTTCGTCAAAGGCGGCCTCGTCATCCTCGGCGTGTTAGTTTTAAAGGGTTAGTGCAGTGACGTCACGTGCGGGTGTTGTCGCTGGCGGCTGGTTTTAAAGAGAGAGATTACAAGAGGGAACAGGCGCTGTCGTCCGACGTCTGTGAGCCTCATTCTCAAGACGAAGGGACAAGAGCGTGAGAGTGGGCACGCGGGGAGGAAAGAAAAGAAATAGAAGCAGAAAAAAGGGGGGAAAAAAAAGCAGGGGGGTGCCAGGGCCGTACCAAGACACAACAAAGGGGGGGTGAAAGAAAAAGAAAGAGAAAAATGAAATCTTTAAGAAATACGGGGGCTTGGGAGCGTGTTGGGAATGCGAAAGGTTAGGAGGTAATCCGGGGGAGTCGTTGGCGGCATGTTTTTGAGGCATTAGAACGGCCGGTCAAGCAATAGGTCGAGTAATTTTGAAATAGTTAAGGTGGCGACGGGGAGTCTGCGGTGCAATGTGTGGGGTGATTGAAAGGCAGCGGCATGGTCTTTCAAGGGGCACTGCCCCACGCGCTTAACGTAGGTGTCGTTACGGCGGCATCCAGAAGGCGATGGTTGAGGCGCCGAAAAAGGCATATTGACTTCGGAATGTGTTGTCGAGGGGGTTTCAAAAAAAAAGACTAAAAAAGGGGTGAGGGGGAAGGGGGGGGGGCGAAATCGGTATAGCAAACAGGAGGGCGACGCGTGCAGAAGCGGGCGCGGGCAAGTGTACATGGAAGAAGGGGATCGTACACTTGGTATAGACGTAAAATCCTGAAAGAGTACATTAAATTGAGTAGTAGGCAGGAAATTTTTTTTTCTTCTTTTTCCCTTCTTCCTCTCTCCCCCTCTCCCCCTTTGTTTCCTCCGAAATGAAAGAGTAGGTGAGGTTAAGAATAAAAGTTGGCTGGTGGCCTAATGTGTTTTGTGTATTGGTTGATGATATGAGAGTTTCAGATTTAAGTTACAGCTTTTAAAGATTCTAAGTTGCCGCGTGCCAAATTAATTCCTGTCGGGTGTAGGCAATTAAACTTGTGTATGAGGTATGATTCCGTGTACTTCCTTTCGCGAGGGGAACGGAAATTTGTTTGTAGTATATAGAGCCTTGCTTTGTCAAACATATGTCCATGTTCATTAAAGTGGCTGGCTACTGCTTTGGGTAAATTGTGTTTTGTGTCCGCGCGGTGACCATTGAGTCTTGTATTGATTTGTTGTCCGGTCTCACCTATGTATTGTTTGCTACAAGCGGCGCATTCTAGACAGTAGACTACATTGCTTGATGTGCAGGTGAAAGCCGAAGTTACTTTGTGTGTGTAATTCGACGCTGTACTTTTTACTGTAGTAGTGGATTGAATGTGTTTGCATGTAGAGCACCTGGGGCGACCACAGGGAATGGTTCCCAACTTCTTCTTTTTCTGTAGTTTGGCGTGCACAAGAACATCTTTAAAATTAGTGTTGCGTCTGTAGGCTACTCTGGGAGGGTCGGGAAAAATCTTCTTAAGTTTCTGGTTGCTGGTGAGAATCGGGTAGTATTTGCTTAGGATGTTATTCACGTTTGGGAGTGCGTTTGAGAATTTAGTAGTAAGAAGAGGCGTTGTTGTTCTTGTGATCTTCGGGCGGGGCTTGAGGACCTCGGCTCGATCAAGTTTGGTTGCAGCGATGTAAGCTGTTTGAAGGTCACTGTTTGGGTGGTTCCTGTTTGATAGCGTTTCTTTAAGGTGATCGAGTCTATCTATGTAGTCTTGGTTTTCAACGCAAATGCGACGTAGTCGTGTGGCTTGGCCTTTAAAGATGCCTTGTTTGCAATGTCTGGGATGGTGGCTGGTATATTCTAGGTACTGTTGTTTGTCGAAAGGTTTCCTATACAGCGTTGTCTTTAGTTCACCATTGTCAATGTATATTGTTGTGTCCAGAAAGTTTATGCGCTCAGTTGAGGATTCTGATGTGAATTTTATTGTTGGGTGAACAGAATTTAGAAAGGATACATATTTATCTAGACTGTCTTGGCCCTGTCCCCAGATTATGAGTATGTCGTCTATGTATCGTAGGTATGTGTGGGGCTTGGTAGTGCAGCGCGATAGGAAATCTGTTTCTAGAATCCCCATAAATATGTTCGCGTAGGTTGGTGCAAAAGGCGTACCCATGCTTGTACCATGTATCTGTAGGTAGTAACTCTCTTCAAATTCGAAGTAGTTATGTGTGAGAACTAATTCAAGGAGAGACAGGTAAACTTCAGTAGAGTGTTGTGCACTGTGTTTAGACAGCGTTTGTTTTATCGAAGATAAACCATCAGGGATTGGAATGTTGGTGTACAGCGCCGTGACGTCTAGTGTTGCGAGAATTGTGTTGTGGGGTAGTGTGCCTTTAGTATTAATGTCTTCTATAATTCTCAGCAGGTGGGGCGTATCTTGTACAAATGACGGAAGTGTTTTCGGCAAGTTACCAAGGTAGTGGTTAAGGAATGTGGAGATGTTCTCTGTCGGGGTGTTGTTGTTTGATACTATCGGACGGCCTGGGATAATAGCAGTGTATAGTTCAGCGGATGGAATTTTATGAATTTTCGGAAGGAGGTAAAAACGTCCGGCAGTTTTGTTGCTTGGTTTAAGAAATTTGTATTCTGATGGTGTTATCAATTCATCAGCCAAAAGTGATTTCAGCCTGTTGGTAATTGTCACTGTATAGGACAATGTCGGATCGTTATCTAGTTTGCGGTAATGTTCTGGGTTGTTTAGTTGTCTGTAAGCCTCGTGCTTGTATTTTTCTATTGGCCAAATAACTATACTTCCACCCTTATCTGCTTCCTGACATTGTTATTAAGGAAGCAGATAAGGGTGGAAGTATAGTTATTTGGCCAATAGAAAAATACAAGGACGAGGCTTACAGACAACTAAACAACCTAGAACATTACCGCAAACTAGATAACGATCCGACATTGTCCTATACAGTGACAATTACCAACAGGCTGAAATCACTTTTGGCTGATGAATTGATAACACCATCAGAATACAAATTTCTTAAACCAAGCAACAAAACTGCCGGACGTTTTTACCTCCTTCCGAAAATTCATAAAATTCCATCCGCTGAACTATACACTGCTATTATCCCAGGCCGTCCGATAGTATCAAACAACAACACCCCGACAGAGAACATCTCCACATTCCTTAACCACTACCTTGGTAACTTGCCGAAAACACTTCCGTCATTTGTACAAGATACGCCCCACCTGCTGAGAATTATAGAAGACATTAATACTAAAGGCACACTACCCCACAACACAATTCTCGCAACACTAGACGTCACGGCGCTGTACACCAACATTCCAATCCCTGATGGTTTATCTTCGATAAAACAAACGCTGTCTAAACACAGTGCACAACACTCTACTGAAGTTTACCTGTCTCTCCTTGAATTAGTTCTCACACATAACTACTTCGAATTTGAAGAGAGTTACTACCTACAGATACATGGTACAAGCATGGGTACGCCTTTTGCACCAACCTACGCGAACATATTTATGGGGATTCTAGAAACAGATTTCCTATCGCGCTGCACTACCAAGCCCCACACATACCTACGATACATAGACGACATACTCATAATCTGGGGACAGGGCCAAGACAGTCTAGATAAATATGTATCCTTTCTAAATTCTGTTCACCCAACAATAAAATTCACATCAGAATCCTCAACTGAGCGCATAAACTTTCTGGACACAACAATATACATTGACAATGGTGAACTAAAGACAACGCTGTATAGGAAACCTTTCGACAAACAACAGTACCTAGAATATACCAGCCACCATCCCAGACATTGCAAACAAGGCATCTTTAAAGGCCAAGCCACACGACTACGTCGCATTTGCGTTGAAAACCAAGACTACATAGATAGACTCGATCACCTTAAAGAAACGCTATCAAACAGGAACCACCCAAACAGTGACCTTCAAACAGCTTACATCGCTGCAACCAAACTTGATCGAGCCGAGGTCCTCAAGCCCCGCCCGAAGATCACAAGAACAACAACGCCTCTTCTTACTACTAAATTCTCAAACGCACTCCCAAACGTGAATAACATCCTAAGCAAATACTACCCGATTCTCACCAGCAACCAGAAACTTAAGAAGATTTTTCCCGACCCTCCCAGAGTAGCCTACAGACGCAACACTAATTTTAAAGATGTTCTTGTGCACGCCAAACTACAGAAAAAGAAGAAGTTGGGAACCAATCCCTGTGGTCGCCCCAGGTGCTCTACATGCAAACACATTCAATCCACTACTACAGTAAAAAGTACAGCGTCGAATTACACACACAAAGTAACTTCGGCTTTCACCTGCACATCAAGCAATGTAGTCTACTGTCTAGAATGCGCCGCTTGTAGCAAACAATACATAGGTGAGACCGGACAACAAATCAATACAAGACTCAATGGTCACCGCGCGGACACAAAACACAATTTACCCAAAGCAGTAGCCAGCCACTTTAATGAACATGGACATATGTTTGACAAAGCAAGGCTCTATATACTACAAACAAATTTCCGTTCCCCTCGCGAAAGGAAGTACACGGAATCATACCTCATACACAAGTTTAATTGCCTACACCCGACAGGAATTAATTTGGCACGCGGCAACTTAGAATCTTTAAAAGCTGTAACTTAAATCTGAAACTCTCATATCATCAACCAATACACAAAACACATTAGGCCACCAGCCAACTTTTATTCTTAACCTCACCTACTCTTTCATTTCGGAGGAAACAAAGGGGGAGAGGGGGAGAGAGGAAGAAGGGAAAAAGAAGAAAAAAAAATTTCCTGCCTACTACTCAATTTAATGTACTCTTTCAGGATTTTACGTCTATACCAAGTGTACGATCCCCTTCTTCCATGTACACTTGCCCGCGCCTGCTTCTGCACGCGTCGCCCTCCTGTTTGCTATACCGATTTCGCCCCCCCCCCCTTCCCCCTCACCCCTTTTTTAGTCTTTTTTTTTTTTGAAACCCCCTCGACAACACATTCCGAAGTCAATATGCCTTTTTCGGCGCCTCAACCATCGCCTTCTGGATGCCGCCGTAACGACACCTACGTTAAGCGCGTGGGGCAGTGCCCCTTGAAAGACCATGCCGCTGCCTTTCAATCACCCCACACATTGCACCGCAGACTCCCCGTCGCCACCTTAACTATTTCAAAATTACTCGACCTATTGCTTGACCGGCCGTTCTAATGCCTCAAAAACATGCCGCCAACGACTCCCCCGGATTACCTCCTAACCTTTCGCATTCCCAACACGCTCCCAAGCCCCCGTATTTCTTAAAGATTTCATTTTTCTCTTTCTTTTTCTTTCACCCCCCCTTTGTTGTGTCTTGGTACGGCCCTGGCACCCCCCTGCTTTTTTTCCCCCCTTTTTTCTGCTTCTATTTCTTTTCTTTCCTCCCCGCGTGCCCACTCTCACGCTCTTGTCCCTTCGTCTTAAGAATGAGGCTCACAGACGTCGGACGACAGCGCCTGTTCCCTCTTGTAATCTCTCTCTTTAAAACCAGCCGCCAGCGACAACACCCGCACGTGACGTCACTGCACTAACCCTTTAAAACTAACACGCCGAGGATGACGAGGCCGCCTTTGACGAAGATAGGTCCACCTATCGAAACGTTGGCCAGCCTGTCTGAGGTACTTCAACCCTGTTTTAAAAAAGTTTATACCACAGTGTGCCATTCCATCTGCCAGCCCCTTTCTTGTTAGCAGAGGGACACGATGTCGAAGCCTGACATATTGCCAGTCGCTACGTTTGCAGTCCACAAGGCAACAAAGTCGAATCATAGTGCTCGCGAAAAGACTGAAACCAACTCTGACCGCGGAGCTCTCGTCAAAATGGAGTACGTTGTAACACAAGCAGGCGACACTTGCTGTGTGCCGGAAGTGCTTAAGTGTACTGAAAAATTGTTATTGTGCATTCTCTGTATGCTACTTTCTTTTTATAAAAACAAATTAACTAACATTCCAACTATTACGAAGATCATTTGTTTACCATAAAGTTGGAAAAATTGTCGATCACGCGCCCTGGTCAGACAATCGGATAGCTCGCCCCATTGACGTCATATGGGTGATTTCGGTCATATTGGTAGGGGCGGCTTAAAATTCCGCCGCGCAGCGTGCTGCGATCGCCAGCGATTCTTATTCTTATTCTTCTGATTATTTCAGCCTCATGGTACGGATCCGCGGTCACCATCTGCCCTAGATATTTTGCGCACCTGCCCTGGAGATATTTCCGCATACTGTAGTTTCCGATGCACCGAAAGGCTACACACTGGTTACCTGACGACCTTGTGTTAACGTACATTGCGTAAATTTCACAAAGTAAGAGCTAAAACATCTCCAAATAGTTCCGCAGCACGCGACAGGCATATTTTCAAGCACAAGCCAGAGAGGAGGAAAGGCCCACCGCGCGCCCTTTCCTCCTCACCCGACGAGAAGGTCTGTATAAATAAATCTACGAAGGCAAGATCCATTTCTCCATTTTGAATTTCGCTTCTCTTGTCGTCATGGCGAGACTGCGTGCGCACTGCCGAGGTGCGCCTGCGGAGAGCGACGACGACAAGACGAAAATGTGGTCGGCAGCAGCAGGTGGTAAACGGCACAGTCCACCGACTAGGTCTTCCTACTAAGACCGCTGCCTCAGGTACAACCATCAGGAAAATATGTGTGTACGAGCCGCCGATCTTGAATGTGTGCCGCCGACTCAGGCCCGCCGATCATATGTGTGTGTTAGTGCGTGTGTGTCCCCGGTATGACCGCCGTCACCGCTCCACAGAAATAAAATTTGCTCATATCTTTCATCTATTTAGTGTGCTACGTCTCTGTCGTGTGCTAAACAGCTTCTCTGGTAATCCACATTCGCATCACTGGAACCGGCGCGTGCTGTTTTATTTTTCGATTTCTCATTAGCGGTATCGCTGCCATAAACTACGCGCTTTGGCAATCCCAAGTAGCAAAACCTCGAATAAATTCCCATTATAATATTATGCTTTCCCACAATAAGTAGTGCTTTGTGAGGAGCGGCTGTATCGTAAAGCTGACTTACAAAGCAGCTGATGAATAAAGGGAAAATGAGACATCCACCTATTCGTAGCAATTGCTACAAAGGAAACCCATACGGGTTCCTCGAAAGAAAAGCCTCATAGTTGAAGAAAAATTCGTCCTGGTCCGGGACTCGAACCCGGGACCACCGCCTTTCCGGGGCAGCCGCTCTACCATCTGAGCTAACCAGGCGGCTAGCAGATGGCAGGGCGAAGTCGAATTTGTCGACAACACGAAGCAAAGGCAAGAGTTTGACGTAGTAGTTCTGCGGAAACCCGCAAGGTGGAGAGAAGTAATGAATAAAGGGAAAATGAGACATCCACCTATTCGTAGCAATTGCTACAAAGGAAACCCATACGGGTTCCTCGAAAGAAAAGCCTCATAGTTGAAGAAAAATTCGTCCTGGTCCGGGACTCGAACCCGGGACCACCGCCTTTCCGGGGCAGCCGCTCTACCATCTGAGCTAACCAGGCGGCTAGCAGATGGCAGGGCGAAGTCGAATTTGTCGACAACACGAAGCAAAGGCAAGAGTTTGACGTAGTAGTTCTGCGGAAACCCGCAAGGTGGAGAGAAGTAATGAATAAAGGGAAAATTCTTTCCACCTTGCGGGTTTCCGCAGAACTACTACGTCAAAGCAGCTGATACGTTATACTACCGAACGCCAACAATAATCAGCTTCCACCAAAGCGGTGGATTCTGCATTACTTATTTCTTTGTACGCGTGAAGAGAGAAGGTCAAGCTTACCCTTGAGGAATCTTAGAACGGTGGCAACCAGCCTAGAGCCAAGGATGGGGATGATCAATCTTCGTAACGAAAGAATTCTGGCCGATGGCGACTCTAGCGGAGTCAGACTTCTTTGTCGTCTTCCACACGCTGTTGCGCGCGAATACTGTGACAGCGCGTACGCACCTAAGTTTGGCTGAAGCAATGTCCACTTATCAACGCTTGATTTTCTAAAGGAGGAGGAAGAAGAAAATATTTATAGAAAAAAAAAAAGAAACAACAGACAAGCAGATGTCTCTGCTTGTGTGGGAGACGCCCTCAGAACACGGCTCCTGCGGCTCTCGCTGTCTCCCGGTCCCGCCGCACCAGTCAAGAAGGTCCACGCTAGTCAGCACGGCTTTCCAATACTTCCGTGTGGGGGCGGATATTTGTGACACTGCCTTTATGTCGGTGTACGCCCGTGTGCTGTCATATAGGGAGACATAGACGTTACAAAGGGGATATTTGTAGCAGTATAGTGCAGGGTGTAGTGGGTGTAGTCTGCCTAAATGGTGTTATGTGTGCGTTTGTAATTGTCCCCATGCTACGGTGTCTTCGCGTGAGAGAGTCTTATGTGGAAGTGGATATTGTCGTCTGTTCAATCCTTAGCGTTGTAGTATGGCGTTGTATTTTATATGTATAGGCGCCATAGATGCGGGCGTATCCATCTCTTGTGGCACCTGGGAGGCATGAGCTGGGGCTACAGCGTGCGCACGCTCATTTCCACGGAGGGACTCGTGTCCTGGAGTCCATACTATGTCAACATCCGGGAATTAGGAGGCTTGTTTGATGAGTCGATGTGCGATAGAAGATATTGTGCCTCTCGCGTAGCTGCGGCAAGCTGCCTTGGAGTAAGTAATTATTGTGACGTGCTCTTTCGCTAGACTAGAGGTAATAGCCAAGGCGATGGCTGTCTCTTCCGCTTCGAGGGCGTTGGCAGCCCGGATCGTCATCGAGACCACCTCTTGAATACTATGGTCGACAACGCTTGCCGTAATGGCTGCGTTTTGGGGGTACTGCGTGGCATCTGCTTAAGGCCCAACCACACGCAGCACGGGATACGCGTCTCGCTACGCGTCCGGCGTAAGCGTACGGGTGACGAAGGGAAGGGCGACCAGCCACACGATACGCGCACACGTGCGCGTCTCACTGCGCGCAGCACAGCGCTGACAGACCAGCTTCGGCGGAAACGTTTGTGTTTGGGTTTGAGAAAAGTTTATCCTCAATTTCATTATGACTAACCTTTCTATTTAATTTATCGATGTTAGAGCTACTACATTGTTTTTAAGTTGAGAAATGCACACCGTTTTATCTACACATCGTACGGTAAGCAAAGCTACATCAATGATCAACATCACCACTGCCGATCCGCACGCGCGATAGCGCATGAAAGCGTCTGCTCGCCCGCGAATCCGCGACTTCAGTTGACAATCTGCGCGCGACCTCGCACGACGTTGTTGTCGATATCCGCCTGCTTCGCCAGCTTCAGGGTTCTCTACCCGCGATGTACGAGATGAGACTGAAGCTTTTGCTTCTTGCACGGAAGCTTTTGCTGCTGCTGCTTTTGCAAAGGCGGCTGGAGCGCAGAAAGCGTCTGCAGCGACGTTGGTGGGTCCGGCCCGTAATTCAACGGCGTAAAAAAGAAGGACTTTACTACACGGCTGTGAGTAACCGCTTTCCTTTCAATTATCTACAGTGGTAGAACAAGGAGCCAACGTTAGGACATGGGGTCTTGTCTTCCTCAGGACAGCAGTTACTTCCCTGCAGTGTTATTTTTTAATGCGCGCATAGGAAACACAAGTGAAAAGGTTAAAGTAGTTATGCGGGGATCGCATACAGCGCGCGAACGCCACTATTTCGAGAACGGCACCACGTCGTCGGTACAAGGTTCGTCCAGGTTGACAGCGCAGATGGAAGCGATAACGTAACGTACGCGAACAGAGGGAACGAGAAGAGCACGGCGTACTTCGCAAAGCGCGAAAGCATGGGTGAAGGTCGGGCTGATTAGCCGCCGGATGCGCGCAGATCGTATAGATACGCGGTGACGATACTTTACGCCGCTTCAACAGTTTTCTAACGCTTGTAGGCGGATGCAATGGCACATACCTTCACTAATTCTTCAGCTTCAGAGGGGGAGAAGCATTTAATTAATTCTATTCAACAGGCAGTCTATTAATAAATGTATTTTCCAGACCTCCATATGCTAGAACTAAGGTGTAGCCACTGCTGGAATCCTAATTTGGAGCTCCCTTCATTAAGAGTAGACCATACTATATAAAGAGCTTGTATAGCACCCTCTTGTACACAATTTGTAAGGATTAAGTTTTGTAATAAAATTTTTGCTATTCGATATTTTATTTGATATCCACCCTCTTTTTTTTTCTTCATTTGAATGTATATTCAGTTCTAAAGCTACTATTCGGTATTTGCGCACCCCCCCAAAAAAGTTAAGGACTGCTAGCAATATTTGTGCCATTAGTATAGCACATGAATTCAAAAGCACCTTTTGAAACATTATACGTGTTGGTTAAATATTAAGCTTGTGGATGAGATATGATTTCTTATATTTCCTGCCTCTCGGAAGTGTGAGTGCAGAATATGAAGTGTAATGTAGTTAAATTGTGACCTGGCATGTTAAAGTGCTATGCCACTGCTTTCGGAAGTTTCTTGGCAGTGGCCGCACAATTCTTGTTTAATCTAACATTCACTTGTTGTCCTGTATGCCGACACACTGTTTGTATTCGAGCATATAAACAATGCAGGGGGTGAAGTTAATCATGGCTAGTGGCTATCCATGTGTGTCAATTAAAAGTGTACAGCTCCTGATACTTGCGCGGGTATGTGGCTAGGGCACGGGCCTTCTGTCAGGTAATAATGCACCTTTTTTTTACAGATGCGACGGATGCGTCAGGGAGACCATGAATTTTTCTATAAGTTTTTCCGCATGACGCCGCTGCTCTTCGACAAGCTCTTGGCCTTTGTAGCAGACGACCTGACACGGCAGCACCACATTCGAGAACCCCTGGAGCCTGGTGAACGACTTGCTATAGCATTGAGGTTTGTAGAGGCTAGTTGCCCCTGCGAAAATAATATGCGATTGAAGGAATACAGAATGTGCGGCCTAAAGAGTAAACATCATTTTTGTCATTTAATGTATGATTTATTTATTTACATAATATTACCAGCTGCCTTTTGGCAGCCAAAGCAGGGACGGGTCGCAAAACATTGAAGCAAGACAAAATAAAGAACGAAGCAACTGACAATACGTGTGGAAAATGAAACACTTAATATATATATATATATATATATATATATATATATATATATATATATATATATATATATATATATATATATATCACAGCGATTCAAAGTGCGCACTTATTGCATCACCAGTGTAGCAGTTGTGAGCTAACTGAATTGTAAAACTTTGCCATCAAATGGCATCACACAAAAGCTACCTTAGTGCCTTTGACCTTGCACAACTTGTAAAACATGCAGGTGGATGTTAACCTGCACAAATTAAATTTGACCGTATGTCACTCAAACAGTGCCCCCACAACCATGAGAATCATTGTCAAGAAAAGTCATGTCATCGTAATGTGCAAACAACTGAGAAATCGGTACTAATTTCTTTCCAATTTGCATTCCAGCTACTTGGCATCCGGGCAGGACATAAAAGATGTTGCCCTGGCTTACCGTGTGGGGATTGAGACGGCTAGACTCTGCATTCATGTGGCCTGTCGAGCAATCTGGGCAAGGTTGAAAGACCACTACATGAAGGTAATGTGACACAGCTATGAGGGACATTGCTGGCACACATGTTAAGGTACTGCTGTGCATGTGAACTTGGCCCTTATTTCATCAGTCTTCACAAGATTCTACTTTGTTCTGATGACAACATAAAAAAATGTAATCTTCACTCTTAATTATGCATATTACAAGCACACAATTTTAGAGGTAGGTGAATATTAACTTTGTTGGATGCGAATCGAATATTGATTAGTCAAATGGAGGCTCATATATCTACAACAGCAATATTTGTTTTGATATTACTAGGGGCTATACTCCTACTGACTAGTGAAAAAAAAAGACGGCTACCAGGGTTAATTAGGTTCAATTTCAAAAACGATTGTCATTAAAGAAACTGCACAAATAGTCTGAAAATTTTAGGGCCTGGTTGGAAATAAGATTTCTAAGAATGAATGGCTGCAGTATAACTGGCTTTGCATAAGCACCGAATAAATTGTTACGTAAAAAATATCGGAAGTTGTGGAAAAAAGAAGCTGCTGGAGGGCTTGTGTGCTGTAGACATGTGTAATAGGGCCCTTTCCAAAAAACATCGCTTATTGTAGTGTAAAAGATAGAACTGATGCATAACTATGCTGCCAAAAAAGTCTAAATGACAGTCTACAAGCAAAAATCACAGGTTGTCACGTAGGCTTCAGCTGCAAAACCAAAAACAAAGCCTGCATTAACCAATTTGTTTCTGCATTGCTTCGAAAACTGTTGTTTCAATTTTGATAATTTGCGACACAACACTTTGTTTAGCAGACGAAGAACAGTAACGATGATTGCACCGTGTTGGTTCAGGAAGTCCATGCCATGAATGACGTCTCGTGAGCACTGTCTGAGGATAACGAAGGTGGCAGGGTAACTCCGGTCATGAACAGTAATTCTTGCCGCGCAGATACCAGTCGGCGTTAGGAGGTGTCCTCCCGTGGTACTCTTGCGAAATATTCATTGAGTTTCGATACTTCAAAATACACACTGAATAGTTAATTTTCAAATACGTATAGCTACTGCGTAGTTTCTGTCATATCTGAAACTTCGAATGTTCGCCAACCTCTACAAATTACTCATTATCCAGAGGCAGCCAGTCTTGACACTTCAATGATAGCAATTACTTCATTGTGAATTATATTGCTCTACTTTTTACAAACTTGGAGTAGCTAAAAGAGACAATTCACACAAATTGCACAATTGCACAATCACAACTGAATTTCCACTGTTCCTTTTGACCATTTGTATTAAGAAATCACAGGAGCAGTACTTGTTGTTTGGGGTATTTCCAGGCACCAAGCATGTCTGAATGGGCACAGATTGCCGATGGGCTCACCGCACAGTGGCAGTTCCCAAACTGCTTGGGAGCAGTTGAGGGAAAGCATGTTGCCATAGTTGCTGCTTGGGAGCAGTTGAGGGAAAGCATGTTGCCATAGTTGCTCCTCGGAATTCTGGCAGCTTGTACTAGAACTACAAGGTAAATTTATGCATGTATAAGGTGTGCGAACACCACTGAAATAATTATGCTAGTGTGATTGGATTTACAGTTGCTGCCAACTACTTGATGCTAATTTTAATGCTTTCATTCATAGTTTTCTTTATTGAAAGCTTGCATTTATCCAAGCAGTACCACACACATTGTGTTGCTGTTTTACATATCTATACAAACAAATGCAGGCACTTTTGTATTTGCCAACTCTACAATTTGGTTTCAGTACACAAAACGCATGTCGCAAGAGCTTGCGAGGCTGCAATACAACTGCTGCCCCACAGTTATCCTCATCGCTTGTAACCTTTGTGTGTAAACCAATGTAGTGGATGCACCTAATAGTTATAAATGTACTATTTCACTTTGCTTATTAGCTACCTGTCACCCTTGCATTATGATAGGCGTACTTGTGCCTCTGGTGTGATTCTTGAACGCCAATTTTCAGGGCACCTTTTCAGTTGTACTCATGGCTGTTGTCGACAGCAACTACAAGTACATACTAATAGATGTTGGAGCAGAAGGCCGCCACAGTGATGGCGGTATCTTCCAGAATTCCACCTTTGGAAGAGCCCTCCTACAAGACCGCCTCCCTGTGCCTACATGTGCTCGACTGCCAGGAACAACAGGCACCATTGCGCCTTTCACTTTCATTGGGGATGAGGCATTCCAGCTGCGCACCAATTTTATGCGCCCGTTTCCGGCAAAACAGCTCAATGATGCACGAAGAGTGTTCAACTATCGGCTGAACCGAGCACGGTATGATAAAACTGAGATGGTAAAGGATTTGCACTCAGTGTTGTTCAATTCTAAAATAAAACATAAATGGATAAAAAATATGTCAAGTTCACCATAAATTAGCCACTTCCATCTGTGAAAATTGGTACTGAAAACCTATAAAAAGTACACATCTCTTATTACAATTGCTCAAGAAGTGTTTATTGAACTTTGTCTGACGAGTTTGCACAATCAGATCATTTCACTATTAAGTGTCTTGTTGTAATGCAATGGGTCCACAAATACAGCTGTGTATCCAGAAAATTGCACATGGAAGCTGGTGTTGTCTCGGTACAGAGCTGTACTGCACAGTGGCGGTATCCCCATAAAAGGAATCCTTAACGAATAATTCATGACTCATTAATAGCTGGTGCTCAGTGTGACGGCTTGTGGAATAACCATTCGTTGTTAGTTTACATTTCACGCTTCACATCGATTACTTTTCTCGAATGCTTGGGAACAGGGGAAAAAATTGGAGATGACTACACAGAAACTAGCATTCGCATTGTCTTATCTTTTTTATCCTATCCCAAGGTATTATGCTGCCGCAAGGCATGCACCAGCAAGAGCTTCCAACCCTTCTGCACTTTTTCTTGTTTAAAGGAAGGCATTGCATTGCATCACTATAAATAAATTTCCAAATTTTTTTCCAGGAGGTGCGTGGAAAATGCCTTCGGGATCATGGCAGCCCGGTGGCGCATACTCCTCCGAACCATCCCTTTGAAGCCTGAGAATGTTGACTTCGTCATCAAAGCAGCATGCATCCTGCACAACATCCTGACCATCCTGAATGCTGATGTGCATCATTTCACAGACAGGGAGGACAGTTTTGGGAATGTTGTGCCGGGGCACTGGCGGCAAGGCATGCCAAGGGATGGCTCAGAGCAGAGCTACTTTCCAGTGCGTACGACACGTGCCAGAAACTTTGAAGCTAAGGCTGCAGATGCCAGGAATCTCCTTATGGCATACTTCTGCAGCAGCGCTGGTGAGGTCCCCTGCCAGTGGCACCAACCTGGTGTGTCAAAGGAAGCAGCCGTGAAGCAGCTCCATGACCTACGGCTACTTCCGCTCCAGTGATGTAAGTCATGCAAGCAACAATGGCGAGCATATATACGTTTACTTCTTTCACTACTATACCAGCAGTAGCACTCATACTTTTCCTATACAAATTGTTACTATGTGTTTTAATGCCGAAACATTGCTTCAGTATTTGGTGGAAATCAATAATTTATTTAGCTTATGAAAGACTAACATTCAAACAGGTAAATACAAACAATAAATGCACAATTACAATGTAAAATGGGATAAACTGTAGGATCAAAATTCAAACAAAAACATCAATTGCAGCATACGTCAAAACTGTACATTAACAAACTGGTACATGATATTATTTAAGTACTCCCACACCCAGTTTCAGCATCGTAAACAGACAAGCGATGGTGTGTAAGTCGCATGTTTAAGATTGTGTCTTCAAAGTATTAAACTGCTGCACAGCACAACAGCAGCAGATATTTCTAACATTTTAATTAAGCTTTAAAACTTTTACAGCTCGCATGCTGTTCACGGCTTCTCTCAGGTAGCCCTGCTTCCTGCCAGAGAAGGGTTATACATACAAACGCTTCATTTGTGCACTGCCATCAATGTCACTGATTACTGTAAACAACTTTGGCGAAACATCCAGTGCAGAACATAGAAAACCAACTCTGGAAGTGAGTCATGTAAAAAAAAAGGGATGCAGGGCTTGGGGATGCTAGTAGTGGCAAAATAGGAGGCTGTCTATGTTGGCAGTGAGCCTCGCTTGGCAGTGGAAAAACATTTCACTTTGTGCTATCTCCTCCAACAATAAAAGAAATTGAATTTCCTCGAGTTAGAAGTTAGAATTTCCTCGAGAGAACGCTTCACAACTTGCAGCATATAAATTTCCAATTGGGACTGGTTAAAGGTTCATTACATTCTTTTTTCTTTACAGGCTTGTACAGGCACCCCTATAGATGCATGAACAAACTCAGGCATGCACAGGTGATGAACTCAAAAGGTTCTTTGCTGCTAGACAGGTTCAATGAGTATGGACACATCAAAGAGATAAACACTTGTCTTGCAACAACAGACCTTTAGTTGCATGCCAGTGCTATCAACACTATGAAGTTCTTGAATAATTAGCATGAAAATGCAGATACGACAGAATATAAAATGAACAAAAAGAACTGAGGAGCTTTGATATGAAACCAACAGACAAGGAAACATAGTAAAGCATAGAGGAAAATAAATGTTATTTTATTTGTAATGTCGACGTTGGACGGAGAAGGGAAATGAAAGTGGACAAAAAGATAACTTGCCGCTGGTGGAAGCTAAACTCAAAACCAATTGAGCTACAGAGGAGGCTATACCTCCATCGATTTCCTAGGGTGTTTATGTGTACCAGATAAGGCTCTGGGAGTGTTCTTGTATGAGTAGCGCTGGCTACTACTGCCAGGGCGAGATCTAGTACATGCACATATCTGCTCAAGAAAGCCATTGCAGCAGCACCATTGGTAGAGCAACGCAAGCATAATGCGAAGGTTGTGGGTTTGTCTCCCACCAATTGAAAGTAATCTTTTCATCCACTTTCATTCCCCTTTTCCTCTTTATTTCTACATCTCAATATAAAGCAATTAAATTCCTCAATGATTTCCTTTCTTTCATTGTCTCTTGGATTTACTACACAAAAGGCATACATAAAAAAAACTAATTCTTGTATTTCTTTACTAGTTGCATTATTTCAATTGTCAGGTCAAGCAGCTTGTCCTCACTGACCTCTCTCATTTCTTTCAGCAGATAGACCGAAAAAGCATCAAGGTGATCCGGTGGTTTGCATGTGCTTATTAGAGTTGTAACATTGCCTAATTCCTGTAATATTAATACACCCTCATCTTACCTTTTCCTTTTCCCCCTTCTTGATGTTGTCGCTTCAGATGCAACACTTCCCAACGTCCCTAGCTCTGCCTGCCGAAGACTGCCTGCTGAAGCCAGCGACGCTTGTGATTGCGGCCTGGTGTGGTGTGCTTCGGAAGCCTCTGGAATGTACAGCACTTCTTCAAGCAGCGGTGAATCAAGTTCCGAAATCTCCTGTGATTCTGCAGACTCAGATGCCGTAGACAGTGTCGCTGCTTGCGCTTGTGATTCTTCACCTGACATTGGCGGCGCTTGCAGCGTTGCCAGATTGGAAACCTGGCACACCTTCGTTAGGATGTCCGCAGCATTTTCCTCCTCATTTGAAGGGGGCACTGGTGGAACGTTGCCGGACGTCCTGCATGTGAGCGTAATAAGGTTTGCACATGTTCTGAATGTGCAAATAATGTGCGGGTCTAAAGGCAAAAATATGCAATGGCTCAAGTTCATGCACATTTGTTTTAAGGTATCATTTTATTAGAGAGCAATGCCCAAACTCTGAGTCAGTATTGTAGGGACAAAAGTGGCTTGCATACACAACCAGAATGAACATCTTTTGCATGCATTGAAGTGTAGCTTTTGTATTTCATTGTTGCTTCAGATGCATTTAAGCACTTATTGTGATGTGTGCGTGCCTAATGCCTAATCATACCTTGTACTCGAAACAGTGCATGATATCTGGAATGTATCAGTTTCGAAATAATTAACATCAAGCATCCCACTACACTTAATCAGTACAACCATTTAATAAATGTCACAATGAAAGACCTACGCTTGTACTTTCTAAACATAGAGTAATAGTATTGTTATGTCTTGCTTTAACATAATGCTTTTTCCTGCTTACATTTTTTGCTTGAAACGTTCTCGCTTTGTAACTTTGTTTTCCTTTCATCTTTTTTTAAACTTCATGTCATACTAAACTATTTTTCTTAATTGAATGCAGATCTAAACACAGTGTGAAGCTTTGTATGTAGCAGTCAGTGCATTCATTGTTTGTATTTAGGAAGTTATGTATAATCATGTTTGTCATCTTGCCATCTGCCTTGTAGAGGGTTTTTTTGGGGCACAGTGAAGCTGATTTTAGTGAGCAAACCCCTCCAGAAAGTTTCTTAAAGCAATGACTTCTTTGCCTCTTCTTTAAACTTTCCCATCCCTGTTGCTGCTGTCTTGGCAAATAGCTCTTACTGAATGCCTCACACTAAAATTAAGGTAGTCAGTCGTTGAACCATTGCCATCCCAGCTGACTGCTGGCTACAGTACTGCACGAGTGACCAGTACAGGACACAGTACAAATGCCGGATGTAACAATGTAATCAGATTGTGGTGGTGGCACATAAAATTCCAGCAATCATTTTTTTCCCACAGTGAGAATGTGGCTAACTGGATCATCTAGCCTTTCCTTGCAAATGTTTTCTAAGGAGGAACAACGCTCTCCACAAACATTGTGAAAGCTTTGCTTAAAGCAATGACCACAGCACTTGGGATCCACAGAATAATCCCAGGTGATAATTAGGTAAAGACAGTGCTGAACAGACACAAAAACCAGTATTATCAATTACACAGCTGACAATGCTGTCAATACATCGGTGAATTTATTATTCCTACAGCATGAGGGCTATGAATGAATCCTTGAGTGAATTAAGTAAAATTTGAGGGTTTGTGATGGAGCACTGATTTACACACAGCTGGCAAGGAAAAAAAATTACAAAATGAAAGCTGTTCATTGCAGTGAACAAACGTGAATATAACAATATTCAATACTCAGATAAATACTGCCTATTGACTTGCACACTGCATTCTATGATCAGTGTATAGAATCAAACGAAACCACTTGCATCTAACACTACACATGCATATTGTGGTATGTGGTGACTATTGCCAACGTTTTCTTTTTGTGTGTGCATCAGGCAAGTCCTTTTCTTTTTATTTGACCTGATAGTTTGTATGTGATATTTTCTGCACTTCTGTCTTGTGCTTTATTATGCTAGGTTTTTATGTGCTACTTCAGTTATTTTGTACCTGTATTTCTGATTTTTCTGCTCCCTACTGCAAAGTTAAACTGGCTTTATTGGTACCTAAATAAATAAATAAACAAAGATATATCTTTGTACTGCATGTGTCCCCTGATAGGATCACATTTAACGAGATATGCGAAAATCGGAGTAGCGATGCCGCACAAACTTTTTATCGCCAATGAGACAAAGCTGACTATAGTGCATGCTACGCGTCGATTTGCTCGTGTAAGCACGATTTTGAGTTCCCACAGACGCGGCACGTTACCAGCTACAATATAGACATACGGCATCGCCGGTTGACGTGGTAAAGGAAAGCACTAGCATGGCGTGTTCAATTTTTAACGCACCATTTAAGATGGGAACATTAAAATCACTTACGGTCTATACTCCATCGTATCGCGCAGGAACATCATCTGGTCGAAGAACGGCCAGGCGACGTCGTCCTGAACATCGTCTGCCCCGGCGCCGCTCTTCTTCTTTTCCTGAAGCGTCTTCAATACCCGTCGAAATTTATCTCGCAAAGACTTCCACCTCTTCTGTAGCGCTGTGATGATCTCATCTGCACAGATGAAACGCGTTTTATACATTGGAGAGTCGGCTAAGAGGCAGCATATACCGGTTCCACGCAGGCTTTCGATCGCGATCGAGTGCGATCAAATTTCTGGATCGCGATCAGCTATACGCAGATTGCGCAGTACAGGCAATCATGATCACAAAATGCGATCCCGATCGGGCTCGATCGCGATTAAAACTGCTCCCGCATGACGCCCGTATAAAACACCGAGCACTTACCTGTCACGGCAACGTCGGGCATGACGATCTTCGACACCTCGCTCCACAAGCACCTCGTCATGTGCTTGTTTTTGTGGTGCTTGTGTTTCGCCTGCCAAAGCGCAGGCCGAGCCTCAACGCAGACGATCAGCGCTTCGTTGTTTATCGTGTCCATAGCACCTGTGTTCCAGTGACGCGAAACCACAGCGAAACCAGCAGCGACTCCCGGCACCTCGGTACGATTCCGAAACTTAAACAACCTGTTTTTCCAAACCTCCGGAAGTGTACAAGCAGGCCACGTGACGTCGGTGCACAAGCTGCCACTTCCGTCGCGTACGCTCAAAATGACGCCCAAGATCAAGACCTCCTTGACGCGCGCGTTTCCTGCGCGTCTGCCCTCTCTAGACGCGTAGTACAGGCACGTACGGCCTCGCAGACGCGTGAAGCCTGTTTCACATGCTGCGACTGCAACGACGAAAATCGGTGCTGTCGCACGCGTCGCAATGCGATTTTTAGAGGGCTCATTTCACATGATTGCGATTTCAACAATGCGACTGGTGCGACGCCCAGGGTTGCTTACTGCCAGGTTTCGTGGCACACGCTGCATAATTCTTTTATTGTAATGAATAAAACGTTTACAGTATAATATTCTTGACTTTTCTTGATTATAAGCAAATAATATGTACGTTTACTAATTTAAAAACGTTAGTTAAGATTTGTCTTGGAGTGCGCGACGGCGGTTTCGGTAGTTCAGTGCGACATGGCGCACGTAAACAGCTGTTCGCAGGTGGTTCTGCGCCGTGTGTTCTCTCATCTGCCTTCTATGACCGGTTCGTTCTGCCTGCGCTACAACAATCTCCAAGATGACCTATCGACCAGTTCGTATTGCTACCCTCACCACATATGCAGTATTCGGAATTCGGCTGCCACGAAGTCGTCGTGTCAGCCCAACAAGATCCTCGCGCTACCTGTGCTCAGCGCCAGCTTCTGAAGAAATGATGCGTGTATATTGCCCGTGATTGCGCATATGTGGTGCCTGCTACTAGCCATATTCTTACGCCAAACGCAACAAGAAGCACCAACCCGAAAGCACGCGTGTGCCACTGAACGAAGCCTCAAATGATCTGTGTGATTACGACGTGGAATGAAAATTGTGTTGTGAAATTCAACCTTAGCGCTATCCTGGTTCGTCCATCGCCGTGCTTGCGCTGCGAATATATATATATGGGAGCCCTCTCTAAATATTTCTAAAGGCGCAAAAGCCGTCGCATTAAATGTTTCGAGCAGTTACCGTCACTTTTGTGGAAACCTGTACGTTGTAACATATCATTCTAAAGGACACGCTTCTCGTCCACTGTTGTTCTGTGTCTCGCGCTGGCAGTATACTCGGAACTTCTAACAAGAAGACTATATCAATACGCGCTATTCATAAAGCAGGATCGTAGGCCTGCGGCATTCGCACTTGCCGTAGAATTTTTCAGCTTTCTGCTCAGCCTCGCACTTCTCTCACGGTTAGCCTGTTTTGTGGAAATAAATATTATTCTTATATTATTAATGTTATTAGATATTATAGTTTCTTCACTGTAATTTATAGCAATCATGCAGATTTCTTAAGCTAGGCATGCATTTAACCTGTATTAGATAAACATTGTTACGCCATGCTTATGGGAGTCATTTCAAACTAGATTGCTCAGCCAGAGAAAGTACAAATGCAAGTCTCAATGTTTATTCGAATTTGGTATTCCTAAACAGATTATATTGGCAGAATTTTATGCCTGCTTGCATTTCCTGCAATTCAATGTTCAGAGCTGGAATAACTGATTCCTTTTCTTGCTGTCGAAAGGCTGCTTCAATGTCGATAGCAAGCTATAATTATTCATTTCGAAAGTTTTAAGCAATGACTATATGTCTAAGCTTATCAATGCGTTTTTGTTCCACGAACACAATTAAGTTTTCTCTCTCCCTCTTTTGACAGCCATGGAATGAAACCGTTCACTTTCATAAGTATCAGGATGCAAACATTCTGGAGTTTGTCCTGAGCATTTGCTTGCATCCTGTAGTGTGCATGTTTGTATCAAGTTCTGGTGTTACAATCGCAGTGATCTACACATATTGTTATGTTGCAACAAACAAATTTATTTAACTTTCTTTTCAAATCTACAATGTGGCCATGCAATAACAACTACATTAATAAGCAAAAAAGAAAACTGCAGATTCAGTGTAGGTGTTGGAATCTATGCAAAGTGAGGTGTCTGTCAAGTGGTCAATTAAATGCTGTTAAAGTAACTGCGATATATACAATTTGTCTTATTTTCAACAATCCAACATGTCATCTTTTGCAAGGTTTGCTTATGCACCGCATAGGTCACAACCTTAATGTCATGTAATCTTTATGCATTACACTGTTCACAAACCATACCGAAACGCAAATGGCAGTTAATGTAGATGCACGCTGCGAGACATCAACACAGTGACGTTTGTTGAGCAAGGAATGGTGCGAGGTGTATGCAGATGAATGAATGACGTGCTTATGTACTTATTTATATACCTCGCAGGCTGCAAGGTTGGAGTATTATGCAAGGGGGAATAAGAAAGTTGTTACATAAGGAAGAAGGGCACAACATTAAGAAAAAAACCAGCAAAAAAAGCAGTACCAATACATTGCACCAACTAGCCCAACATGTTTTACTGGCACAACATTATACAATACTTGACAAACAATAACAGAAAAAGTTACTGCCCATGCACCCTGTACAGACGGTAAACCAGCGAAGCTGAAATGTGCAGCCCCAGTGTTTATCACTGGGTTAATTCCAATGGTTTATTCAAGTCTTTCTATATTATTGGTTATGTCTGTGTTTCTTAATGAGGTTATGCACATGTTTGGCTTGGGTTTATCACATTGTTTATTTGGAATGCCACACATTGCACTTTGCAAGATCACCTTCATAAAAAGTGCAATGAGTGGTTCATTGTGTTAATCCAGCGGGTCCATCAAAGTCTTTCTGAATACTGTTATGCACTTGTGTTTTGTAATGCGTTAATCATAATGTTTATGACTCAGTTATGCACTGTAGTTACGAAGTGACACACCGGGGCTGCACATTTCATTTAATTAAATACAGGGAAACATTTTTGAACCTATTGGGAAGTCTGAAAGAGACTGCTGCACGCGTGCTCTGCTGCTAGAGAGAAACGACGTCACTATCGGTCTAGCCAATGGCCCACCACACCTTTGCTGTGAGATAATAATGACATCATGATCTTGTCTTAACCCCATCCCCCTCTGTGTCCCTTCCCTGCAATAATACGCAGATAAATGTATGTTTGAAATGCATAAGCTTTTCTATGTCTACCCAACAATAAATGTCTCCGTCCATCATGCAAGACGAATGCAATGGCTCACACCCCTACACTAGGGTTTTTGGGATTGGACCATGAGTGTTTCACATAGGCATATACAGCTTCACTGTAAAAAGAATGAACACCTTTCTGCTAGAGACCGAGACAGTCATGAGGTGTATTAACAAATGAAAGTTTATTTAACATGCCGAGTAAATGCTGTTTGATAAGCAATAAATCGAATTTACACAAAAAGCAGAAGCAAGATCTGATGTGTGTCAATACAGATCCCAACAGGAAACGCATCCATCTCTGAAAGTGTAATAGCGACCATGCTGACACAAGATTCTCCCAGTGTATTTGCATCTACAGCATCCATAATTTCTCTAGGCAGCCGATTTCCACAGAATGCTAGCTTCTTCCTCTACGATGCACTCTCCACATCTGAATGTGCATTGTAGAGGAAGAAGCTAGCATTCTGTGCAGATCGGCTGCCTAGAGAAGTTACGGCAGCTGTAGATCTAAAAATGCTGGGTTAATCTTGTCAGCACAGCCTCCGTTAGAAATGGATGCATTTCCTGTCAGGAAACGCACATGAATTTTTGCTTCTCCTTTTTGTGTATGTTCAGTCTATTGCTTGTCAGCGAGCATTTACTCGGTGTGTACATTAAACTTTTGGTTGTTAAATCATATCGGTTTTCTTGTTTGTCCTATGTGTTCTCTGGTGCCATTTGCAGCCAGGCTATTCGTTTTTTTTTTAGACTGCAACAAGTCACTTTAATGGCCCTCATGATACCTTACAAAATTTTTTATTTGGCCAATGTAGCAAGAATGTACAGTGTGAAGCAGTAAGAACAGGGTATGCTAACTTCTAATTAAAAGGTCTATTGTGAAAATGCAGTGATCTATAAAGGCTACCACGAAGTAGTACAGCAATAAAACCTGATAAAGACTAGTGCTTGATGAAACCAAACATAAAAGCAGGAAAGGGAGAAAATACATATAGATATACAAGTCCAGGGAAAAAAAACATTGTGATCACCAAGTGTGCATGTGGCTACCTTCCAGGAAACTCATTTTTTTCCCAATGGCATGGAACTGGAAGAATGTGCTTGCATAAGCAAGCGGTCAGTCTGTCTATTGGAATAACAACAGTGTTTCCTGAAAGGTGCTGGCATGCAGGATTGGCAATTGTAATGATTTTTTCCTGCACTTGGAATTTTTCTCTATTTTCTTTCTGTAGCATTTTTATTTATGTTTGGCTGCATCAAGCACCAATTTTTATCTATCCTTCAAAGATGTCTTTCTTTTTGTGAGGAAAACTCGGGGAAGGCAGGAGATGGAAATTCAAGATGATGAGCAACATGAGAACAAGGTGAAAGTAGGAGCCAACGTTTCCACACGTGGACCTTGAAGAAGACAAGTCCACTTGTCGAAATGTTGGCTCCTGCTTTCACCTTGTTCTCGTCCTGCTCATCGTCCTTTTTTTTCTGGTAATTTATATGACTCGCCACATTTTTACAAATGAACCTCAGTTGAAAGTTAGTCCTCATCCATATCTAGTGTCATCCTGTTGATACTGCTTCACGCTATGCACTTTTGCAACATTTGTGTGTGCGCGCGCACACAGGCATGGATTTGGATGTGAAATCGCGCCCTGGGGCAGAGGTATCATTCTTCTGTGCAGCCTCGTGAATTCATTAACTATATTGCAACAGAAATGTGATGGACAGGAACGAAATGAACACACAGAGCGCTTCGTTCATGTCTGTTGTCTATCTGTTGCACTTTAGTTAATAATGAATACACACAAACTCATCTAGTTTTCAGTTATTATGTCGGGCTTATAAGCCTGCTTGTGTCCTGGAATATCTGCATGGCTACGTATCCTGTAATTTAATTTCTGGCCATGTGCTTGCAAGTCGCGTGTCAATCACCTGATTTTCCTGACAATCTTGTGTGATGTGCAGGCACAGACAGTTTCTAGTGAATCCATGCAGGGTGTTGTGCAGGGTGTAATCTGCACTACAAGTGCTGCTTTGATTGCTTTCAGTTCAGCTTTGCTAGGTATAGGATGACCTGGAATGGCACTTACTTATATGGGGTTTAGTTTATGTAGTGTCGTACTACTGTTACACTGCTATTGCCAGATCAGTGTACTATATGTGCCTTATGTTTGCTTGCATCTTCATGATTAGCAACCTCCTCTGCGTGTTTTGCAGTTGCATATAGTCTTCTGGCCTAATTGTTTGCCCCCATATTCCACGGTATGGGCCTGTTGTGTTTCAAGTTCAGGTACTCCCGACGTTGTGTTTCTGAAGGGAGAGGTAGTCGTCTTTGCATCTCATATGCTAGCTGGCATAGTATCTTGGGACGAGGTTCTGAGCTCTTGAGACAAAGAATTTGTGCTGCAGGCTGCAACTCTACTCCGTCTAGGTGCTTGTTCGTTACTTTCTCATAGAGGTCTTCAAGCATGGTACAGCTGGAAAGACCTGTTATTACTACCCGATGCCTGTATTCAATGAGTTGTCTTTTTGTGTACTGCTGGTAATTCATACCGTACGATACCTTGGACACAAGCACAGCATCTGCGATTTTCTATAGTATCCACTCGTCCACCCCCATTATTTCGAGATTATTCTTTTCACCAGATGTGGAAGTTGCATCCAGGCACTGCATAATTGTTTCACCCACGTGCTGGCTCTGCCGTCATGGGCTTACACTAGCTGAGGATTTGTGGATGTTGACTTGCGGGCACATTTGTCCAGCTATGAGGATCACAATGTGCAATCTGGGGTAGTTCTTGATTCTAGTCTTTTTTTTTCCGACGTTGATATGAGCCGACTTATCAGAAAGCGAGAGGCCAGACTGGCCAAGAAAGTCTGCAGTGTTGTCGAGGGCTTGTTGCATCATTCTTGATTTCTGTATAAGGTAGCTTTCCCATGGACTGTAATACACCATAGGCTGTAGTGTTTCTTGTAGTATGCCCGTGTTGTTGGTGCATGTGGGTCAAATGTACCTCCAACTCTCACCTGGAATTTTCTGTCTTTCAGAAAGTTACTGTTTAAGTGCTCTACCAGAAATGCTTTTGCTCATCATTCCTCTTATTAGAGCAGCATGAGGTACTGCTGTTAAAAGCCTTTTCACTCTCTTCATTCTTTCATAAGCGGTATTACACAATGTCCTGCAATAAAGTTTCTGCTGCTTATGGCCCACTCATATCTGCCAAAAGGGACAACTCTTGAAAAAGGTTTTCTTTGTGCTATGTGTGCGACGTAGTATAAGCATTCATGCCTTTTGTACATCTGTAGAACCAGCTTCCTGACAGAGTACTTGCTATACCTGATCATGCTTATTTGTGCAGTGCTGTTGAACAATACATATCGATGCAATGAATATTTACACATTCGAATTATCACGAAAGATGGTTGTTTTACAATTCTGCCCTTTGCTTTCTATTGGTGTTAGATTTTGCATAAGCATGCCCCCCTATGCAATAGTATTTTGAAGTGTAAGGGTTCAATAAAAGGTGATGAACTAAATCTAAGTGCAAGAGCTTTTTTTCTCACCTACGACTCCCATCGAAATGCGACTTCCATGGCTGGCAAATCAACCCCTCGCCTTGTGTTAGCAGCAGAATGCTATAGCCACAGTGGCAGGTGAACAAATTGAAGAACAATATTTCTGTCTATAATTTTTTTTCTTGCCTCTATGCAAGTAAAGTTTGGTATAAGTTTATCATTGCAAAAAAGCCCAGTTTATGGTCTTTTATTGAATAAGCCACATATTGTGTATAGTTGAAATGCAGAAATTTGTTCTGAAATCCTCGGGTGATATATGTTCTTGCAAGTAGCATGGTATTTCATTACTTATAAAGATAATAATCGCAGCGGATATCGTTATATGGATTTACACACTAATATATGTGATCACAAACTTATTAGAAACTTACTAGAAACATGTAAGGCATGAATGTTTCTGCACACTTGATCCGCTGTGAATGTGCAAGAACTGCTTGTACTGGCTGACTTCACTGCACAGTTTTGATTTACTTTTCTTCAGCGTGTCGTTTTATACTGTTTTATCCCCACAAGAACAGGCCGTTTGCCTGCTTTTCGCATTGTTGCACGAGTTCTACATAATTGTGCTGGAGGGTACGTTGTCACTTTGCCAATATAGCAAGCAATTTAATTAATCTGCTAGCTGTACAGTTAATTACCTTGCAGAGCAAGTGTTCATACAGATGCAGTAAGGATACAAAGTCCGCAACATAGTCTATGTTTACTGGTTTCTGTGCAAGAAAAAAAAAATCTCCAGAGAAGAGGTGCAACTTAACGTGCATGTAATATTTTATTCAAGCCACGGATTTAATGCTACCGTAGCAAATTCATTACGATAGCCTACACTTTTGCTCTGTCAAATTTAATAAGAGGCAAGATAAGCTTTGAAGATGCATCGGGAAATTCATGCTTGAAAACCGACAAGAAAATGCAACTGAACGGTACCGCGTTCAGCGCAACGTAGAAACTTCGGGTACTTTGCTGTCTTGTCATTTGCCCTTGCCGAGGTTGAAATAATTCAAGCTGCTCCGTAAGCGCGATTTTTGCATGCTACTCAACAAAAGAAAATTGTGACGACCTCGTCGTCTGCTGGGGATCGAACACCTCCTAGGACTGACAACTCGCAAAGGCGCACGAAGCAAACGTGAAAATGCACTTCATTTGCTGTGTAGCGTGTCAACAAACGCATAGCAATAGGAGAATGCAATCTGTACAAGTTTTTTATTCTCCCTTAATTCGCGCACGTACCTAATTCGACGATCCACGTCTCCGCGATTGCACTTGTCGTGCGAGACGCCATCAAAACAAACCGGCGAAATAGCTCCGTTGACAGCTCTCCACGCAATTTCGACGGAAAATCGCAGCGATCGGTGCGACGGTGCGACTGTGCGACCAACCGGTTGGTCGCAGCCGAAAATCGGGGGGACGGCACTGCGACTGCGATTTTCATCGCAAACGACGGAAATCGCACTTCCGGTGCGACGAAAATCGCATCATGTGAAACAGGCTTGACGCGCAGCCAGGCGCGCACGATTTACCGCGTGTGGTTGGGCCTTTATAGTGTGGTGGGGAGGCTACCATAGCTTGTCTGCAGGGCCTTTGCGCGAGCATGGCGATGACTGGCATAATGTTCCGGGTGCATGCTCCTGCGGTTAGAGGCCACCTTGATGTGCTCCCGGATGTTGGTGGCCGGATAGATTGCTTGTTCGTGGCCATTGCCCCTGTGTGGAGTAGCCTAGGCGCGCTAGGACCGTTATTCATGTTGGTGTCCGGGCTAGGCGTTCTCGTTGGGTTGTGAGGTGGGCGTCTGTCATTTCTCTTATTGTGTTACGGGCTCCTAGGGCTTCGAGCTTGAGTGTAACTATTCCGGCTGGTAGGACAAGCACTTGCTTGTATGCTTTCCGCACAAGTATGCCTATTTGATCGTTCTCTCTGGGAGTGTGGGGTGGGTACGGGGCAGCGTTGTCTATGCGGCTGATTATCAGGGCTTGGAGAAGCTATGTTATGCCGTCTTCTTTCAGTTCATATTCTTTGCTGGTGACGCGGCTGGTCATGACTTGGAAAGTGGTCTGCTTGAGACACTGGATGGTGTATGCACCTCCGCCGTCCTGCTGTATGTGGATGCTGAGGATGCAGACGTGGTTTACTGTGGGTATTTCTTAGCCGTCGATGGGCGAGTGTGGTGTGGGGTATTTTATTGTGTTTTCCTCGTGATTTCTGTTGAAGGACTAACATTTTCGACTTCTTGGGGGAGCATCGGAGATCCCTTGTTTTTGCAAATTGCATGGCGAAGTCGGTCGCTTGTTGGAGGGCGTCTTGTTCCTCTCCTTCAGGACCAGTGGTGATCCAGATAGTGATATCATCGGCGTATATTATTTTGTATATGCTGCGATCTAGTGAAAGCGGGGAGACATAGTTCCTCGTGACTACGCTTGGTCGGTGATCTGGCAGCGCGTGCTATTCTTCTTCTTGAGATAGAACACGTCTGTGAGACCATTAAACGTGTGCGTATGTGACTCCTCATCTGGCCGTTTCGCTCTTCCTTGCTGGCTACAACATAATGCATGCCTGATTACTGATATTCCGTTTAGTTTGTCAGGTAATTTCATCATAGCAATGTTGAAAAGTGCGGGTGAAGAACAGCACTTTCTGGGGCTCCTTTGTGTCAGGTAGGTAACGTCGGGGTTCTCAGTGAGACAATACCTATTATGGCCGTGTGGTTGCTTAGAAAGGCGCGTATCTAATTGTAAGTATTACGACCACAGTTGGTGAGACATATATTTGTAAGGATGTTATGGTGAGCCACATGGTCGAAAACGCCTTTGAGGGCGAGTGCTAGGATCGCTCCAGTGTTGCGCGGTGGGATGTGTTCAAGGATTTGTTCCTTCAGCTGAAGGAGTATGTCGTGGGTACAAATGTGCGGCGGGAATCCGAACATTGTTTCGGGGAAGAAGTCGCTGAATTCTAGGTAAGGTTGAAGCCTATTCATACTAACATGCTCCAGGAGCTTCCCTAGGCATGAAGTCAATGATATTGGTCTCAGATTTTCTAAGCTGAAGGGTTTGCCAGACTTAGGAATGAGTATGATGTCCACGTGCTTCCAATCCGCTGGTATCGTACCTGCTTCCCAATGATGATTAAAGAAGTCAAAAAGAGATTGAATGGTGCCGTCATCCAGATTGCGCAGGAGTTTGTTCTTTATTTTGTCCTTGAATAGGGTGGTGTTTCATTGACTGCATAGATTGCTTGTTGCACCTCAGAGATGATCATGTTGTCATGGTCGTGGTCGTCGCCCCTGCTGTGCGTGGGAGGTTGTCCATGTGCGGGTTCGAAATGGTCTATGTAGCGCGTCCACAACAATCTCCCTGAAGTCGTCACCAGAAGCTGGATGGTTGTGGAGGAGACGTTGCATTGTTTGCTGGCTAACTGCTTTGCTTTGCGTAGGGTCAGGAAGATGGCGCAGCAGCGACCACGTTTTGGTCGTGCTATGAGTGCCCTGCAACTTGCTGCATAGTTGTCACCAATTGTGACGATTGAGCTCCCCAGCATCAAATTCCGCGGTTGCCGTGAGTTTCACTATATGTAGTTTCAATTTGCGATTATGTTTTTGGTGCTTCCATGTCCTAAGAAAGCCTCGACGTGCTTCCCACAGGTAAAGAAGGTGCGGGTCTACTGCGGTATGTTAGTTGTGAGTGTGATCTGTTTGGAATGTCTGTTTAGGTCTTGCTAGAGCTCTCTTACCCACTGTTGAAGATCCGTAATACCCGTTGAGGAGTCATCCGCTCGCTCTTTACGAAAATCTGTTCGATCGGTCAGTGTTGTATTTTTTACCGGGTGGCATACATGCGTTACGTTCAATGTGGTGTCAAGTATGCAGTGGTCACTGCCCAAGGTTTCCTCCGTGTTGTGCTAGGTGGCTTGCTGTGGCCCCTCCGTGAGGGTAAGGTCAGCGCACGTATCTCTGGAGACGCTATTTCCTAGACGCATGGGGTATGCGAGGTCTGTGAGAATGGTGAGACGGTGCTGCTGTATCATGTATTGGCATGCAGTGCATTTTAGTGTGGCTGTCGTGTAGCTGGAGGGTTTGGTGAGCTGCGTTGAAGTCACCTACTATCAGCAGGCTACTGTTTTCGGCTATGACAATCGCTTTGGTGACCAAGTCGTCGAACTTGGCCTGCTTCTTCTTGGGTGGTCTGCAGATGTTCAGTAGGACAAGGCTCTTCGGTCTCGTTAGGGCGGTAGCAACTCAATTAAGTTGTGATCGACGTCACTGCCGTCTATTTTATGTTGTATTAATTGTCGTGAGCGTTTTGGCTGTGAGAGCGGCCACACGGCTTTCAGGCGTGGTGGTATGTGTATTGTAGCCGTACTGAGTTGAGTGTGTGCTTGTGTCCTGCAGTGGGATTACACTTGGTGCCGTTTTGGCGTTACTTATGTACTGTCTCAATGATCCGTGATTGCGTTTGTAGCTGAGATGATTCCTTAGCCAGATCAGGATTGCGTTTTCGTTCCTGTGGATGGTGTTGCTATTCATCCTGGCTTAAGGTTGGATCGGTAGGGTGTCCCTGCTCTATTTCCTGTTGTGCCAGTGTTTGCACTTCTTACGTCACTGATCTTTTGCGAGCCGTGTTTCATCTATTACATGATTGCCAGTTGTGGATGCTTTGTTGCATTGCTAGCATTTGCTGTTTCAGTGCATCGGCTTTGTTCTCGACTTGTGCGATTTCTGTCGGCTTTGCTGATTCCGCGAGAATCATGGGTTCAGAACTTCCCGAAGATGATGGCAATGAGGGTGTGCTTATTGGTTTGCACTGCTGACTGGAGTATAGTTCTGCGATGTGCGTGAGAGGTTTGTTGTTTTCCTCGTGAAGTTGTTTGTTTTCCCCTCTGATGACATTTTGTTCAGTTAGAATTTGTTGACTATGGGTGCTGTGCATGGGCAAAGAATTGTGTGGGGTGGGTGATGGGCGTAGGTGTGAGAGGGTGTTGTTTTGAGGCGCTGTGTGAGAGGGGAAGAGCCGTGCTGACCTGCTCGCCGTTAGTGATCCCGGCGCATCAGATCCTCTGAGGTTCCGGGTCACTCCCTGTTGGTTGCGCGAGCAGGAACGAGACCTGGAGCGGGAATGCTTCCGCTGCTGGTCTGTGCGTGACGGAGACTTCGATCGTGAGTGGTCCCGGCGGTTGGTTACTATTGTGACGTTGAGGGTGTCTTCTTCAGTCGCTCAGGGCACTCCTTGGAAGCCGTAGGATGAGACCCCTGCCATAGGGATTTCCTAAAGGATGGCATTCTACAGGCGCCTCGTAATAGATGCCTGATTCTAACCAATAATCCAGATGCTTTTTTCTAAACTATTTCACCTTAGTGGTCTTTCTGACTATGACATCATTACCGGGTGCATCAATCACCGTATGCTTGACAGGAAAACTGCCTCAAAGCTAATCAGGTGTTAAAACAGGGCTAATTTTGACCAGAGGAATCTCGAATTAACCACTTTTCTGGGCGGTTCTTAGCTGAATCTGCTTTCCGTTCCATTGAGCAGAACTGGACACTGTTCAAAACGACCCTAGTTAACCTCATTATAATAATAATAATATTATAATAATCTTTATTTCTCTCTTTCCACATAATACTGAATGAGAGTGGACATAAGGGTAAAAGCCGCATGCAGCGGCTTGAAAAAACCCCATTACGCCCCACATGACAGTATGACGAGGAAACAGCTTAGTCATGCCAAACGCAGAGAAATACTAGAAACATTGGAATACATTGCGAAATTTGTGAACGTACAAGGGCAAGATTACAAGATTCATACCGGTTATCTCAATTAGGTGCAGTAAAAGAGCGCCTTGGTTCAATGAGCGGCTGCGAAGAGCCAATAAAAAGAAAAAAGCGTTTGTATAGGCAGGCAGTTGCTAACAACCTATTAATTACGTGGGAAACCTACAGGAACAGCTACAAGGATTACCAAAGAACGCTGAAAGCCACCTTGCGCCAGTTTTACAGTGACGTCTTACCCACTATGCTATCTAATAATCCCCAAAGATTTTGGAGCGTAATTAACCCACATTCACGTCCCGATTCATCCTTAACGAATTCTAATGGTGATCAGCTGGACGACGGCCATTCTGCTCAACTCTTTAACAACGCTTTTTCGTCTGTTTTCACTCATGCAGTCATTACCCCTCTCCAGCACTCAGTTCACTTCGCGATTATTCCATGCCCTCTATAGTCATAAGTGATGATGGTATTCCTTCTTTATTAAATAACCTTAAAGATACTACAAGCACGGACCCGCTCGGCTTTAACTACAAAATACTTAGAAATATATCTCAGAGTAATTTTCAAGTTCTATCTGCACTTTTTTTCTCAGTCTTTATCATCTGGCTGCATCCCTCATGACTTGCGAGTACCTAAAGTAATGCCAATTTTCAAATCTGGCAGCCGCTCTCATCCCCTAAACTATAGACCCATTTCATTGACTTGCACCTTCTCAAAGCTCCTTGACCATGTCATACACACCCTATCATTAGTTATCTTGAAGATCACAACATCATATTTAAATAGCAGAATGGTTTTCGCAAGGGCTTTTCTTGCGACACTCAGCTTGCTGGTTTTACGAACGACTTATTATCGTTAGTAGACGCCGGAGTTCAAGTAGACGCTTTGTTTCTCGATATTTCTAAGGCATTTGATCGGGTCCCCCCACCCTAGACTACTACTAAAGTTATCGCATCTCAATGTTCACCCTCAGGTTTTAGAATGGATTGAAGGCTTCCTCTCATCTCGCATTCAGTTCACAGCTGTTAATGGTTCTAACTCTTCAATGGCTCAAGTCACATCCGGTGTACCCCTGGGGAGCGTGCTTGGTCCCCTGCTCCTTCTAATATTTATTAATGATTTACTCACTTGTGTATCTTCCCAAATTAGACTGTTCGCTGACGAATGTGTTTTGTACCGAGCCATTAAATGTGAAACTGACCACCAATCTTTACAAACTCACCTTGATTTAATTAACACTTTGTGTTCATCATGGCTAATGATCCTAAACCACTCTAAGACAAAGCTGGTCTCCTTTACAAGAAACTCTTTCCGCCTCCCAACCGCATACACTATTAATCACGCAACTTTTGAGACAGCTTCTACTTACAAATATTTAGGAGTTCACCTTCAGTCCGACTTAATCTGGAACTATCACATTGATCTGATTCTAGCAGCTGCTAAGCATTCTCTTGGCCTCTTAAAACGTAACCTTCTTCGACACGCCCCGGTGCCTGTGCGTAAACTTGCTTATATCAGCCTAATCCGACCTAAAATCGAGTACGTTTCAGCCATATGGGACCCGGATCAAACCTACCTCGTAGATAACATCAAATCCCTGCAGAACCGTGCTGCTCGTTTCATTTTTTCAGATTACTCACGTTTCACTAGCGTTACAGGCTTAAAGGCTCGTGCTGGTCTTGATAACCTTTCCCATCGTCGCAAACTTGCTCGCTTAACGCTTTTTCACAAAATTTACCATCATCCGTTGCTTCATGACGATTTCTTTCAATCAACATCGGCGGTCTTTCCACGCCGTGACCATCCTTTTAAAATCAAACGCATCATTTGCCGCACTTCAACTTTTGCGAAATCATTCATACCCAAAACAATTATTGAGTGGAACCAGCTGCCTGCTTCAATCGCAACTGAAATGAATTCGTCTAAATTTCATGAACTTCTAAAAAATGAATCCGATGCGTAGCTTTTCTTTTAGTTTTGTACCGCAATGTGTTTCATATTTAATATATTTTTTTGCGTTCTGTTTATTATGTTGCGTTTTTCCATTATGTCTCATTGAGTGTTGCTGTTCTGCTATTTTATTCTTGTTGCCTATTCCTTTATTACGCTTCTGTAGATGTTTATAGAATTTTTGTCACCCCCCTATGTAATACCCTCGTTGTGAGAGCCTTTAGGGGTTTCTTGAAATAAATAAATAAATAAATACTGCCGGCATGTCCTCAACATAGGGACCTTGAAAGCTCCGCAGTGGAACTGTCATTACATTTTCGCTGCAGCCACAGATTGTTTACATAGATGTGAAGAACTTTCGCTTGGATCGATTATTTTGCAAGAAGCTTGGGTATCCACAGAAAAGAGCTGTCATTTAAAGAATTATCGCAGTTTTCGTCTGGATCGTCCTCTCGTAGAGGGGTTTAGTATTTTTCATCCCATCGAAAATTGGTCGTAGAGCTAAGATTAGTTGCCAGTCATTCTCTGGAGAAAGTAACGTTATAGCATTAAATGTAATGCAACCAGGATGTGCGCCATTTTCAATAGACAATGTTTATTTCTCGACAAAGTTATGAATTTAGGCCCTCTTGATACCTCAGCATGCAGAAAGGATATAATCCTACTGGTGATTTCCATTCTCATGACGCATCATGCGGCTATTGATCCAATTTCTGTGATAAACGATTTTTAGATTGGATTTTGCCAAATAACCTTAATTATGCAAATTCGAGAGCCGCAACTTATGCATCCGGCTAATGGCGTTTCGTGCTAGAAAACTTTCGTCCAGTTTGAGTTGTGTAATGTTGTGCTAATCTGCTATCACCTCGGCCACAAACAGCGACCATTCAATAATTTTTGAAATCGCGTAGTCACCTAATTTGGTCGATAAGCATGCCCCAATCTATATTAGTTATCGCAAATTTCAAGATTGATTTCGATTAGTGCTAAACAAACAGGAAGGAATAATGGAAGAAGTAAAGGCACTTAATTTTTGTCAAGTGTTAACTGGCAGTTACATAAATTTAGATTCAATATGGAGTCAAATAAAGGTTGTACTCATTCACCTTAGTGGATTTGTGACTTTGAACACAAATATAGAAAAAGAAATCAGCCTGAAGAAAGTTACTCTATCACCAATGTTCACTTGATTAGAATGACAATAAATTTGTTGCAGCTATATTCAGGAAGACAGTTAAGAAAGCGAAAGAAATGTATGGCGCCAAACATCAGAGTCATTTATCACTGTCTAGTAATAAAAAACCCTATTTAGGCTTCTACGATGCGAAAGGATTGTTTCAGCTAATGTAGAATCTATTAGTTTAACTGCCACTGAGATGGTACAATCACTCGAGGAGACTGCAAAAGGCTTAGAGATTGCATTGCCATCACTTATACTCTGTGGCATGGCAGCGCCTGAGAAGCCTAATAAATTTACAGCATTCACATTAGAATATTTACCGATAGCGGTAAAGTCGCTGCCAGCTTCAGCTCCAGGTTTCTACGGCATAAATACAGCAATAATAAAAAAAATATTCAAATTGTTTCCCTAGGATTTGCTTAGCTTTATCATTTTTTCAATTCAGTATGCATGTTGCAAAAGTAATTCTGCTATTTAAAAAGCGGAGTGATGGATAGACAATAGATAACATTACGGCTATTTCTCTGATTTGAAATTTGTCAAAGTTAATAGAGAAAGTTTAGTATGGTCATATCGAAAGCTGGGTTGCCGACAAATAAATCCTGAGTAACTCTCAAATAGAATTCAGGCGTGGGTGCTCAACTTGGTTCTCTTGGACAGTCGAATTCAGCTCGCTTGCTATGACGCGGCCTTTGTTGCATACTGCGAACGTGTACGAGCATGCCGTCTTGGTCAACAGACTTGAAAAGTGTCCCACAGTATACAAATGCATCGATTCATAGTTTCTTAAGCGGACGTACATTTTATTGCTATCAAAGCGGCGTTTCTTCTCAAGGTTACAAACACACAAGGGATGTACCTCAAAGCGCAATAATCTCCCCCCCTGTTGTAGCACCCCCCCTTGGGCGGCGCCTAGAACCCGGACAGCGCGCATGAAAATAAAGGCGGCGCCTGGTCGGGGCATGCGGGGTTCTATTCCAACGTCGATTCGGGTCTTTCTCCCTCGCTCCTGAGGCATAAGCCTACACTATTCTGCTAAGTCATATTCCGACATGCCATGCTGTGGAGGTATGCGCTGATGATATCGCATGTTGTTCGGTGTCAAACGATATGCATTTCATATGGTCGCATTGTAGTGACGACGAAGAACGACGCAGTGTCAAAACTAGCAGTTACAAACTTAACTATTTATTGCGCGAACTTGAGCCCAGTAAAACAAGTAACACTCGAGCACAACGAATGCAGTGAGCAAAGTCGGCGATCGTCCAAGATTACAGCATAATCGCTGGTGCCCACGGGCCTTCCAGAAAGTACTACACAATTTCTGTCGTGCATACAATCCGATTACTCAAAGTTCGACGAGAACGTACACAATAGATCGAAACAACAATAACTTTCAAGTTCCGAATCTGCAGGCGGGCACTTAGCGATAATTTTAAGCTAGCGGTTGAAATACAGTCACCTGAAAAAGGATAAGTACACGTGTCACGATATAAAACTTTTCATTCGTATTTGAATCAGATTGAAATGTGGCCTAAGAGGATGTAAATGTCGCTAAATGTCAACACAAGCACAATCATTGTTTTTCCCTTAAATTTTTATGATAATAAGACTGATGTATTATCAGCAGATAGTTCTACAGGTACAAACATTATCTGGGAATGTTTTATAGAGAAAAGTCTAATTGGTGGAAACACATTGAGTACATCGCACCTAAAGGAGCACGTGCTCTTCTTATATTGTAAGGAGTCAGCAGCAGTCGTTTTAGAATGCGCAGGGAGACTCTGCTGATGATTTATGTGAATGAAAGAATCAATTCTGGCGTTTCACGTGCCAAGACCACGATTTCATAACGAGGCACAGTGTAGTGGAGGACTCCGGATTAACTCTCAAGGACCTTTAACGGGCCCCAATGCACGTCACGCTTTTGCATTTCGTCAAATGGTGGCCGCCGCAGCCGGGACCCCTCGTGTTTAGCAACGCAGCCGCATATCCGCTAAGCCACCGCAGTAGGTTGTTGTATGCCATTTTAGAGTTGGGTTGCTTGCCATTTTCAGAAGGTCCTGCTCGTAAATTTTGCCCTCTCCTTCTCTGAGAACACGAGTCATTGCGTCTACGTCTCGGCCTTCAAAATGTTGTAGCCAGTTTATCACGAAACTCGCCTGCCTTCTCTTCAAACTCGACTTTGGATACTGACAGTCCAAACATTGTTCAGAGACGCTCTTATTGTGTGCTTATTTGACAGCCGACTGCATTCTTTGAGAATCAATGGCCATGACTGGTCCCTAGGCAACATTTCTGCAGAAGCTATTAGAACGAAAAATAATTGACGATGGTCTATTTGCAGGTTCAGTTTTCATTGATCTAACGAAGGCATTCGACTGCTTAAACCATATTATCCTTTTTGCTAAGCTTGAGGCTATCGGTGTTCGTGGTCCTGCGCTCTCATGATTAAAAAGTTACTTATCAAACAGGGTTCAGATAGTGTCTGAGTCTAATGTCTATTCCAGAGAACAAACCACTAACATTAGCGTCCCTCAAGGATCCATCTTAGGACCACTACTGTTTTTGATTTATATCAATGACCTACCTAACTGTCCTCTACTAAGTGCATTTTGTACGCTGATGATACTACCATATTTTCCTCTGATAAAAACATGTCACTTCTTATTAACAAGCTAAATACTGATCTACAAAATGTTTTAAGTTAGTGTAATGCCAACCTATTATCTATTAATGCTACCAAGACTACGTTTGTTGTATTTTCCTCACACCAACAACATTCGGCATCCTCCTCTTCTTTAACTTTCGGCTCACACTCTATCTGTTCCAGTCCATACTCATTTTTCTTGCGATTTCTCTTGACTGCAGCTTGAAATATAAACATCAAATTTCTCACTCGTCCCTACTTTACACATGATACATTAATCTCGCTATACCACTCATTCATTCACTCTCATATTAACTACGGCATACTATGCTACGTAACACTTATAACACTCACTTGGCATCCCTCCAGGTAATGCAGAATCAATCCATAAGAATTATTACAAGCAGTTCACGCTTTGCTAACGGAAAATCCCTTCTACATGAAAACAACATCCTAACCATTTCAGAACTCATCAAATATAATCTAGGAATTTTATTCTACAAATATATGACTAAGGAACTACCATCAATCTGCTTCTCACCTTGTGACCTAATAGCTCATAGTAACACTAGATTTGCACTCAATAACAATTTTCTTCTACCTAAAGTGCGAACTAACTGCGGAACAGACTGCGGAATTTTCCGCAATATCGCTTCGGAATACTCTACCACCTATCACCAAAAATGCAAAAAAATTATACCAATTTAAAAGAGAAATAAAATCATTCATAACAAATACTTACTGAAACTCTCCATGTCTTTTTTTAATTTTATTCCGTTTTTTAAATATTGTCATGCTGTTAACAAGTGTTCTTATTACTCATATGCTACAAACATGTTTTGATATTACTCTTAGCTCTCAACTGTACTACTGTTGCTTTAAACATTGTATAACATCATAAGTGTCTTTAACAGGAGGTCCCGATACAGTCTTTGACTATGGGACCTCCTTATGTATACTACGCACACGTAATTATCTGTATTTTATTAATAAATAAATAAATTATGAAATTATGAAAGTATTATTATATGATGTGGTTTCCCCAAATTTACCTACGGCGACAGGAAGCGTTGAATTTGATGATATGTTTGCTTATGACGCTAAGTGTATGCCCATTTGATACCTAAAATGATTATTGCATGACCGACCACCTTGAGAACGCCCAAATAAATACAGTGATAGCCATAGATGCTTCTGTCAGTTAAGAGAAGGCAGGAATGGGCATTTCTTCGTCATGATTAAATTTGCCTTAAATTAATTTTAAATATGCCCAACTTTATACCAATATTCCAGGCAGAGGCATTATAATTCCACGCACTATCTGGGATAATGCTAGCTCTGCGAAATATTCCCACACCTATTTCTTCAGCTTGGGGGCACGACACCGCATGCAACACCATGCTCACCCCACGTCTATTTCTGCAGATGCTCATGTGCTGCCTATCGCCTGGTTCGTGCTCTTCCCTTGAGCTTCTGCCACAGCCCAGCACCCTGTGCCTTCACGAGGCAGGCGACTGCATCGTTGGACGGCCTACGGACCCGCCGACACCCCCGGAAATCCCAGACCCAGCCCGGATTCTTCTCCTGGCCTGGCAATCCCTATCATCGATTACGTCACCGATCACGCATTCCGAGCACAGGCTACTTAAGGCGCAGCAACGAATCGACCACTTGGGGCACGACACCGCATGCAACACCATGCTCACCCCACGTCTATTTTTGCAGGTTAGTTACCTCCGTTACTCAGCCGAGTACCGGAGTAACAACCGTTATCTTGTTGCGGTGTCGCGCCCCTACGACCCCGATTGGGGCCGTGCTATTCGCATGTGTGTGGATGCTGTTGCCTTCAATTTGCTATACCACCTGCTATTGATTCTTTCCGGTGACGTAGAGCTGAACCCCGGTCCTACCAAAACAATTCTGGCTGTCATAACTAAACTCAAAGAATGCCAAGATATTATAATGACCTGAAAACCTCTCAGTTAGCACAGGACAAAATGCTCACAGAAATTAGCAACCGGCTAGCCGCACTGGAAATCGCAAACCCGAAAACCAATCCCGATCCAGCTGCCGACGAGGCAATTCAAATTAGGCGTGACATCGCGGTTCTGAAAGCGGCTAGCAAGGACACTAACTATCGAATGCGCAGGAACAATCTTCTGTTTCTTGGTTTCGATGACATAGAAAAAGAAACTTGGCAAGATTCTGAAAGAAAGATCCTAAAACTTTGCGCTGACACTTTAAAACTGCAATTGGACGGAAACGCCATTGAACGTGCGCACCGCTTAGGCAAATATGGTAACGAAAAGAAGAGACCAATTATTGTAAAGCTAAATCACTACAAGACTAAAGAAAACATTCTTGCTTGCGGCCGCCAACTGAAAGGAACTGACTACGCTATCAGAGAAGATTTCGCTCCCTCTATTCGCCACGCGCGCTCCAAATTAATCCAGTTCATACGCCCTCAAAAATGTGCGTTTAAGCTTTCCGTTGACAAACTTCACGTAGGCAATAAGTCACATTTTTATGACACTGCAACCGATGCTGTCCTAGAATGCGCAAAACCCCCTGCATTAGTACCTTCCGCACGTCAGTCACGTGACAAGGCTGATACGTACACCGAATGACACAGACTAAACAACAAAGGTCGTTCAAGCAACCATTCATCTTTGTCAGTAAATGTAAACATTGGGTTCACGAACATCAGAAATGTAATTCCGAAACGTGAGCAGCTACACGGTTTTATCAGAGACATCGACGCAGACCTAATTCTTCTCACCGAGACATGGCTGACTGACAACATCAAAGATTGTGAAGTTTTCCCCTTAAATCAGAATTTCACGCTATACCGTCATGACCGCAAGGAAAGGAGAGGAGGCGGCGTCCTTATAGCAGTGAACAACAACCTATCGTCCTCACTCATCTGCCATGATTCCAATTTAGAACTAACATGGGTATGTGTACATAATTCCTCGGTTAAATCAGTATACGGCATTTGCTATAGACCACCAGACAGTCACCCGCTTTTTTGTGATCCCCTACGCAGTTCCCTTACAAACATAAAAGACAAATTCCCCGATACGCCTATTTTTCTATTCGGTGACTTTAACTACCCTCACATCAATTGGGCCCTCCTTTCAGTAACTAATCAATCGCCATTGAATGAATCCAAACAATTCCTAGACTTGGCGCTAGACTTCAACCTCCATCAAACAATAACCAGCCCCACTAGAGGCGATAACACAATCGATCTTTTACTCACCAGCTGCCCTGATGACATATCAAGTGTGACAATACTGCCCGGAGTTAGCGACCACAACCTTCTTCATGTATCCCTTTCTATACCACTAAAAAGAAGATCACCTACGAAGAAATTAATCACCGACTATAATAGAGGAAACTTTCAGCTAATCAATCATGAACTCACTCGCGTTATGAACCCTTCGAAAAGTGCTACGCAACCCGTTCTGTGAATGCTAATTGGGAGCTCTATAAAAACACGTTGCTAAGCTTAAAAAACAAATATATCCCTACAATAATTAATAAGTCGGACTCAAATAACCCATGGTTTAACAAACACTTAAAATCACTACTTAACCGGAAAATATGCCTACAGAACCGTCAAAAGCAAAAATAGTCCAGAAGCATGGGAGCGACACCGCCTCTGTGAGACTGAATATATTAAAGCAATAAATGAGGCCAAGTACAAATTCTTCTCTGTTGACCTGATTACAATGCTTCGCTCAAACCCAAACAAATTCTGGTGTGTCATCTCCACGAAACAACAAACTAACGAAATAAATCTCGTTGACTCAGATGATGAATTAATAAGCCCTAATAATTCCGCAGCAGCCCTAAATGAGTTCTTCACGTCGGTATTTCACGTCCCTAATCCCTGCACTATGGAACCTTTACCTAGCTTCTCGGCAAAAACAATGCCTAAAGTGCAACTAAACCTGGATGGCATATCTAACCTAATTCGCTCTCTTAAAATATCATCCTCAGCTGGCTGCGACGACATCAACACCAAATTACTCAAAAGACCTATAACTCTTTCTACAAAATTTTGTACCTTATTTTTAATCAATCTTTAAACACAGGAAACGTTCCCGACGATTGGAAAAAAGCGAAGGTAATTCCCATTTTTAAAGCAGGAAGGCGCGATAACCCTACTAATTACCGTCCGATCTCTCTAACCAGTGTCCCATCTAAGCTCCTTGAGCACATTATAGCATCTAACCTAATGGATTACCTAGAATCAATCAAATTTTTTTACCCTTTACAACACGGTTTTCGTAAATGTTTGTCTTGCGAAACTCAACTTGCCGAATTTACCCACGACCTACTACTACACATGGATGATCACCTTCAAATAGATGCAATTTTTCTAGATTTTTCTAAGGCCTTTGACTGCGTGTCTCACAACCATCTCCTTGCAAAATTATCCTCCCTTGGTATCCACCCCGAGATTATCAAATGGATTGAAAGTTTTTTAACAGGACGCGTTCAGTTTACGTATGCTAACAATTTTCAGTAAACCCTTACCAGTGTGACTTCCGGGGTTCTCCAAGGCGCAGGTTTATCTCCTCTATTGTTTTTGATTTACATAAATGACCTTCCCACTAACATATCAACGAAGCTGCGGCTTTTCGCAGACGATTCCGTTCTTTATAACCCCTTTCATACATCTAACGACACAATCGCCCTACAACACGACCTTGATACTATGCTTCTTGGTGCGAAAAATGGCACATGCCTCTTAATCTCACTAAATGCAAGGTAATATCTTTCACGCGCAAACACAGCACCGTACACCACACTTATCGCATTAACTCTGTTCCTATTGACCACACGTGTACTTACAAATATCTAGGAGTTCATATGACGCCATCACTTTCATGGGTGAAACATATTAAAACAATTTGCTGCGAAGCTTCACGCACACTAGGGTATTTACGACGTAACTTAAAATCTGCATCGTCTGAAATAAAAAAAAAACTAGCATATTTAACGTATGTGCGACTCGAACTTGAGTGCGCATCATCCATCTGGCATCCCTCACAAGCTTATCTCGCCGATGACGTAGAAGCCATACAAAACCGCGCTGCTCGCTTCATTACGTCACAATATTCAAGACATATCAGCGTAACCACCTTAAAACAAACTTTGTCTCTCCCATTGCTTGCTTTACGGCGCATAACTTCTCGTCTTTGCCTTCTTCACACTTCCTTTTACTTCACCCATTCAGGACACGCCCTCTTAAAACGCCCGTTCAGAACATCATCCCGTTTATCTCATACTCGCCCCTTGGCGGCGATAAAGTACCGGACGACGGCACTTTATTCTTCCCCCATGCCATAACACTTTAGAACGCACTCCCGGATGACATTGTTTCGTGCAGTGACCGCAAACATTTCGCGAAAAACTAAACGATTTTGATAATGCCAACATAACCACATGAATACCACATCTATTTATTTATCACCATGTTGGTACTGTGTATATGTTCCGTCTCCTTCTTTTTTGAAATTTTCGTTTTATGTACCTATTACAACTAATGTGCACTTTATTATGTAACTTTCTTATGAAGTTGTTGGACTTTGATGCACGTCCTCCCTTATGTAATGCCTTCAGGCCCTTAAGGTTGAATAAATGAAATGAAATAAATTAAATGAGCTGTAATTATGAAAGAATCTTTGTCCGTTTGTTCGGCTCCTATCGGTGCCAAATTCATCTACCATTCTCCTAGAGTTATGTTCATCTATTCCGGAACTTTTACGCCAGATCCATTTGGTATGCGTAGCAGGAAATATGTGACTTACTTTAAACGAGTCGGCAGAAGCACTAGCGGTGGCATCTCATAACGCTGTAGCACCCAAACAGAGGTCTACATCAAAGAAAAGTGGAACAACTTGTTCATGACTATTTCTATATTTCTGGTCATGGAGAGTACACGTTCATAAAAACAAAAACAAGGAAATTGTATTTTAGGAAGAACATACTCAGAAGAGTATTACTGTAATGGAATAATTGTTTTCCTTAAAAGTTCACAGCTGAAAACTCGCTCCGTCATATCAGCGACGATGCTATATGCTTTGTGTTAGATTTCCTACGCCTAAATTAATATTTAGCGGTAGCAAACTCGGCGTATCCTAAATGATACGTTAGGCATTACAGGGTTAAAGGACTGGTACTGAGCATCTTAAGACATTCGGCATACATAACTGCTGCAAGATATAAAAAAAATTCTGTCTAAAAGGAACATGCCAAATCATGCGCATTCGTAACACCGATTTTCAGCATCTTCGAATCCCTTGGCACAGCAGCCAGTGTTCAGCAAGAAAATCTCAAGTTTCATTTACCAGAATGCGTTGCCGAATACCAATGCTTAATTTTTATTCTCCAGGTCTACCTTGGCTGCTTCCGCTCAATCGTTTTTATTGAAATGAACTGGAAACTATGGAACATTTCGTTACAGAATGTCGTAGGTTCGGCATCAACAGAAAACGACTTCCAGAAGGTTCCCTTCGCCAACTTGAACGGGTCGTTACGTTTCCTGTGACACTGCCTCTCGCGACGCCGGCGCTGGGATATTGCAGTAGGAACGTATGTGATTCCATATGTAATTTTGTAATCGAAACAAAGACCGACATGTTAACTATAGCATTTTATTTTCTTCAACATGAAAAACAAAAAAATACTAAATTCAAAATGTAAAATATTAAAGCCTGAAAATTGATGTTAACGATTAGTATTAACTTATTATCTCATTCTTAATTTACAAAGTTACATTTAGGTTTTTCTTTTTACTTTTTACCTACTGCCACCCGTTTCATGGCCGATTCCCAGTAGTGGGTTGAGCCATACACATAGGCACCACATAAACTCAAACCAAAGCGCATTTTACTTTTAGGCAGGCGCCAACAACGCAAGCTTCTTTGATCTAGAATCTAGCGTCCATGTGGGAGGCAGGCGAAATATGTTGCACCGTGCGGACATTGTATCTGGCGGACCTGAATGTATCGGATCAGGAACTTTCAATCCAGCCCAGTATATAACTGGTATTAATTTTTTTTCTGGTTCTTCGTTCATTACTGCAGCTATCCGGCAAGGACCTGTTCATGAACTGTTTTTCCTAATTTAAACAAATGACCTTCCCTGGCACGTCGTCTTCAATTAATTTATTTGCTGAGAACTGTGTGACATACCATCAAATCAAGGACCCCTCCTAATGGGCTAAGCTACGCAGAAGATGACCTTAACAGTATATCCCTTTGGCGCAAGCATTGGCTCATCAAGTGAAACGTATTATTATTGAATTCTGGAGTTTCACGTAAGAAAACCCCAATCAGATTATCAGACATCCCGCAGACCCGCACTCTGCCCTCCTGGGGTTGTAGCGTGCACCGAATGCCGCGTAACGGGCGCGTTTGCCTTCAGCCTACATCGACATGCTGCCGGCGCGGCCGCGATGTCACCCGGTGCTTAGCGGCACAACGCCATAACCACTAAAGCACTAAGGCGGGTAAAATAAATACAAATATATGCGTATATCACGCTGTACCAATATCACTAACGATTGCTCATGTTTCTTGTAAGGTGCTGCCCTTTGTCCAGTAGGCTCTTATAGTTCTCACGGACTCCACATCAGTAATGAACTGCCATGACGCAAGGATGCTGACTACGTAGCGACTAACGCTTGCCACATGCTAGTGTTATACGCAGAAAATTTCCCACCGTGCTACCCTTTATTTGAAGTTTTAAATAAAACTATAGTTTTATTTAAAAATGACACGTTAGAAAACACTTGTTCGCTCAAAATTAGACTACTCATCTGCTATCTGCAATACCGCTCAAGCGTCTCTAACCATTGCCTTAGAATCCATTCGAAACCGAACGGCCCTCTTTATTTTGTGAAATCATTCCGGTGATGCAAGTGTTCCATTTATGAAGAAAGCTCTTTCTTCACGCCCTAAGTGCAGGCGCTTTTGTCTTTTCTAGGAGATCTACCACTGTAACCCGGCCATCATCGTCATCATCGTTATGATAAGCATCAGTCTATTTGTATATCCACCGCAGGACTAAGTGTCTCGCAGCATCATCCAACTATACCTCTTTTGGGCAAGCTGATTTCAAGTGGCGCTTGCAAATTTCTCTATTTCTTCACCGCACTTGAATTTCTACCGGCCTCGACTGCACACCCCTTCCCTTGGCACCTATTCTGTAACTGCAATGGTCCACCCCATGCATTACATGGCCTTCCCAGCTCTATTTATTTTGTCGTAATGGTGACGTAAGTATCGGCTACCCCTGTTTGGTCTCTACTCTGCAACGTGCTATAAACTCCCCCTACTCGATCTTTCTTCATACCAATGTTACGGGCTGATGACATCCAAAAAGTTGGTCTGTCGTCTTGTCATCGAAACTCGTATTTTAATTCTGTGTACAAGCACGTGTACGTCTTAAAACCACCTTCCTGAACCCAGGCACGTACCCAAGGGGAGGCCCGGGGGACGGGGGCGCCCCCCTTCCCCCCCCATCCGCCCACGCCACCACTCCTCATACACATTCCTAAAGCGCCGACAAATCAGTCTACTCGGTAGTCAACATTTTGCTGCCTTTTACAGCAAAAGCAGTATATGACTAACTTCCATAATTTTTGGGGCGTCCGTCACCAAAAAAAAATCATCGTGTGGGCCGATCCTGATGATAGTGCAGAAAGGGTCCAACCTCAATGGCACATACTTATGTCGGGTCGGTAACATCTAACGCGCCTTTCGCGATCTTCGGGATAGGCCCGCGTATTGGAAGTGCTTAACGCCTGCTTCACCTCCGCCGCGGGTCGGCACGGCATTGCTCTACCTTCGGGATGGACCCACGTATGGGGAACGCTTAACGCCTGCTTCACCTCCACCGCGGGTGATCCCGGTATTGCATCACCGTCGGCATCGGCCCACGTATGGGGAGTGCTTAACGCCTGCATCACTTCCACCGGGGGTCGGCTCGGTGTTGCACTATCTTCAAGCCGACCCGCGGCGGAGGTGAAACACTTTGCTTTTCGTTTGAGAGCTTTGACTGTTGTCAGCTTTCGCGGCCGTTCTATCTTCACAGAGTGGAATGGTTGTCAATCTTTTCACTCCTTTTAGATGGCGGTAGTTATCGACATCTCCTGGGGTGTGAACACCAGTTTTCTCATCGATTCGGTGCCCGCGCGATTAACTCAAGATGAGTTCAGTTGTCACCATCTATTACAGCATGCAGGGCGTAGTTTAGTGTTTTAATTATGTTATTTTAGTTTATTTATAATGCCCAACACAATTTTTGTATCCCCATCTATACAACGATCACGCGCATCGCTGTTGCTTCGTTAATTCAACCTTCTTTGTTTAGATTGATCCAGGGGCAGAAACGGGATTCAGTTCTCAGTCAGCTGGTCTGTATGCTCGTTGAACCAGTTCTGGCCGAAGAAAATGCCATTTGCGTTTAAATTTTCCTTTTGCTTCATTATTTCCTCAAGTGACGACTCTCCGCTACGCTGGCAGATCTTCGGAACCATATACCCGCGATATGGGTTAGATAAGGTGGAAAATGAAATAATGTGAGACTGCGCCCATCATCGAACCCTGCAATAAGCGTTAAACCTATAAGCAATATGACTGTCACCCGTTACCTCGTCTGGCTTTTCCATAACTGTACAGCACGTTTTGTGCAAAATTGGCAACTGGAAACAAGAGTCACAAGGAGTTGAGAAATTAAGCGTTCTACTAATGGAGAGAGCCAAGGCAACAGCCAAACAGGAAGAAAAAACAAAAATTAACAAATGTAACCGTTGTTTGTGAAAATATTTATGAATCAACATCTTTTTATTTAAAAGGGAAGTAGAGAAAACGCCGCTGGAAGCAGATAATAATTCCGTGTGTTTTGAATGACGCTTCTACAGTTATCGATCGAGCCGCCTGACGTAGCAACTTCTCTGCTGTGCTAATGTGGGTGTTTTTCTAAGCTTGCGTGGTGGGCGCAGTACGTCTAGAACCGCTGCAGCCTATGCTCTGCGTGGTTGTACGGGACTGGTGACCACACATCGTTACGCAACTTCCCAAATAACAACACGAGTCGATTTCGGCACCTGGTAGAGCGGAAAACGATGAATCCAAAAAAACTGAGATTGTTCCGCAAATATATATTTCTCTATAATTCTTCCAGAGCCAATTAAAAAGAAAGCTACTAGAAATCTTTATTTTACACTTCCCCTTGTTTACTTGTTCTTGGCAGTGTCCTTCCTGCGCATCTCTCATGTGTGAGTCCATTTGATGCGGTTTTTTGTTTACCAAGTAAAGGGGAGGTGTATCTCACAGGCGTACCTGTGAGATACACGTTATTTGAATTCTCTTTTGCGGGTTTACGCGTCTTTATGACGAGTCGTGGGCATTATTCACATTTGTACCACAGTAAAGGACCTCCCCCCCCTCATTTGCATAAAAAGTTACCTCGGGTTGCACCCTCCCCCCCCCCCCCCCCCGAAAAGAAATCCTGGGTACGTGCCTGCCTCTCCTAGCGATTGCGGACACATCAAATTTCAAGGCTACTACTTACCACGTCAATTTTTCAATGTTTTCTGCGTTATTGTTCTCTGTTTTTAGAGCGCAGCTCTTCGGCGCCCATTCTTGCGGCGAGCGTCAGCGTTGCCCTTCTTAGTAACCGAGCGAACAAGCACAGCGACGAATGAAAGAGTGAGCGCGGCAGGCACGGAGTAGCGGCAGGCGACCTGCGCGCCGGCCGGGGCAAACGAGAACCAGAAAGCTCACCATCTCGCGTAGCCTTCACCGCAAGCGTTTCCAGGCAAGTATTACGGTTGGACAAGCTGCAGTTTCCGGGAAGTGGCAACTGTTCGGCCGGTCTATGCAATACAGTGCCGCCTGTCGCGGCTCTTCCAGTCGGTGGGGTGGTTGGTGCGATGCCTCGAATATATCGCGAAATGATAACACGTATGGGCACGCCGCAAGTGCTAGGTGGCGCCCTGTCTTTCGGACCCCTAGCGCCATCTGACGAATAGTTGCTCGAATGCGGTAGGATTACTCACGGCGTCAGCGGCTCGCGCTGCGTGTTTGGCACCCTGTGAAACGGTAGTGATGGCACGAAACAGCGTGCCGATAATAATTTTAGCCGGGCTTCGGGAATTACAATATATTAACAGCTTTTTTCGTAGAAAGAATTTAGAGAAAGGAAGTGGTCTATTTGAAGCGGGGCGGGACATGAGGGAACTGCTCAACTCGCACTGATCGGATGTGACTGTTAGGTGCATTTCGCAAACGAAAATCAACGCACCAGTGAGATGCGTGAAACTCAGCGCAATTTACTTCGTTATCTATGGTGTGGACGCATGAAATTATAGGTGACATTGATTCTTGAAGATTGGCGACAGCAGGCAAATCCTAGCGGGGAGCTGAAATTGCCGTGCTGGCATCGCTGGGAAGTGCAAGGACGGCGCGGTAGTTGCCCTGCACATACAGGACGGCAAATGCGAATCGAAATTATCTCATCCAAGACCGTGGGGCGTACGAACGCCTCGTAAGACCTACTGCGAGGTATGCTAACGTTGCTCTCCCCAAACACAAAAAAAGTGAGGAGCTTACCAGTTGCGTAAGACTATGCTGGGAAAATATTTTCGCCCAAGTTACTGGAAGTTCGAGACTTTTTATGTTGCGATTTTTCAGCGCATGCAGAAGAGGTTCCAATAAACCACGTCGTCAAATATTTTGGTGATCTCAAGTGCCCCTTAGTTTATATGCTGGTTGCAGAAGGGTGTATGCCAGCTGAGCCAGCTGCAACCCCTCTTGCAACCCCTCAGTGCTGTGTTTGTATCATGTCTGATTGTATTAACAGTGTTTGTTCTTTGCTACTTATGCTATCCGGAGACATTGAAACTAACCCAGGACCCCCCACCCTACATGAAATACTAAATGAATTAAAAGGCTTGTCTTCTGGTCAAGCCCAGCTCATTGGAGACGTGCAGAGCCTAAAGAGCCAGCTCTCAAGCACCGATAAAACCATTTCCGAACTAGGCAAAAGAATCGGCAGTTTAGAATTGCGCTACCACCGGCTTCAAACGCTCCGAACGGAATTAGACACCGTTGCAACCACCACCTCCCAGACTGCTCGACAGGTCTCGGTATTGGAGACTCGGCTGGGCGACATGGAAAACCACTCCCGACGAAACAACTTGTTGTTATACGGCATAGCGGAGGACACGCCATCCGAGACCAACGCTCAGTCTGAGGAGCTAATCACTGCGTTTTGCAGGGACCATTTCAATCTAGCCATTGAATCTAAGGAAATAGAGCGTGCCCACCGTCTTGGTCGCCACTTGCGAGACTGGTGCCGCCCCATAATAGTAAAATTTACCTCTTTTAAAACCAAGGAAACTGTTCTCGCTAATGGCTCTCAACTGAAAAATACACATTTTAGCATTGGGGAAGATTTCTCGCCTCACGTTCGGAACGCACGGAAGCACCTTCTCGCTTTTGCTAAAGAAAAATCTGGTCCTTTTCTTTTACGATATAAAACATTATTTATGGGCTCCAAACGCTACGTATTCGACGATGCAACCGAAACTGTCGAAGAAAAATCATAGCTACCCCTTCCCCACCCCAAATCATTCAATGGTTCCATTCCTGGTCACAAAGCTAATCTCCCTTTTTCGAATATTTTCACAAACATTCGCAGCTTTCTTTCTAAACGCTGTGGGGACTGCGTAGCCCATTTCGTTGCAGCGCCATAGCGCAGCACGTTTTGGGCATAGGAACCGCAGCGCGGCGAGGTCGCTTTCGAACTTCGCGCGCGCGGTCCGCCGCTTTCCCTCTCTCTCGTTCCTCCGAGGGCACTGAACGGCAGCGGGACCGTAAAACACTTGCTGCTGTCCGCCCCCGAACGGCCCAGGGGTTCACCCGATTGGTCTGTTTGGGTGGGAACCCGCGTTCCCTCTCCCCTGGCGACTCAAGTCGACCGAGGAGCGGCAACGCGGGGAGAAGCTCTCGGACAGCGAAACGGTGCGATTCTCCCGGTCATCCCTTTGGTTGGCCGGTCTCGCCGAAGGTCCACGACCCGAGGCGGTTGCGTACCTATTCGCTGCTCCTGTTCTGAAGGCTACGCCAAAGAGACGCGGCTCACTTGACGCGCGCGGTCGTACTGCGCCGAGTCGCCCTCGGAGGCTACCCCGAGCTGAAAGAACGTTGCCCTGGTAGCACAGTCGTTGGGAGCCATCCTCCCGTATAGCGGCGTGCTACCGCGTTTTTGAGGTACTGAGTGTCACCCCTTGACTTGCGGGAGCTTCGGCTCACGAGCCCCGCGCCGATACGGGTGTAGCAGATATCCTGACCGCCAAGGTGGTCGTATATTAAACGCCTTCCTTGTACTCTGGGCCTTCTCCTTGCGGCGCTCTGTTTCGCTCCCAGAGGAGAACGAACGAGCGTCTGCTTCGGGTACACGCTACTCACGCGGCTGAGGTGATCGTCTCCCTGAGGGGCTCGGATCCTCGGACCCGCGCGGTGGTCTAGGTGACTCCCGGCGGAGCACCGCTATATAGGCGGAGACCACAAAGTGGCGCCCAACGTGGGGCCAAGGGCTCATTAAGCCTTTGGCCGCTTGATAGCCGAGCCAGAACGCTTTAACGATGAGGCTCGCCGCGTCAGGTCTGGTAGCAAGAGTGGCCCTTTGTTGCTTTCCGCTTTCGGACGACCCTCTGCCAAGTACCGAACGAGCGTCCACTTCGGGCACACGAAACACACGCAGCTGAGCGTATCGTTCCTGCGGGATCGGATCCTCGGCGCGCGTGGTGGTCTATAGGTGGACCCTTAAGGAACACCACGTGAGAGAGACCACGAAGTGTCGCCTGCAACACACGCGGCTGAGCGTATTGGTCCCTTTGGGCTCGGATCCTCGGCATGCATGGTGGTCTAGGTGGTTCGCATAGGAACACCACGTGAGAGAGATTACAAAGTGGCGCATAAGTTCGTTTGCTGGCAGAATCCTTCTCGCGCACGCTCGCTGCAGCCCACATTGGGGTTGAAAAGACAGCGTGGTGCTACGCTATCACTCCCACTGGAGCGGACGTAGCACGTTTGTGAACGGAGCCTCGCTCTTCACCAATTATGCGTGCCTGCACATTTGCCCGTAACGGTTCCCTGCGGAGCTAACGGCGGGCTGTTGTCACATAAAAGCCCTGGCAACTCATTCGGAAAGCCTTAACGCCTGAGCGATCTGGCTGAGCGCACCATGTCTGCTAACCAGAGCGGCCGTTGTCCCCTCATTACGTTAGCAGACATCGCTTTGCGAGAGACCGGGGCCTTGTCCCCCCTCGAGCCGAGCATACACACACACTCGCGAACTGTCGCCCCCAGTGGGGTGAACACGACAGCGAGGCGCTATGATACCGCTCCCACTGGAGTGGACGTAGCTCAGTACGGGAACGGAGCCTTGGCGTTCCCCGAACCGTGCGTGTCGGCACCGCTGCCTACAGCTGTTCCCAGTGGAGCTAGCGGCAGTCTGTTGCCACTTCGCCCTTCATCGGCTCCCTGTGGAGCTTACGGTGGGCAGATCGGTACATTGGCCTCAGCCATTTCCGACTTCCGCCCGTTGGCTGCGAACACGTTGAGCAGTCAGAAGGCACCGTGGACAGCTGCGACCCCCTGTGGGGCACCCAGCCATTCCACAAACAATTCTGCTTCTCAGGCTCCCTTTGGAGTGCATGGTGCAGCGCCCAGTGACGCAGCATCGGAGCAACGACCCGTTTTGTCAACGCTGGCCGAACGTGGCTTAGGCGATTCCGCCGCTCTCGGTAGCGACGGAAGACAACGGGACGGTCCCCCTAGGAACCACATTTGTTCCGGGGCTGGCGCGAACGAAACCCCCTTGGATTCCGCGCCGCTTATCGAGTTGGGAGCCGCAGCTCCTTCGCTCGAGAGCACCTGCAATGCCGCAACAGTTTCTTGCGAAGCTGGAGCAGACACGTTGCTGCGCAACGCTGCCGGCATGATCCAAACCCTCTCTGAGGCGGTGAAAGCCCCTTGTCGCTACGCCGAGGCTCATTCGCCCTGCGGTAAAGTTGGCCATTCCGATATACCGTGGATATGGCGACCTGGTGAGTGCCCGAGAATTCATAGAAAACCTGGCGCATTATCAAAGAGCCATGGGATTGGATGAGCACGAGGTGCTGGGACGCGTCGTTCCCGCAGCACTGACTGATGCGGCTGCCAGGTGGTATCGACTTGTCGGCCACCGAGCAGCCAACCTTGGGGAGTTTCGCGTGGCCTTCCTACGCGAATTCCTACCCGCAGACTACCATGGTAGGATGCGGCGAGAGCTGGAGCGACGCACGCAGGCTCCGGATGAGTCATTGCAGGAATATGTGCGAGCGATGGAAGAGTTGTTCTCTATCGCTGAGCCCCAAGCCTCAAACGAGGAACGCGTCGACCGGATGATACGGCAGGCACATCCGACTTTTTCGGCCTACCTGCGTGGCAGTCGGTTCCGTGATTTAGAGGAACTGGCCGCCGAGGCGAAGCGCATACAGGGGGATATTCTCTCCACTCGCGCGTACCGCCCGCCACCGCCGGTCAGCGAGGCCCTAGAGCCGCACTGTGCGTGGGGAGGAGCCATGCCCTTTTCCCCCCGGCGCCCCGCTGAGGCTGCCTGTGCAGCAAAAAGCGGGACGAACAACTGGGAGCTGAGCGAACGAGCTCTGGACCCGTTCTCCTACGAGAGGCGCGTGGCTTTATGCGACTCTCGGGGTACGGGCGTTGCCGCGAAATCCAGCCCGAATTCGCAATGTTCACGGTGAAATGTCTTTTCGACCGTGAAAAAGACATTCAAGACAAAATCCAAAATGATTTCCGGCGCTGGGGGTTCTTTGGTCGACGGTGCCACGAAAAAATTTCCGGGGCGGGAGGGCATAAGCCCCATAAGAAACCCCCCCCCCCCCCCCCTGGCTACGCCCCTGCCTCGGCCTTAGTGAGATTAGAACTGGTGAGTCTTATACTTAGCTGAATAACGGACATGTCCTCTGCTATAGAGGTCTCCCAGATATGAAGCGATACGGGGTAGGATTCCTAATCTATAAGGACATAGCGGGCAACATTAACGAATTCTACAGCATTAATGAAAGGGTAGCTGTAGTCACGTAGGCGTAATTAAACTTAATTAGAGGTATAGATTAAAGGTAGTACGAGCCTACACTCCAACATATGGTCACGATGATGATGAAGTAGATCAGTTTTATGAAGATGTTGTATTAGCGATGAGAACTGCTGTTCTGCGTGCAACAAGGCTGATGAAATATATAGCCTGTTTACTTCCCTTAATTTTTCGTTCCATGCAGTAATGTTTACTGAAACCTGGTACCACGATGATTCAGCATGTATTGTACTAGACAATTATACTCACTTTGCTAATAACAGGCAAACTCTAAGACGTGGCGGTGTATCTCTGCAAACTATGAATTCGCTTCTTGCAACAATACTTGAGAAATTCACGTTCTGCACTCCAGACTGTGAAGTGTTAACCGTTCAGAGTGACAAAATTATCTTTTGTGTTGTCCAGCGCCCTCCAGACCGAAACTTGAACATTTTTTCTAAGCCTTTTTGTTTGTGTATCTATAAATTACCGTGTTCTACACCTTTCTGGTGATATATTGATATCCGAACCGCGCCACCAGAGCAGGCAGAATTTGCTTCTTTATTAGATTCTTACGCTCTTGTGAATGTAACTACTGTACCAACGCGCGTAACGTGTTCCCCTTCACCTACTTTAGATTTAGTTATCACTAACAACGATAAAAGCACTATAACTTCCAGAACTTTGATAATTGACGTCAGTGATCATTTTCCAGTAGTTGCCTTTATTGCTTATACAAACCCTGAACATGCATCTAAATCACTGGCGCCTTATCGCTGCATTGATTATATATCTCTCGACACCTTTCGTAATTAAATATGTACCCCCAGCGGACTTCTCCCATATATTGTCACAATCTGATGGAGATGTTGCATACGATGCACTAATGACTGAGTTAAAACACATATATCAAAATTGATTTCCCTTAAGAGGAAGCTTTAGCTCGGGTGCCCCTATCTAAATACATGTAAAAGGAGAATTCGTTTTCCTAGGCAACCACTGCACCAAATTTGACGAGGTTTGTTGTATTTAAAAGAAAGGCTTGAAATCTAGTGACTGTTCGTTTCGATTTTTGAGTTAGGTTGTCAATTTGAACAGTTTTTTATTAAATATTGGCAAAAATCACAAATTTTGAAAAAAAAATCAAGCTTGCAACTTTGTAACTCAACAACGAAAAATGGTACCAAACTTCTGGCAACTGAATCTAATAGTACATCTAAAGCGGACAAAAAATTGATATATCACACATGAATATAAAAAAATTTAGTAATATGGAAATACAGCTTTTGTAGAAGCCTTGTAACCAACGTAACAAATTCCCGTAAGATGTAAAATGACATACCGAATTGGTCCACCTTTAATGATTGAATGGGTGGCGTTTACAGGACCGCGATATCTGTTCTTGATGCAGAGCTATGAACTTGTAAACGTCGTGCTTCTATTTTTTTCGAACGGTCGAGTATTTCAAAATTCTTTCAACAAAATTCAAGCCCTAAATCGAAATTCCGCTTCCAGCAGTCATTAGAACTTAACCTTTTCTCTCAAATGCAACAAAATTCATTAAGATCGGTCCAGGGGTATCTCAGAAAAACGTTTTTTGCGTTTTACATGAATAGGCCGCGTCCGAGTTTGGCCCGAGCTAAAGCTACCTCTTAAAATGATGTCGCAAACGAAAATCGAGAAAACCATGGATTACGAATGCCTTATTGAAAAAAAAAAATAGAAAAAGGAACGAAACTATATGCTGAATTCATTAAATCCAAGGATCCCGTGAAATTGTCTGACTATAAAAAATATCGCAATAATTTGAACAAAGAACTGCGTCAAGCCAAGTACGAATACTTCAGCTATTCGTTCTCAGACAATTCTAGTACGAACCATCAGCATCGATGGCATCAACTAGGTAAAGTACTTGTACGTCAGTACAACAATGGTACAAACTGCATTATGGGCCATGGTCCTGTGCTGACAGGGCAGGATCTCTCGAATGCCTTTAACGATTTTTTTGTGAATATCTCAAATGCAGTATGCTCTCCTATTCATTTGACAAACACGTCAATTCACCAAGCACCAGGAGTGTCGATGTCGATATTTATGTCCCCTGCAACCTAAAATGAAATCATTTCTGTATTCAGAAATCTTAACAACAGTAATGCTTTAGATATTACCGGCTTTGAAATAAAACCTCTAAAATATGTAATTCATTTGTTAGCCCCAATCTTAACATACATATTCAACCTTTGTCTCAGTAGTGGAGTATTTCCTAAGCATATGCAGACTGAAAAGTTATTGTGATACACAAAGAAGGCGATACCTCTGAATTGTCAAATTATAGGCCAATTTGTATTCTACCGGTAATTTGTTAAGGTATAGAGAAAATGATTAACACGAGAACAACTAATGTCTTAGATGAGCATTCCGTTTTGTCTAATGATCAGTTCCGGTTCAGACAAAGAAGATCCACTTAGTTGGCACTGCTCGAGCAAAAGGAACTCATCATAAATGCATTTGAAGACAAGCTCCTTGACCTCGGAATTTACATTGACTTTTCCAAAGCCTTTCATTTAATCAATCATGACTTGTTAGTCAATAAACTAAACTACTATGTTATACGGGGGATTCCGATTTTTTTGATACATTTATACCTTCAATATCGTAAACAAATCATACCAAACAATGGTGCCCTGTCTGATAGCGAAAACACAAAAACGGGCGTGTCGCAAGGCACCATGTTAGGACCTTTGTTGTTTTTAGTTTACTTAAATTACATACTTTAAAGTAAGCTACCGGTGAACCTTACTGCCTACGCTGATGACCTTACGGTGCTCATTACGGGTAGAAGAGAAAATGACTTATCCTCTACAGCTAATGAGTTTTTGCAAAACATGTGTCAGGGGTCGCAGAAAAATTACCTAAAGGTGAACACAAGCAAAACTAAAAGCCATGGTATTTTGAGCGAAAAACAATGTTGTAAAAGATATGCTTAAATTTAGAGACAACTGGCATGTTCTGATATGGTCTGACCACTCACTGTAATTTTCTTTTTATCCACAAATGCCACGTCCTTGCAATGACACACACTTCTGTCCGAACCTTCTGAGCGAGACTTCGCTCCATTCAGGAAGGTAACAATTTCCCAGTCGCTGTGGTATGCAGCCACGGTGAGGACTGCATGGCGTTTCGTTTTCTGCGTCAAACACTGTACACTTCCATTTCTGAGCAGTGTGCTCCTTTTCCTTGATAAGTGGTCAACCAACGAATCGCCGCATGCGTACATAGTTTTCATGAGCATGCAGCGGTCTGCGGCTATAGGTGTCATCATCATCATCAGCCTAGTTACGCCCACTGCACGGCAAAGGCCTCTCCCATACTTCTCCAACTACCCCGGTCATGTACTAATTGTGGCCATGTTGTCTCTGCAAATGTCTTAACGTCATCCGCCCACCTCACTTTCTGCCGCCCCCTGCTACGCTTCCCTTCCCTTGGAATCCAGTCCGCAACCCTTAGTTACCATCGGTTATCTTCCCTCCTCATTACATGTCCGGCCCATGCCCATTTCTTTTTCTTGATTTCAACTAAGATGTCGTTTACCCGCGTTTGTTGCCTCACACAATCTGCTCTTTTCTTATCCCTTAACGCTACACCCATCATTCTTCTTTCCATAGCTCGTCGCGTCGTCCTCAATTTCAGCAGAACCCTTTTCGTAAGCCTCCAGGTTTCTGCCCCATGTGTGAGTACTGGTAACACACAGCTGTTATACACTTTCCTTTTGAGGGATAGTGGCAGCCTGCTGTTCATGATTTGAGAATGCCTGCCAAACGCACCCCAGCCCATTCTTATTCTTCTGGTTATTTCAGTCTCATGATCCGGATCCGTGGTCACTACCTGCCCTAAGTATATGTATTCCCTTACAACTTCCAGTGCTTCGCTACCGATCGTAAACTGCTGTTCTCTTCCGAGACTGTTAAGGGCCCGTACATGGTCGCTCCGCACGTCCGTTCCGCCCTCGCCCGGTCGCGTGCGGATAGCTCTCTACTGGTGAGCGAGGAGCGGACGCAAGTTTCCCGTCCGGCCGCCTGCTCGTCTCTCATTGGCTGGTCCGAGGCGGACGGTTTGGCTGTCGTCACAGCAAACATGGCGCGTGCTCGAAGCGAAGCGAAGCAGGGACGCAAGGCCTAGGCTACAGCCGCGTCAGAAACAGTCTATTTTTTTCTCCTGTTTGTGATTTTTACCAGAGATATGTGGCACCCACGGAGATAGTCATCGGAAGAAGCAAGCTGGTGTACGCTTCCAGACCTCATCAGTGCGTGCGATCGCCAACAGAAACAGACGGAGCGCAGGAAGTGTGTGTTGTGTTTACGAGAGCGTCGGAGGAAATATTTCAAGCCGTCGACTTCGTGATTTCTTGTGCCATGCTTCGCGTGTGCGTCGCACACGAGAACTCCATCACATACACGTGCATTCTGAGCAGCACACCTGTTCAAGGCGTGTCGAAATAAGTAGCGTCCGATTGGCGCACCCAGCGTACACGTTTGGTTTCTGCTCTGTGTATGCCGATCGTTGCCGCGGTGTGGTGAACGCCAGCCCTTCGCAACTTACCAAAAGTAACGATACGATCAGTAGCGATAAGTTTTTATCGCCTAGTTATCGCTGCCATTCTGCGTGTGCTATACTGCGTATGAGCCGTTTTGCCGGCTGCGATGCGCCGTGGTGATCGCGACGTTCGAGCTGTGCTCTTGCCGTTATGAAGTGCGTTTGCGAGCTACAAATCGTGATATATATGTGCGATGTGTTGCAGCGTTACTGGGTGTAGAAGTGGTCGTACTACGCGATGTTCGTGTGCTCAGAACTGAGCTGAACATAAGTGTTGCCGATTGCGTTTTCTTATGTAGTAGCCCGATAGAGAAGCCCTATCACACGGGCCTTTTCTGCTTCGTACATCTATCGTTTGTTTCAAAAGTTGTTACTGCACGGTTAAAGATGCTTCTATCGGTGGGGGGAAATTAGGGAACAACATTATAATTGCATACGTCAAGACGTTCAGCGCTGTCGTGAAATGTGGACGCGCCTGAGAGCACTAATGTCATGAATGCAATTAAAATTTCCCGAGACAGTATTAAGAGAACGGTTAAAAAAGAAAACATATGAGAAGGTAAGCACAGCAGCTTGTGAACCCGCTCCTATAATACCTCGACCCGCGTCTGTTTGTAAATGTATGTTTTCTTGCGTTTGTCAATTTTTTTTTCTATTTCCCAGATTTCTTTACGTTGGAGTTCTTCTTAGTTCTCGCATTTGTGTGTGAATACGTGCCTGTTTCCATGCGTGCTTGCGCTTACCATTATTTCTGTCCTTTTATATTATATTAGCATTTGCTTTTGCTAGTTTTCTTTCAGGAAAGTCATTACACATTTTCATAAACCAATCTCATTCAAAGCACTAACTCATGTACACGGCAGGGCAGGCCTCTTCCATCTCATTAAAACCTTTCTCACTGGTCTACCTCGTCTTCTCAGTCTGCCTACTCGCTGTGTTTTCTGTCCTTGCTTCTTGTGTTGTTGCTGCAGTGTGATTAACCAACTTGCTCAAAACAGATTTTCATCGCCTATGAAAACAGAAAGGTTTAGAGATAGATTTTCTCAAAAGCGTCATGGGGGTTGCACAGCAACTTAGCCTCTTACCTCAGTTCATGTTTATGCATCAGTGCATGTGGCAGCTCGTCAGAAGTGCACATGAAAGGGTGCCATATTGTGAAACTACACCTTGCTATGCTGTTGCATTTTTCATGCAATCAGTCTTAGTAAACGGATGGTTTCGCTGCCCATCACATATGATGGCAAAAAAGTTCAACACGAATAACACTGTGCAGTGGGGTGTCATTTCCTGTCTGATGCTTTTGTCGTTGCAAAGAAATTTTTCAGTAAATGGAGCACAGCAAAGCAGTGCACTGATAGCTTTTGCAACTTTCACCATTTATTACTTCACAAATGTCATTGTTTGAACCTGGCCGTCGATCACTATGCCGATGGCTTGTCAATTAAATAATTGCCTCAATAAAACACATTCAACTTCACTCAGAATTTTTTAGTACAAACAATGCTAGCAAAGCTATTCAGGGTGAATAATTGTGCTTATATTGGCGTTACTTGCCGTGAGATAAACAAATACAACAATGGCTGCGACATGACTGTGATTTGACGTGCAGACTGCTAATGGTGCATTTCAAGCGTGCCCTCGACTACTGCTATTAATAGCTGCCCGACTGAGTATTTTGCGCCTAACTAAGCTAATGATGTTTGATAATTGTTCTCCTATTCACATTACTTGCCTGGGCCAGGTAACCAAAATAAACAATGCCACCACATGAATGTGTATTTGCATGCAAGCTGCCAACAGTGGCTGTCATTTTCTCATTGAGTGCTGCCGTTTCACAAACAGTGGCGACGACTTGACTGCGCTTTGACGTGCAGACTGCTAATGGTGCCTTTCAAGCGTGCCCTCGACTACTGCTATGAATAGTTACCCGACTGAGTATTTTGGGCCTAACTAAGCTAATGATGTTTGATAATTGTTCTCCTGTTCGCATTACTTGCCTGGGCCAGGTAACCAAAATAAACAATGCCACCACATGAATGTGTGTTTGCATGCAAGCTGCCAACAGTGGCTGTCATTTTCACATTGAGTGCTGCCGTTTCACCAACAGTGGCGACGACTTGACTGCGCTTTGACGTGCAGACTGCTAATGGTGCCTTTCAAGCGTGCCCTCGACTACTGCTATGAATAGTTACCCGACTGAGTATTTTGGGCCTAACTAAGCTAATGATGTTTGATAATTGTTCTCCTGTTCGCATTACTTGCCTGGGCCAGGTAACCAAAATAAACAATGCCACCACATGAATGTGTGTTTGCATGCAAGCTGCCAACAGTGGCTGTCATTTTCACATTGAGTGCTGCCGTTTCACCAACAGTGGCGACGACTTGACTGCGCTTTGACGTGCAGACTACTAATGGTGCCTTTCAAGCGTGCCCTCGACTACTGCTATGAATAGTTACCCAACTGAGTATTTTGGGCCTAACTAAGCTAATGATGTTTGATAATTGTTCTCCTATTCGCATTACTTGCCTGGGCCAGGTAACCAAAATAAACAATGCCACCACATGAATGTGTGTTTGCATGCAAGCTGCCAACAGTGGCTGTCATTTTCACATTGAGTGCTGCCGTTTCACCAACAGTGGCGACGACTTGACTGCGCTTTGACGTGCAGACTGCTAATGGTGCCTTTCAAGCGTGCCCTCGACTACTGCTATGAATAGTTACCCGACTGAGTATTTTGGGCCTAACTAAGCTAATGATGTTTGATAATTGTTCTCCTGTTCGCATTACTTGCCTGGGCCAGGTAACCAAAATAAACAATGCCACCACATGAATGTGTGTTTGCATGCAAGCTGCCAACAGTGGCTGTCATTTTCACATTGAGTGCTGCCGTTTCACCAACAGTGGCGACGACTTGACTGCGCTTTGACGTGCAGACTACTAATGGTGCCTTTCAAGCGTGCCCTCGACTACTGCTATGAATAGTTACCCAACTGAGTATTTTGGGCCTAACTAAGCTAATGATGTTTGATAATTGTTCTCCTATTCGCATTACTTGCCTGGGCCAGGTAACCAAAATAAACAATGCCACCACATGAATGTGTGTTTGCATGCAAGCTGCCAACAGTGGCTGTCATTTTCACATTGAGTGCTGCCGTTTCACCAACAGTGGCGACGACTTGACTGCGCTTTGACGTGCAGACTGCTAATGGTGCCTTTCAAGCGTGCCCTCGACTACTGCTATGAATAGTTACCCGACTGAGTATTTTGGGCCTAACTAAGTTAATGATGTTTGATAATTGTTCTCCTGTTCGCATTACTTGCCTGGGCCAGGTAACCAAAATAAACAATGCCACCACATGAATGTGTGTTTGCATGCAAGCTGCCAACAGTGGCTGTCATTTTCACATTGAGTGCTGCCATTTCACCAACAGTGGCGACGACTTGACTGTGCTTTGACGTGCAGACTGCTAATGATGCCTTTCAAGCGTGCCCTCGACTACTGCTATTAATAGTTACCCGAATTAGTATTTTGGGCCTCACTAAGCTAATGATGTTTCATAATTGTTCTCTTATTCACATTACTTGCCTGGGCCAGGTAACCAAAATAAACAATGCCACCACATGAATGTGTGTTTGCATGCAAACTGCTAAAGTGGCGGTCAATTTCGCGTTGACTACTGCTGTTTCATCTACAATGGCTATGACATGGCTGCGGTTTGAAGTGCAGATGCTGAAGGTGCCTTTCAAGCATACCCCGATGACTGTTATTTCATGGTGTACTTGATGTACACAAACGTGTACAGCTATTTTAAAAATTAAAATATCTTTACAACATGGGCTCATGTCATTTAGAACATACTCAAAAATTTTTAGAAGTGGAAACAAAGTTTCCAGTTACCGTATGCTCATCGGATACAAAGGCTCAACTCTTTGTATCCCAGCTGCAACACATGTCATTAGGAAGTGCTGCACCACAACTTCTGTGCGGTAATTAGACCCCACTGAAACACGTGTTACATCAGTGCTTTGATACAGCCACACAGATTGCACAACCTGAGGAGCAGTTACCCGCCGTGATTGCTTAGTGGTTGTGGTGTTGGGCTGCTAAGCATGAGGCTACGGCATCGACTGCCAGCCACAGCGGCTGCATGCAGAGGAGGATGATTTACATATGTAACAGTTACTCATCCCTTGAAATGTGAATGACCCAAACCTTCGCGAGCATATCAGTCGCAACCATCCAGCAGCGCATAGTAGAAGTACAAGCACAAGTAGAATAGTACCAACGTCTCAGCTGGTTTGTTGTAATTACCTTGCCTGCAAGTTTCTCGTTTATATTGGATAGGCTTCCTACTTCCTACAAATAGCTTGTATACATATTTGACCTGCACCACAAAGAGCTTATGTGACAAAAAATGTGTACACCGTAGTGTTATGTTGCTTTTCATGGTGTCTCAGTTTACTTAATACAGTTTTGAATTTACAGATTGCTTCACATGTTTGTAGCTAAACACCACTGAAAACTACTTGCATTGTGACTGCAAGGTCACAACACGAGGATTTGTGTGGTATCCTTCCTGTTCATCGGTGTGTCCTTGCACTATAAATGTAAAATGTCACACCTGCAAACCTGAGCATCCACCCTTACATTTCAAACACTTTTTTGAATGCTCGGCAGTTATGCTTACAAGCACATTGTGAGAGCAAATCTACACCACCTTAATTTAAGTGCGATGTAAAGGATTGTTTGTGCATATCCAAGCTGTTCTCGCGTGCCTGCAGGGATACAGCATTATCCAATGGCACCGTATAGTTCAGGCGTAGTAAGGTGGCAACATATTGGGTAGCCAGGCTGGCAAGAAAGAATGCAATTGTTTGATTTCACTCAAAATAAGTTTTCTTATCAGCAATGTAAATTATATGCTTTCAAATAAGTACTCCCCTTGGAAACATATCTCATGAGTATGCATATATCTGCATAAGGTCACCGCAATACATACACATTGCTTTAAGCCAGTCATAATGAATTGTACACTCACTGCTTAACCTTCAATTCCTTGCTGCATGAAGTTAGCCACTCATGCACAACTTTTTCTGCACACGGTGAGGACTTCAGACATCGCTGAGCATATCATTTAAGAAAAAGGCATTCCATGCATCCAACTGCTTTAAGCACCCTCTTAAAATTGGCAGAGTGAAAAAAAAAGCACGAGCAAGCGTATCAGCAAGCTGTACTCGGGGCCTCACACGCGTGCTCAGTGGTAGAAATTTGCCTCTTGGCGACCTACGCAAATGCATTCCGCGACAGATGTGCGTGTGTTCTGTATTCTTGCAAGCTGTCACTAACACTACAGAAACCGCGCCACCGCGCTTCCGGCGACAATATCAGTTTCGCGTGTCGCAGAACGGATCACGTTGGATAATTAGAGAGGTGTTGTTCAACCAGCCAAGGCAGCGTGCACTGAAAGTAATCATCCGAGAATACTTCGCGTGCTGCGACGTGATGCGATTGCAATACATCTGTAAAAGGTGGCGCAGATAAGACGACTGTGCAATGTTTCGAAGAAGGATGACGGTGTCAATGCAACACATACGGCTGCAGAACAGAATGTGGCAGCCTAGAATCGCATTTTCGCCGGAACGCGGAAAATTGAAATCACATCTGCAAAAATATGCCAGTGTCGTCTGCTGTCAAAGGTCGTTGCCAACCTTGAACACCTTTGCTCCGCCGAACGGTTGCCAGCTGTCAACAGGCCGCGTCGCCCAATAGGAGTGCGCGTGCGTTCCGCTCGTGCGGATTGAGCGTGCATCGAATTTTGCGACACCTTCCGCCTTTCGGGCTTCCGCTCGCGACCGGACGAGGGCGGAACGGACGGGCGGAGCGACCATGTACGGGCCCTAAACAATACTTTAGTTTTCTGCAGATTAATTTTCGGACCCACTCTTCTGCTTTGCCTCTCCAGGTCAGTGAGCATGCATTGCAATTGGTCTCCTGACTTACTAAGCAAGGCAATATCATCAGCGAATCGCAAGTTGCTAAGGTATTCTCCATCAACTTTCATCCCCCATTCTTCCCACTCCAGGTCTCTGAATAGCTCCTGTAAACATGCTGTGAATAGCATTGGAGAGATCGTATCTCCCTGTCTGACGCCTTTGTTTATTGGGATTTTGTTGCTTTCTTTGCGGAGGACTACGGTGGCTGTGGAGCCGCCATAGATATCTTCCAGTATTTTTACATATGGCTCATCTGCACCCTGATTCCGTAATGCCTCCATGACTGCTGACGTTTCTACTGAATCAAATGCTTTCTCGTAATCAATGAAAGCTATATATAAGGGTTGGTTATATTCTGCACATTTCTCTATCACTTGATTGATAGTGTGAATATGGTCTATTGTTGAGTAGCCTTTACGGAATCCTGCCTGGTCCTTTGGTTGACAGAAGTCTAAGGTGTTCCTGATTGTATTTGCGATTACCTTAGTAAATACTTTGTAGGCAACGGTCAGTAAGCTGATCGGTCTATAATTTTTCAAGTCTTTGCCGTCCCCTTTCTTATGGATTAGGATTATGTTAGCGTTCTTCCAAGATTCCGGTACGCTAGAGGTTATGAGGCATTGCGTATACAGGGTGGCCAGTTTCTCTAGAACAATCTGACCACCATCCTTCAACAAATCTGCTGTTACCTGATCCTCCCCAGCTGCCTTCCCCCTTTGCATAGCTCCTAAGGCTTTCTTTACTTCTTCTGGCGTTAGCTTTGGGATTTCGAATTCCTCTAGGCTATTCTCTCTTCCACGATCATCGTGGGTGCCACTGGTACTATGTAAATCTCTGTAGAACTCCTCAGCCACTTGAACTATCTCATCCATATTAGTAACGATATTGCCGGCTTTGTCTCTCAACGCACACATCTGATTCTTGCCTAATCCTAGCTTCTTATTCACTGTTTTCAGGCTTCCTCCGTTCCTGAGAGCCTGTTCAATTCTATCCATACTGTAGTTCCTGATGTCCGCTGTCTTACGCTTGTTGATTAACTTAGAAAGTTCTGCCAGTTCTATTCTAGCTGTAGGGTTAGAGGCTTTCATACATTGGAGTTTCTTGATCAGATCTTTCGTCTCCTGCGATAGCTTACTGGCTTCCTGTCTAACGGCGTTACCACCGACTTCTATTGCGCACTCCTTAATGATGCCCATGAGATTGTCGTTCATTGCTTCAACACTAAGGTCCTCTTCCTGAGTTAAAGCCGAATACCTGTTCTGTAGCTTGATCCGGAATTCCTCTAGTTTCCCTCTTACCGCTAACTCATTGATTGGCTTCTTGTGTACCAGTTCCTTCCGTTCCCTCCTCAAGTCTAGGCTAATTCGAGTTCTTACCATCCTATGGTCACTGCAGCGTACCTTGCCGAGCGCGTCTACATCTTGTATGATGCCAGGGTTCTCGCAGACTATGAAGTCGATTTCATTTCTAGTCTCACCATTCGGGCTTCTCCACGTCCACTTTCGACTAACCCGCTTGCGGAAAAAGGTATTCATTATCCGCATATTATTCTGTTCTGCAAACTCTACTAATAACTCTCCTCTGCTATCCCTAGAGCCTATGCCATATTCCCCCACTGACTTGTCCCCAGCCTGCTTCTTGCCTACCCTGGCATTGAAGTCGCCCATCAGTATAGTGTATTTTGTTTTGACTTTACCCATCGCCGATTCCACGTCTTCAGAAAAGCTTTCGACTTCCTGCTCATCATGACTGCATGTAGGGGCATAGACTTGTACCACCTTCAATTTGTACCTCTTATTAGGTTCACAACAACACCTGCCACCCTCTCGTTAATGCTCTAGAATTCCTGTATGTTACCAGCTATTTCCTTATTCATCAGGAATCCGACACCTAGTCCTCGTCTCTCCGCTAAGCCCCGGTAGCACCGTACGTGCCCGCTTTTTAGCACTGTATATGCTTCTTTTGTCCCCCTAACCTCACTGAGCCCTATCATATCCCATTTACTACCCTCTAATTCCTCCAATAACACTGCTAGACTCGCCTCACTAGATGACGTTCTAACGTTAAACGTTGCCAGGTTCAGATTCCAATGGCGGCCTGTCCGGAGCCAGGTATTCTTAGCACCCTCTGCAGCGTCACAGATCTGACCAGCGCCGTGGTCAGTTGCTTCGCGGCTGCTGGGGACTGAGGGCTGGTGTTTGATTGTTGTATTCTTATAGGAGGTTGTGGCCAAGTACTGCACCAGGGTGGCCAATCATGCTCTGGTGAGAGAGTGCGTTACCGGTTCTGGTCACCGGGATCAGGCCGCACTCCAGGCCTGTTTGTGCAATTTTCTCAACACGTGGTTTTTTTGTATTTTCCTGTGGAGAATTGCGCGGCACCGGGGTTTGAACCACGGTCCTCTTGTACGGGAGACGGATACTCTACCGTCCCCGCAGGAGTTAAATAAAAAAATTAAATTATGGGGTTTTACGTGACAAAACCACTTTCTGATTATGAGGCATGCCGTAGTGGAGGACTCCGTAACTTTTGACCACCTGGGTTTTTTTAACGTGCACCTAATTCTAAGTACACGGGTGTTTTCGCATTTCGCCCCCATCGAAATGCGGCCGCCGTGGCCGGGATCCGATCCCGCGACCTCGTGCTCATGCAGTCTAACACCATAGCCACTGAGCAACCACGGCGAGTCCCGCAGGAGTTGTACGCCTCATTTAACCTAAAGTGGTGCCCTATTTGATCAGTCAAGGTTGACCAAATAGTGCGTCGTATGAAATGTCTGGGAGTAAAATTCTCGGAATTGCTTCATTGGGATGCCGAAAATAATAACATATGATCAAAAATTAACAAAGTGAATGGGGTGCTATGTCGTGAACGGTACGTGCTATCAACAATAAGTTAACTATTAATCTACAACGCATTCTTGGTTCCAATACTTAACTACTGCCACACTGTCTGGGGCACAAGTACGAAGCATAATTATACCAGATTTATTTATTTATTTATTTACAGTACCCTCAGGGCCCAGAAGGGCGTTACAGAGGGGGTGGGTACAATAAAAAAATATATGTTCAAACAATTATTCGTATTAGGGTGATAAACTCAAAACATAATCACTTATTGCAGTCTTGAAAGATGATGCCTCCTCGATGCAGGCGATGGAGGGGAGAAGGCGGTTACAATCGGCGCTGGTTTTCGGCAGAAATGAGTTAGAGAAAACATTTGTGCGACAGAAAGGAATGAACACTTTAAACCGATGATCAAGACGCGACGACATGTGCGAAGGCTCAGAAATGAAGTCTTGTTTAAGCGAGCTGTTTTGGTAAAAGATTTTTCGAAAAAGGCTGAGACGGGAAATCTTTCTTCGAATGTGCAACTTAATAAGGCCAAGGTTTGACTTCATTACAGAAACTCTAGATGTGCGGGAATAATTAGAAAGGATGAAACGTGCTGACCTGTTCTGAACTGACTCAATGGTATCTGCTAGTGTCTTTTTGACCAGGGTCCCAGACAGATGACGCGTACTCTAGATTCGGTCTAATTAGTGTTTTGTAGAGCAGTAACTTCAAATGGGGTGGGGCTTTTGAAAAATTCCTGCGAATGTAGCCAAGAGATCTGTTTGCATGGTTCGTGATATATGCAATGTGCGCATGCCACGAAAGATTACTGTTTAGCTGGATTCTAAGATATCAATCGGAAGCCACGTGCTCAAGGTTAGTTTCATTGATAATATAGCCGAAAGGAGTTGGTGAGTTCGAGCGACGTGAGACAGACATAATTTTGCATTTAGTCAGATTTAAGAACATTAGCCATTGTGAGCACCACCTTGAAATGTTATCTAGATCTTTCTGAAGCATAAAGTTATCATGCTGATTAGTTATTTCACGGTATAGAACGCAATCGTCGGCAAAAAGTTTAATAGAGCTATTAACTATGGCAGGTAAGTCGTTTATATAAATTAGGATTAATAACGGTCCCAAGACGGAGCCTTGAGGAACACCTGACTTCACGGCCCAGTGCGGGGATGCGGAATCGTTAGCTCTTACAAACTGGGTACGGTTGTTGAGAAAACATTCTATCCATTTCAGAATATTAGGGTCAATATTAAGAGTACTAAGTTTAAGAAGCAGTAAGTGATGAGACACCTTGTCAAACGCTTTCGCAAAATCTAGAAAGATACAGTCAATGACTTGGCCTTTCTCTAAAGAGGAAGAAATGTTATGTATAAACGATATTAGTTGTGTTTCGCAGGAGTGGTTTTTGCGAAACCCATGCTGCTACGATCGACGCACAAGCCCCTGGCCAAATCTGCGAAGCATGGAAGTCCAAGTGTGTGGCAAAGATATTTCCCCAGAAGGGTTAACCGCCGAGATGGGCTGGTGTACCGCCCGTTCCCGTCGGTGTACCGCCCGTCGCCCAGACGAGCAGCGGGGCCGAAAACTATCCCAAGAACAACAACCTAGAACGCAAGACTCTCGCTCTCGCTATAAACCCCGGCAGCAAGTTAGAACTCAGGTTCTCAAGGCCGGGCGCATGCTCCCACTACCTGCAAATGAGATCAAGATCATCGTCAGACCCAAAGGTGCACTCAATATTTCCAAGGTCGGCAGCCCTACAGTGAATGCAGCTATTCTTCAAGCAGCGCAACTTAGCTCAGAAGACAGTCAAAACGACACAATATGCTCGAACAACCAGCAAAACATCATGGTGATCAGCACGCCCAGCCCACAAATTGCGGACCGGTACGTAAGAATCAAGTCCATCCAAGTCAACGGGGTAACCCACGAGGTCAGCGCTTACGAAGCCGCCCCAGATAATACCACCAAAGGAGTCATCAGAGGCATCCCTCTCACCGATGACGCCAGACAAGTCGATGCTAACATCATAAATGATCGCAATCCTCTAGCCTTGACCGCAAAGCGAATCGGTTCCACCACGACCATCGTCATTGCCTTCGACGGACCTGACGTACCATACATGGTTCGCTATGGAGCAACACTAATCCCATGCTCCCTGTACCGCAAGCAGATCGATATCTGTTGCCACTGCGGCCGTCTCGGGCACCGCATGGACGTTTGCCCGTTCCCTAATAACAAGATCTGCCGGGGCTGCGGAGCTCGCAACCCAGGTCAAGATCATCAGTGTACACCCAAGTGCATGTTGTGTGGTGGACCCCACCCCACAGCGGACAAATCTTGTACTGCCAGATACAAAACGCCGTATGTTATACGAAGACGCCTCGGAGAACGCCGAGTAGCACAGCATTCAGCCCTTCAATCAGAAGATTTCCCGTCCATGGAGACCAAGCACCGGTCCCGGTCCCGCTCCCTCTCCAGACCGAGGTCGGATCGAGGTCGGTCCAGATCAAGATCCACGTCGACTCCAGGAGCCAGATATACCTCAGAAAAGGTGAGCTTCGCAGAGGCCCTGACGGGCGTCTCGCGAGAGGGTCACGTAAAATCCCCCCCACTGCCTAAACCCAACACAGACAACACAGACATCGAACACCTTAAGAAAGAAAATGCAGTTATGCGTGATTTAATCCAAACGCTTACCCAGGAGGTTCACAGCCTCAAACAATCCAAAACCCAACCCACACCTAACACCCCAGAACCCGCTACCAACAGCCACACCGAAGAACTCTCAAGACCATCCCCAAAAAAGCGTGCCCTCCAATAAGTAGCTCAGGGCCAAGTATGCTCCGAAGTCAAGGATATGCTCGTAACACTCCAAAGCACGGTGGAAACTTTACAGAATTCTCTAATCGCCGTTATGCACAGAGTAACCGCCATGGAAGCTAATATTCAAACCCTTTTCACACAAACCGCTTCCACCGCTGAAACCATAGCCATGGACACCACAGAAACCATCGCCGCCACGCTGCCACTTGTGGCATCCCCTATCCTTCTTCATGGCCCACAGTAAAACTGACACAACATTGTGGCAGTGGAACTGCCGAGGCTACCTCGATAAACAACCCGTTCTCCGTCAACACCTCCGTACTACTTCATGTCAACCCGACGTAATCTTGCTCCAGGAAACACGCAATACTCTGGTCAGCCTTCCAGGATATCACTCTTTCACTGCGAACAACGCTCCACACGGAGTCTCCACACTCGTTCGAAAAAGAATTACCGCAATCGAACACGATCTCAACGATCGGAGCAGCGAACACCTCTTCATTGAGCTCATCCAGCACAGAAAACGAAAGGAAAGAATATTTATCCTCAACATCTACAATGCTCCATCTCAACGCCATAGCCGATTTCTAACCCTCTTCAAAAAGGCCCTTAACATCGCAGGCAGCAGCCCCCTTATCATCGGAGGTGATTTCGATCTCCCGCACACAGGATGGGATGGAGTGAGCAGGAAAGAGCGACTACTATGCGCACGCTTGACAATATGTTCTGCTTCCTTGCTGTACAGATTCCCATTCTTCTTGGCACGTGGCTATCTGCACCAGCCCGGGGATATGCCGACACCGCTGCAACATCACCGTGCTCTGTGGCAACAAATTGGACCAAAGATTTTAACGCTCTGGCCAACGTTATACTGCGACCAACGACACCTTGCGGCCCCGGCACATCAACGGCGTCAACCGAACATATAAAAGCCTGCGGTTCCAACGACTTCTTCAGTGGGCAGGAAAAAGCGACTACCATGCGCACGCTTGACAATCTGTTCTTCTTCCTTGCTGTACAGGTTGGTGACTGCCCTTCCTTGCACGCTAAACGTACCAGCAATATTTGTACGCTGCTCTTCCCCTGCCCGGATGACATTGTTCTATTCAGCGACAATGCACACGATTACAACAAATGATTGAGGACCTAAACAGAGAGAGTGTAAGAGTGGGGTTGAAGATTAATATGCAGAAGACAAAGATAATGATGAATAGCCGGGTGAGGGAACAAGAGTTAAGGATAGCCTGTGAGCCTCTAGATTCTGTGAGGGAGTATACTTACCTAGGTTAAACTAATTACAGGGAACCCTGATCATGAGAAGGTAATTCATACAAGAGTAAAAATTGGTTGGATCGCGTACGGCAGACGTTGTAAGCTCATCACTGGACGCTTACCGTTACGACTGAAAAAGAAGGTGCATTTTATCAGTGCATTTTATCATTGCTTACATATGGGGCACAGACTTGGAGGCTGACAAAGAAGCTTGAGAACAAGTTAAGGACCACGCGAAGAGCGGTGCAACGAAGATTGTTAGGCATAACGTTAACAGACAGAAAGGGAGCGGTTTGGATCAGAGAGCAAACGGGTATAGACGATATTCTGATTGACATCGAAAAAAAAATGGAGCTGGCTAGTTCATCTAATACGCCGGTTAGATTACCTTTGGACCATTAGGGTTACAGAATGTATTCCAAGAGAAGGGAAACGCAGTCGAGGACGGTAGAAGACAAGGTTAAGCGATGAAATGAGCAAATTCGCGAGCGCTAGTTGGAATCGGTTGGCGCGAGACAGGGGTAATTGGAGATCGCAGGGAGAGGCCTTCGTCCTGTAGTGGACATAAAACAGGCTGCTGATGATGATAATGTCGAGTCCTGGTGAGGAGGCACGCAGGTAAGTGAACGAGGAAGTAAACTGTTTATTGGGAGCAATTGCGCACTTAAAATCAAGGTACAACTCCTGGTTGGAAACAGCAACAGGCGCAGCTGTCGAAACTCGTGACGCGACTAGCGTGCTCTCCGCTATTTAAAGAAACGTCACGGTACTTTGTGGGGATTTGGGGAATTCGACGCGCCATTGCGCGGGCGCATTTCACCCATGTCTGTAATCCTTAGCCACCTTCGTCCTTGCTCCGAACCAGTTTTTAGCGGTGGCGCTCCACTCGCGCGGTGGTTCGCGGGTGAGGGCGGAGCTAGTGACGTCACGGGAGTGGCCCCTGGTGGCTACTGCCGTGACGGTACGGGCTCTCTTCTCCTTGGGACAGCACCCGGTACGTACGATGCTCTCTCTCATCCGCCGACACCTTTGTGACTAGGATTGAGCTCACGCACGGTGCCTTTGCCCGTGCGGGGAGCGCGTACCTCGTGTTGTTTCCTATCCCGACGCTAAGCCTAAGAACGGGTGCCTAGTGCTCGCGCGAGGTCGTACCACGCCGAGCCCCACTCATCGGGGGCCCAAGCCGAAGGAGATTGCCCGAGCTCTCGCGAGTTGGCCCATTGGTTATCGCGAGAGCAAGTAGCATAGCCGCCGGGACTTTTCCTAGCGGCGCGTCCCAGCTTGAGCCTGTGCTCTCGCAGCGACGTGCTACAGGCGCCCCCAGCTGTATTTTTCGCCCTTGGTGCGGGACCCCTTTGGTTCCCCGCCGTCCCGGGACCGGGCGTTTGTGCAGTGTTGGGTGCCGTTGGAAACAATAAACGGTTTCCTTCATTTTAGGGCAATACTGTGTTTTGCGTGCGTCGCTCGGTAGCCCCTTGTGGCCTGAGCTCGCGCGCAGCGGTGCTAGAGGCTGACGGCTGACGCGGCCCTGTGGCTCGCTAAGCTCGAACCCGCGGTGGTCGGTACTCCTGTGAGACCCCAAGACCCCACACTGGCGCCCAACGCGGATTCAAAGGCTCATTAAGCCTTTGTCTGTGCTTAGCCGAGTTAGTACGCCTTTGCATATTATACTTGCCGCGTTATGTCTGCTAGGCCGAGTGACCTTTGTCATTTGTTAGGGGACTTTTGCCCTTTGTTACCGCGAGCAGACGCCGCGTTGCTCGATAACGAGGCCAGTGCTCCCCTTGAGCAGCGAACTTATGCACCCTCACCTGTCGCAGCCCCCTGTGGGGACGACAACACGAGGCGCTACGTACCAGCTCCCATTGGAGCAGTAGCGTTGTTTGGGAACGGGGCCAGAGCCCTCCCCGAACAGTGCACACCAGCACATTCGTCTGCCACGGCTCCCTTCGGAATGCAAGGCAGTGCGATGTCGCAGCGCTCTCGATCGGCTCCCTGTGGAGTTTACGAAGCGCGGCACGGAAACGGGGCCTTAGCCCTCTCCGACGTTTGCCCGATGGCTGCTACTCAAATGAGCAGCCAAAACCAGTGGTCTGCCACGGCCCCCTGTGGGGATTACAATGCTGCAGCCACGAATTTCGCTCATTCGTCTCCCTTTGGAGTACATTCGGTTGTGCCCAGTGGCGCAACCTTCGAGCGCGCACCTGTTTTGTCGACGCTGGCTGCAAGCGGCCTAAGCAATTCACGTATAGCTGCCTCAAGTGGCGGCTGTGAACGACAGCAGGCGCACCCCGCTAGGAGCCTGTTTTGCTCTGGGGCTGGCGGCGCCGCGGCCGGTATCCCTGTGGAAACCGCGCCGCTAATCGAGCTGGGCGACTGTTCACCCTTTCTCGACCACGCCGCTAACGCGCCAACGGTTCCCTTTGGAGCAGGCGCACAGACGCTGTTGCAAAACGCCGCTGAAATGATTCAGTCACTCTCGGGGGCAGTTAAGACGCTTTCGGCTGTACCGAAATGCGCGCACCCCGCTGTACGGTTGGCAGTCCCGACTTACAGCGGATACGGTGACCTGCTCAGCGCCAGGGATTATTGTGACTCCCTGGTACGCTACCAGATGGCAAATCGTTTGGAGGATCAGGAGGTGCTGGAACGCGTCGTTCCCGTAGCACTTACTGACACGGCGGCTAGGTGGTACCGGCTTTCCGGATACCGTGCAACAACCCTCGAGGAGTTCCGCGTGGCATTCCTGCGCGAATTCCTACCCGCTGACTACCAGAGTAGGATGCGGCGAGAGCTTGAGCTACGTAAACAAGCTCCTGACGAGTCGCTTCAGGAGTACGTACGCGCGATGCAAGACCTTTTCTTAATCGCCGAGCCCAATGCTTCGAACGAGGAATGCGTCGAACGGGTGATCAGGCAGGCACATCCGACCTTTTCGGCGTACCTGCGCGGCGGCCGCTTCCGAGATTTAGAAGAATTGGCCGCCGAGGCAAAGCGCATTCAAGGCGACATTCTCGCCGCGCGAGCCTATCGCCCACCGCCGCCCGCCAGCGAGGCCCTTGAGCCACGCTGCGCGTGGGGAGGGCCTGTGCCCCTCCCCCAACGGCACCAACCCGGCCAAGCTGCCTTTGCGGCTACAAGCGGGTGTGTTTGGGAGCTGAGCGCGCGCGCTCTAGATCCCTACACGTACGGGAGGCGGGCAGCCTGTGCTGCACCACCGCCCGAAATGCATGCGCAGGGACGCACTTCGACCCAACGCATCGCAGATGCGGACGCTCGTGACAACAGGCCCTTTGGTCATGCAGCGAGTCGACCCCGGCAGGGAGCTGAGGCCGCTCCGCCTCGGGAAAGGTACCGAGAAGGAGTGCGCTGTTTTCGTTGCCAACAACGAGGGCATATAGCAAGGGACTGCACCGCGCCCAGGCCTCCTGCGAGGTCGGGAAACGGGAGCGCGGGTCGCTCGTGAAAGCACGAGTGACCGAAACCTTGTTTCTCCCCTCGGCGTACCGAGCAGGTTGTGTTGCTGGGGCGCACGCGCCCTTTATTCCGGTGACCATTGTCGGCCGCGAATTTCCTGCGCTGCTGGACACGGGCGCAAGCGCTTCGTTGTTCGGCGAACAGGTGTTATCCCACTTGCAGAAGCACTCAGTGCGCTTGCGGGATTGCCGAACGACATTCAATCTTGCGAAAGGCGTGGCCCATTCGGCGGGCGCCGCAAGGCTGACTGTCAGGTGGGGAGAGCGAATGAGACGCACGCGTTTCGTTCATCTCCCCGGGCTCAGTGTTCCTGTGATCCTCGGAAGGGACTTTCTCCTTAAAACAGGAATCGTTGTGGACATTGCGAATGGCGGCTATCGCGACGGACCGTTCATGTTGCTAAAGCCGTTCATCAGCCCGCCGGCGTCCGATCTTGCCTGTGCAGATGGGGCGTCGGAAACGTGCCGCGCGCCAAGTTCGGGGGCAAGCCCTCGAGCTGTGCGCTCGCCTGCTGCGACTCCCCTTTGGGAACGAGAGGCACGGCACGAACCGCGTCGCGCGCAGAATTCGGGGGCAGGCCCCTGCGCTATGCGCTTGTCGACTCAAAGTCTCCATAGGGATCGAGCGACACGGCACGAAGGGGCACCACATCCTCTGGCCGCTTGTGCGGTTCATTTGGATGATACACAGAAAGCTCGCTTGTCGGCACTGTTATGCCAGCACGAAGAGCTCTTCACCGATCAACCTGGCTGTACCGATTTCGCGAGCCACACGATCGAAACTGGAGACGCGCTTCCTTTGAAGTGTAACCCCCGGCCCGTCAGCCTAGCCAAGAGGCAGGTGATCGATGGCTTGCTGGACGAGATGGTATCGGCCGACATCATCCGCCGCTCGTACAGCGCCTGGGCGTCTCCAATTGTGTTGGTGCCTAAGAAAGATGGCAGTCATCGCCTGTGCGTAGACTACTGCCGTCTGAACGGAGTGACCCGTAAGGATGCCTATCCGCTCCCCACGATTAACTCCATCGTAGGAACCCTGGGCAGTGCGAGGTACTTTACTACGCTGGATGCCTCCAAAGGTTACCTACAGGTCCGGATGGATCAACGTGACCGGTGCAAGACCGCGTTCACGTCCCACAGAGGGTTATTTGAGTTTACTCGTATGCCCTTTGGTCTATGCAACGGTCCTGCGACCTTTCAGAGACTCATGGACCGCGTCCTCGGGGAAGCAAAGTGGTCATACTGCATGTGCTACCTCGACGACATCGTGATTTATTCACGAACCTTCGATGAACACTTAGCCCATGTTGCCGATGTGCTCGAGAGGGTGAGGGCCGCCGGGATGACTTTGAATCCTGCGAAAGCCCAACTAGCGCAAACCCGAGTTCAGTTACTGGGGTTTACGCTGGGCGGAGGCTCCATTGAGCCGGACCGGGAGAAACTTCGGGCAATCCTCGATTTCCCCGCGCCCATGGACGTACGTGGCCTTCGCCGCTTTTTGGGAATGGCCAACTTTTACCGGTCATTCGTTCCGTCCTGTGCCCGAGTGCAGGCACCCTTGAGCAAGCTCTTGGGTAAGTCGGCCGCGTGGCAGTGGGGACCTGAGCTGCAGCAGGCCTTTCGCCAACTGTCTAGCGCCATTGCGGAGACAGCGCAGCTCAGACTCCCCGACCTGACCAGACCGTTCGTTGTCCAGACCGACGCGAGCGATCTGGGTTTAGGAGCAGTCCTCCTAGAGGAATACGATGGTGTGTTGCAGCCGTTGGCCTTTGCCAGCCGCTCCTTGATTCCGGCAGAGAGGAACTATTCCGTGACCGAGAAGGAGTGCCTCGCTATCGTGTTTGCACTACGTAAGTTCGATGTGTACCTTGATGGAACGAAATTCGTAGTGCAGACGGATCACAGTGCGCTCAGTTGGCTGATGCGGCTCCGTGAGCCTGCTGGCCGACTGGCGCGCTGGGCTCTCCTGATACAGCATTATGACTTTTCAGTGCAGTATCGAAAGGGGAGCACCAACGTGGTAGCTGACGCGCTATCCCGTGCCCCATTGTGCACCAAGAGCATTCCTCCAGGTGTTACAGCCACTGCCGGTGCCTTTGTGCCAGCAAGCGTAGGGGGCGAAACGAGCGCAGGGAGAGGCGAGTCCGCAAGCGGGCAAACCTGTCATTCCGCTCTCCAGGCAAACAGCACGCCGCAAAACGAGCGAGCGGGGGAGCTTCTCGAAAGCGAACCTACAACGCCGTTGGCTGCAGTCCTGAGTGGGGACGAGACCAGACTCCCCTTTGGGAGAATTGGAATCGCATTCAGCAGGCAAGAGCTACTGAAGGCCCAGCAAATTGATCCGTTTTGTCGCGGAGTGAGCGACGGTCTCAGGGAGATGGAGCGCCGAGACGCTGCTGGTAGTGCGGCGGGCGCAGGGGGGCCGGAACCAGCGTGTGTCGCTGGGTCCCCCGCGGATTCATATTTGCTGGATCACGATGGGCTCCTGCTGAAATACATAGCCACCGATGACGAGGCTGTGGACCCGTTTAAGGTGGTTATCCCCAAGAGTCTGAGAAGCGCACTGTTGCGATCATCTCATGACGAACCCTTGGCCGGTCATCTGAGTGGCTCCAAAGTTTTTGCGAAACTAAGCCAAACTGTGACCTGGCCTGGCATAAAGCGTGACATTTTTCGCTATTGCCGTTCCTGCCATGTCTGTCAAACGGTGAAATCAAGGGGTGGCAAGCAGTGGCGTAGCAACAGGGGGGGCCGGGGGGCCGTGGGCCCCGGGTGCAAGGGGCCAGTGAAGGGGGGGGGGGTATCATATGCGTCTGAAGACACCCCTCTTTCCGCCAGCTACCCCAGGGGAGGGGGGTGACTGAAGACCTATGGGCCCCGGGTGCCAGACGACCTAGCTACGCCACTGGTGGCAAGCCGCCCGGATTGATGAAACCAATTGACAGTGAGCGTCCGTGGCAAGTGGCCACCTGCGATCTTATTGGGCCTTTCCCCAGGAGTAAGCAGGGGTTCACACACCTGATGGTAGTCGTCGATCATTTTTCGAAGTGGGTGGAGTTGTTTCCGCTTCGAAAAGTGACCGCGCGAGCGGTGCTGGAGAGGCTACAGGAAGTTTTTTGTCGGTTCGGCTTTCCGAAACGACTAATTACGGACAACGCGTCTTATTTCACCGCTCGGGTGTTTGGTGCTACGTGCCGTTCCCTGGGAATTAATCACTGCACCACGTCGCCCTACCATCCCCAGTCAAATTTGACGGAGAGGGTCAATAGAACCCTCAAACCAATGTTGGCGGCCTTTGCCGTGAGTCAAAAGGATTGGGCAGACCACTTGAGTGAGCTCGCGTTCGCAATCCGAACCGCCGAGAATCGCTCGACTGGTTTCTCTCCCGCTTTCCTCAATTTTGGAAGGGAGCTGGCAAATCCGGTGACCAGTGTCATTCAATGTCAGCTCGGGGATGAGGAGGCGCCGGCAGACTGTTCTGCGTACGCTTCAGCACTTCGGGACAGGCTTTGCCGGGCTCTCTGTAGAGCAAGGCAGAGTTTGACTTCGGCCAGGGCCCAGCAGAAGGCTCAATACGACCGGAAACATCGCTATCTTTCATTTAAGGTGGGTGATTTAGTCCTGAAGCGCAACCACGCTCTTAGCGACGCGAGCAAGGGGTTCTCAGCCTCGCTCGCTCCTAAGTGGCTTGGTCCGTACCGAGTAGAGAAAGTTTGGTCTCCCCTCGCGTACTTGCTGAAGGATTCCCCTTCGGGGAAACTCAGCCGTGCCCATATCGCCGACTTGAAAGCCTTTGCGTCGCGGTCCGACGAGCTCGCGCCGGTGCCCAGTGCACCACCCGCAAGCAACAGGGCACACCCGGGGCGAAGGACAGCATTCGGACCACGCACCGGTACAACCTGAGGAGACGGTCACCTGTGTGATATCGCGCCTCACGGCGGACCCTTTCCACCACCGAAGGCCCTCAGTAATATTGCTTAGCCTCAGTGGGTTAGCTTCTTTGCGGCCAGTGCACGAAAAGAAGCTGGCCCCGGCCCAGCTCTAGCCTTGTTGACAGTGTGTTGTTCAGTGTGCATTTTTTTTTTGTACGCATGCTGAGTGTAATTATTGTTATTTTGTGTTTTAAGTGTACAGTTGTGTAGTTCATTTTTTGTTACTTGTACATAGATTTTGACCGTTCTTGTTTTCTTCTGTGTGTGTTTTTTCCTTCTCGTTTTCATTTTTTTGCCTTGCTTTTTTTTTGCCAAGAGGGGGGTCGGTGGCTGGCGTGTCGTGCAGCGCGGGGTGTGACAGTGGTCCCCTTGACTGGTTGGTGCGGGAGAGAGGGACGCTTCGCGCCTGGATCGGCGCGGCGCGTTGTGGCCGACGGGCGGCATGGCGGACGGCGAGGAGCGCGGTGCCACGAGGAGTGTGCGCGTGTGTGTGTGCGTGCGTGCGTGGGGGCTGTTGCTCGTTGAAGCAAGCTGAAGCAGCCGCGCCAACTCCATCGGATCGCCGCGGATACCCTTGGTGGACGGGACCCTATGACATCACGCCAGGAGCTCGGCTATGCAGTCGCCGACGCCGTGCGAACGCCCTGCAGCCGCCGCTGTGGCTGCCCATCCATCCTGCATACGGCGGCATGGCCAGCTGACCTGGCAGTGTCCTGCCCCGTCCACCTGGAGTTCGGGACCACCACCACCACGAAAAGCGGAACTCATCGGGCTCACCGGCAACTTCGACGGAACAACGGTGAGCCCGTTCCTGCGTTAACGTGGCCTGCAATCAAGCCTACGCTCGCAACTCCCGCGACTCCGGCCACCGCCCTAGCCACAGAACTATACGCGCCGCGTTCTCTTCGCACCCCCGGACATTGTCCCGCGCTAGCAGTAGACGCTTTTGTTGATATTTCTTTCCCCCTTCGCGGCCTCATTTTCTTGTATTTTAGAGTGTATTATTGTTTTTTATTATTTTTCCATTATCATTGTATGTATGTTTTTTTTGTACGCATAGTGCTTGCCGGGCTGAGGTAGCAATTAGCTAGTGCATGAAAGGCTCAGTTGTCTTTGGTGCATTAGCCCCTACCAGCTTCTTCGTCAGACTTGTAGGGGGGCAATTAAGGAGAGGAGGATGTGGGGATTTGGGGAATTCGACGCGCCATTGCGCGGGCGCATTTCACCCATGTCTGTAATCCTTAGCCACCTTCGTCCTTGCTCCGAACCAGTTTTTAGCGGTGGCGCTCCACTCGCGCGGTGGTTCGCGGGTGAGGGCGGAGCTAGTGACGTCACGGGAGTGGCCCCTGGTGGCTACTGCCGTGACGGTACGGGCTCTCTTCTCCTTGGGACAGCACCCGGTACGTACGATGCTCTCTCTCATCCGCCGACACCTTTGTGACTAGGATTGAGCTCACGCACGGTGCCTTTGCCCGTGCGGGGAGCGCGTACCTCGTGTTGTTTCCTATCCCGACGCTAAGCCTAAGAACGGGTGCCTAGTGCTCGCGCGAGGTCGTACCACGCCGAGCCGCACTCATCGAAGGCCCAAGCCGAAGGAGATTGCCCGAGCTCTCGCGAGTTGGCCCATTGGTTATCGCGAGAGCAAGTAGCATAGCCGCCGGGACTTTTCCTAGCGGCGCGTCCCAGCTTGAGCCTGTGCTCTCGCAGCGACGTGCTACAGGCGCCCCTAGCTGTATTTTTCGCCCTTGGTGCGGGACCCCTTTGGTTCCCAGCCGTCCCGGGACCGGGCGTTTGTGCAGTGTTGGGTGCGGTTGGAAACAATAAACGGTTTCCTTCATTTTAGGGCAATACTGTGTTTTGCGTGCGTCGCTCCGTAGCCCCTTGTGGCCTGAGCTCGCGCGCAGCGGCGCTAGAGGCTGACGGCTGACGCGGCCCTGTGGCTCGCTAAGCTCGAACCCGCGGTGGTCGGTACTCCTGTGAGACCCTAAGACCCCACAACTTCCTAGATTACTTTGACATACATCCGCTGAAGAACGTGCGACAGTAATCGGTTCTTCTCAGTCAATGCATGATATGCCCATCTTACGGCTCGTAGCTACATTCGAGGTGCGCAAACATACCAGGTAGCATCGCGCATGCACCTCGCCTGACATAAACGCATGCGGCACCACGTATCGCACCTAATCTGACAAAGCGTAACTGGCCGCTAAAGAGCCCCATATCGATCATGGAAGGAAATCGGTAAATATAAATGATTGCGTTTAACGTAACAAATGAATTGCCGAAAACCCAAACTACCCAGTCACAATTTACAGAATGTCGGCTTATGCTTACAGAATGGCTCAAAGTGTCCAACGTGGATTACTTAACGACTTAGAACGACAGAAAGCTGAGCTAGTTGGTAAGGATTCATTATGCTAAAGAAGAGGTGAGTCGTGCAGACAGGACACAAGAGTAGAGAAGTGGACAAGACGAACGCCTTCTTAACAACTGCGCGCCATATCTCTGAGATTGCGTCAGTTCGTCCGGGACGGTCTCGTAGTCGATGTTGCCAATGCGGCAAATGATCCTTCCGGGCCAGCGGTGCGGCCGAGACGTGTATCACTAATCGCCCAAGTTCCCTCACTCCGTGCGGATGGGTGGAGTGAGCGAGCTTGGGCGATTTGGTGCTCGCTGAATCCACACGAGGGGATCACACGCGCACTCATGTTGGACGACGAGAAGACTGCTGACAGCTGCAGGCCACTGTCGCCGATAGGAGACAACGCTGACATATATTTGTCAATGTGAGTTATTTTTCCCGTCATGGTGATAAGCTGTCACACTGTTCATTATCACAATGTCACACTGTCACATTCCGTTCTGTGGCCTCATGCGTCGCACTGGCGCGTTCAAGCATGCACGAAACACTGAACAGTCATCCTACCGGCGCGACCTTTTAAAGAAATGTATTTCAATAGTATCATGTCGCAACTTGTGACGTATCTTTGGACGATCACTTTCAGTGGGTGCTGAATTAGTTCATTTAGCGAAGCCTCTCGGATCATCGAGCGTGCCGCGCAATACGTCACGCGAAAGTGATACAGTGAAAGCTCGTTAATTCGAACTTCAATAGTTCGAATTTATGGATAATTCGAACTGCACGATTTGGTCCGGCCAAGCTCCACAGAAGTCTATGTATAAAAAAGTCCGTTAATTCGAACGCGAGAAGGTTCCCTCACGGATAATTCGAACTACGCTCGCCTGGCACACGTCTAGAGAAACGCGCCTACTGCCTACACACAAGGCTGTATTGCCTCCGAAATGGAGAGAACGGCGAGAGAAGGCAAAATCGGAAAAAAAATCTCCAGGGGTCAGCCAGAAGGCAGCGGCGGCTGCCGCCTCTCCGTTCTACGTAACCTCCGAGAATTCTTGCCCATTGCGAATCTCGGAGGGTTTGCAAATCTTTTACAGCTGCTAATGTTGTGCGGAGATGGCACGGCAAGCTCCAAAACACAGCGAATCAAGTACGTCGCAGCTGCGCTTGCAATCAAGAACCAGCGAATCCGGGCCTTCGCCACCTTCACATGTTCAGCGTCTTTGTCTCGGTAGTCTTCATTGGTTGTGCACCTCTGTTTTCAGCTTAGGGGGTATCGGCCGTCGCGATTCATTGTGATGCTGTTAAGCTTCGGCTAACGTTCGTTTCTGTGGACATCGGTGGTGTGGCACAGTCGGACCCAGAGCTTCGACTTGAAGATGGCGTGTGCCCGCGGCACACGCCATCACTTTCTGACACGCTAAATTCCTGACATGCCCTACTGCTTCCAAATCGCAGTGTACTGTGCCCTCCTTCACTTTCGTTAGTTCGAACTTTCGTTAATTCGAACTGAAGCGGCTTCCCCTTGCGGTTCGAATTAACGAGCTTTTACTGTAGTATGGCCTCAAGTTATTCGTCTGAGAATGCCCATATATATTTCTTTATTTATTTATTTTATTTATTACATACTCCAGACCGATCTGGTCCAAGCAGGACGGGCAATAAAGTTTACAGAATACCTCTATTACACAAAAAGAGAACAACAAGAAGGGAAACATGATAATACCAGGGGAAAGAACAAAATTTAAGAGACATAATTATCTAGTCATATAGTGTGTCATAAGGTTTTGTTAGGCTATTCCAGTCGGACACAGAACGCGAAAAAAGGAAAACTTATAAATATCTGTACTTGCAAAGTACAGACATTTATGCCCTTACCCTTGCTTAGTAACTCAGGGGACCAATTGCAGTGCATGCTCACCGACCTGGAGAGGCAAAGCAGAAGAGTGGGTCTAAAAATTATTCTGCAGAAAACTAAAGTAATCTTTAACAGTCTCGGAAGAGAACAGCAGTTTAAGATAGGTAGCGAGGCACTGGAAGTAGTAAGGGAATACATCTACTTAGGGCAGGTAGTGACTGCGGATCCGGATCATGGGACGGAAATAATCAGAAGAATAAGAATGCGCTGGGGTGCGTTTGGCAGGTATTCTCAGATCATGAACAGCAGGTTGCCATCATCCCTCAAGAGAAAAGTGTATAATAGCTGTGTCTTACCGGTACTCGCCTACGGGGCGGAAACCTGGAGGCTTACGAAAAGGATTCTTCTTACATTGAGAACGACGAAACGAGCTATGGAAAGAAGAATGATGGGTGTAACGTTAAGGGATAAGAAAAGAGCAGATTGGGTGAGGGAACAAACGCGAGGTAATGACATCTTAGTTGAAATGAAGAAAAAGAAATGGGCATGGGCAGAACATGTAATGAGGAGGGAAGACAACCCATGGTCATTAAGGGTTACGGACTGGATTCCAAGGGAAGGGAAGCGTAGCAAGGGGCGGCAGAAAGTTAGGTGAGTGGATGAGATTAAGAAGTTTGCAGGGACGACATAACCACAATTAGTACATGACCGGGGTTGTTGGAGAAGTATGGGAGAGGCCTTTGCCCTGCAGTGGGCGCAACCAGGCTGATGATGACTTGCAAAGTAAGGGGTTAGAAAGTGTGTGGTAATGTCGCGCAGGTCTTGTGGCCAAAGGGGGAAGAAATTGTGTCTGATCAATAGCCATTTTACCGGTAAGAAGTAAGTTTGAAAAATTCAAACGACATTGTTTTCTTCTCGATTAAAGTAGTTCAATGTTAGCAATCGTGAGCACAGAAGGAGAATTAGTATACTTAAATTTAGAATAGATAAACCTGATAGCTTTCCGTTGAATCCTTTCTAACTTTTTAATGTTACGCTTAGTATAAGGATCCCAAACAATAGAACGACCTAAGCAATATTCAAGCTTAGGCCGTATGAATGCGAAATAGCTAAGTTTGACCTTAGGAGAAGAATTACGAAGTTTATGTCTTAAGTAACAAAGATTGCGGAAAGATGAAGAGCAAATGATATCAATGTGTAGATTCCAAGAGAGGTTATTAGTGATTGTCACTCCTAGGTACTTGTAACTGGTAAGCTGTTTCAAAGGAAGAGATGTCAGGTTATAAGTATATTTAGGAGGAATTTTCTTAAGCGTTGCATAAAGATAAACAGTTTTATCGGCATTACCAGTCATGCGAAAATCTGTGCACCACTTAGATCCAATAATAAGATTAGAACTCAACCTGTTCATGTACACCTCTGATTTCATGAAATAAAACATCATCTGCAAATAACCTAATTTGAGTTCAAGGAATAACTACAGAGACAATGTCATTTATATATAAAACAAACAGCAACGGTCCCAGAACACTTCCTTTAGGCACACCAGGAAGACTGCAGGAATCAAAACCATCAGCTGAAACAAACTGCGTTTGGTTATGTAAGTAATCGGAAACCCCAGAGACCAAACCGTCGGGAAGGTTAATATTGTTACGGTGAAGTGAAGGAAGACGTTGAGATGGACTAGAGAAAGACGAAGTCTGGCGGTTGCCTGAACGCCATATCCATCATTTGTAAATATAAGTTATTTTACACTCGTGGGCCTGCTTTCTTCCCGCAACATTTTGGTGGAAGGTGCGGGGTACCACCACGGAACTTCGCAGCGGACGTCATCTACCTGCTGCCACAATGGCAAATCAACCGACACAAGCGACAACGCCTCGGCAGCCCGTGCCCACGGTCATCCTCACTCACCCACGGGACCCGGGAACATTTTGTGGCACGGACAACGTCGACGTCGAGGACTGGCTTACGATGTACGAGCGAGTGTGCGACAACAACAGGTGGGATCCTACAATGATGCTTGCAAACGTAATATTTTATCTGAAGGGAACTGCGAAGCAATGGTATGACACACATGAAGCTGACCTAACGAGCTGGGATGTTTGCAAAGAAAAAATGCGAGACCTGTTCGGCAGACCTGTCGGTCGTCAGCTGGCAGCTAAAAAAGAACTTGCGTGCCGCGCTCAGACGTCCACAGAATCCTATGTCGTGTACATACAGGATGTGCTGGCCCTCTGTCGCAAGGCTGATGACAACATGACCGAGGCAGACAAGATTGGCCATATATTGAAAGGTATTGCAGACGATGCCTTCAATCTCTTGATGTGTAAGGATTGTGCCACTGTGGATGCAATTATTAAGGAGTGCCGGCGCTTCGAACAAGCGAAGGGCCGCCGCGTCACTCAAACTTTCGACCGGTTGCCCAATACCGCCGCGACATCTTCTTGCGAAGACCCGCCGCGGTTCGTTCAGCCCGCAGGACCGGAAGAAATAACGCGCATCGTTCGCCGTGAGCTTGAGGCCATGGCCCCGGCTCCCGTTCGTTCAGACTGTCGGGAAAGCGTACCCGCTATCTCCCTTATACAAGCGGTCGTTCGGGAGGAAATAGCAAGTTTGGGCATTCCATCTCTCTGCTCAGTCCGCCATACCAACACCTACCAAATTTCTCCGACCGCTCGCTCCCGGACGCAAAGCTTTCCACCACTCCGCCGCAACCCAGCTGAATGGCGCACAGCGGATGATAAACCCATCTGTTTTAATTGTTCCGGTATTGGACACATCGCCCGTCATTGCCGCAACCACTGGTCGTCGCCTCCTCGGTGGTCGTCTCCGAGTCACTACAGCCAAGTACCCGACAATCGCACTTTCTCGCCCTATACGCCGACTAGGAACATCAACGCCGACAGTGCTCCACCAAGATCCAGCCGATCCCCGTCTCCGCAAGGTCGTAGGTCCCGTTCGCCTCTCGTTCACCGCTCTTCGTCCCCTTCTGCAACCGGTCGCTTCGCTTCGGGAAACTAGGCGGTGCAGCTCCCGGAGGTGAAGCTGCAACTCCGACCCGGCCCACAAATCCTCTATTGACCCTGCCTACATGTGGAAACCTGCTGGACATTGACGTCGATGGCGTTCCTGTTAGATCTCTCGTTGATACAGGAGCGCAGCTTTCAGTTATGAGCGCTGCTCTCCGCCGCCGGCTCAAAAAGGTTCTGACCCCCGCCGTACCGTGCACCGTGCGAGTCGCCGATGGGAGTACGTCACCTGTCCTTGGAATGTGCACAGCACGTGTGACCATTGGGGGCCATTATACCGTTGTTCTATTTATCGTCCTTGAACACTGCCCACACGACCTAATTCTCGGCCTCGACTTCCTTTCGAAACACTCTGCCCAAATTGACTGCTCCGCAGGTGTTGTACAGTTGGACCTGCCGCTTCCTGCCGACGCAACCACTTGTGCTCCACACCGCTTATGTGCTGCTGAATTTGCAAGGCTGTCTCCACAGGCTGCTACAAATGTCCTGCTGACGCGCTGTCCTCCCGTACCTGATGGCGAGTACGTCCTGTCGCCGCTTACTGACGTGGTTTTGTCGCGTAATATTGCCCTACCGAGCACCTTAATTCGGATCCGCGAAAACTGCACTCGCGTGCCCATCCTCAATTTTGGGTTCTCGTCACATGTTTTGCCACACGGTATCGCCATAGCGCATATCACTCCTTTGGAAGAATTTCAGATTTCTTTTTTGACCTCTGAATCCTTCCTCAGTACGAACGGACCTTTGTCATCCACTCCTTCGTACTCGACGCCTGCGGACGATGTTTCTAAGATGATCGCCCCCGACCTTCCTTCCGAGCAAACAACAGCTCTTCGTCATCTCCTGTCATCTTATCGGGACATCTTTGATTTGGACGACCATCCACTTGGCCAGACATCTGTTGTCACGCATCGCATCAACACCGGTGACGCCAGCCCCATTCATAGGCGGCCATATCGTGTCTCGGCAACAGAAAGGGCCATCATACAGAAAGAAGTAGACAGGATGATGGACAAGGACATCATTGAACCCTCCAGTAGCCCGTGGGCATCACCGGTTGTCTTAGTAAAGAAAAAAGATAACTCGTGGCGCTTCTGCGTTGACTACCGTCACCTCAACCGGATAACAAAGAAGGATGTTTATCCCTTGCCTCGCATTGATGACGCTCTTGACTGCCTTCACGGATCCCAATACTTTTCATCAATTGACCTCCGCTCCGGCTATTGGCAGATTAGCGTCGATGAGATGGACCGCGAGAAAACCGCCTTTGTCACACCGGACGGTCTGTACCAATTTAAAGTCATGCCCTTTGGATTATGCAATGCGCCAGCTACATTCGAGCGCATGATGGACTCTCTCTTGCGCGGCTTGAAGTGGTCTACATGCCTGTGTTACCTCGACGATGTGATTGTGTTTTCGCCGAACTTTGAGAGCCACCTGCGGCGCCTCACAACCATACTCTCCGTGTTTCGCAGCGCTGGCCTTCAGCTAAACTCCTCCAAGTGCCATTTCGGTCGCCGTGAAATTAACATGCTTGGTCATCTCGTCAACGCCGCCGGAATCCAACCTGATCCACAGAAAGTTCACGCCGTGCGAAATTTTCCTGTACCTTGTTCAACGAACGATGTCCGTAGTTTTCTGGGCTTATGCTCTTATTTTCGGCGATTTGTGAAAAATTTTGCGGACATCGCTCACCCTCTCACTGACCTTCTTAAGAAAGACGCCTCTTTCTCTTGGGGACCGCTACAGGAGAAAGCCTTCTCTACCCTGATTGAGCGGCTTACCACTTCCCCGATTCTCTCCCACTTTGACCCTTCTGCGCCCACTGAAGTACGAACTGACGCGAGTGGTCATGGCATCGGCGCTGTCCTCGCTCAGCGTCAACAGGGCCAAGACCGTGTCATCGCTTACGCTAGCCGCCGCCTTTCCACGCCCGAGCGAAATTACTCCATTACTGAGAGAGAATGTCTCGCGCTCGTATGGGCGGTCGCGAAATTTCGCCCGTACCTTTTCGGTCGGAGCTTCTGCGTTGTCACCGACCATCACGCCCTCTGCTGGCTCTCCTCTTTGAAGGACCCAACTGGACGACTTGCACGTTGGGCATTGCGCCTACAAGAATATACATTTTCTATTATATATAAGTCAGGACGCCTGCATAAAGACGCTGACTGCCTGTCCCGCAATCCCGTGGATCAACCGGACGATACCGATGCAGACTCGGACATCAGTATTCTGTCCCTCTCCGGCTTCCTCCACATTGGCGACGAGCAGCGCAAGGATCCTGTTCTTCGAACACTTATGGACCGCCTAAGCTCCTCGCCCAATGACCCGTCCCTTCGGATGTTCACCTTGCGCGATGGAACTTTATACCGTCGTAGCGTTCGTCCTGACGGCCCGGAGCTCCTCCTAGTCGTCCCCAAGCACCTTCGACTCACCGTGCTCCAGCAACTTCATGACGCTCCTACTGCTGGACATCTGGGCGTCACTCGTACTTACGACCACCTGCGGCGCCGCTTCTTCTGGCCTGGCATTTATCGCTCTGTGCGCCGTTATGTCGCTTCTTGCGACCTGTGTCAGCGCCGGAAGACGCCTGCTATGCCTCCCGCTGGTTTGCTTCAACCCATTGATATACCTACAGAGCCCTTCTTCCGTGTGGGCCTCGACCTCCTTGGTCCGTTTCCAATTTCCATCAAAGGAAACAAATGGATTGCTGTAGCAACCGATTATGCCACTAGATATGCCATCGCACGAGCCCTGCCAACCAGCTGCGCTACAGATGTCGCCGACTTCTTACTAAAAGACGTCATCCTGCACCACGGCGCCCCTCGCCAGTTGCTGACGGATCGCGGCCGCTACTTTCTATCGAAGGTCGTTGATGATCTGCTCCGCTCCTGTTCTACAGAACATCGGATTGCTACCGCGTACCACCCTCAAACGAACGGCCTCACCGAGCGACTCAACCGCACACTCACTGAAATGCTCGCCATGTACGTCTCCAACGATCACCGCGACTGGGACGTCGCTTTACCATACGTCACTTTCGCATACAACTCGTCCCGTCACGACACTGCCGGATTTTCACCATTTTTCCTTTTGTACGGCCGCGACCCCACCTTGCCTTTTGACACGTTGCTACCTTCCGCAGTACAGTCACCCAGCACTGCTTACGCTCGCGAGGCTATTGACTTAGCCGCCCAGGCCCGAGATGTCGCCCGTCATCGCCTCACAGTCTCGCAAGCTTCTCAAAAGCGACGCTACGACCTTCGGCACCGAGACCACCATTTTTCACCTGGTTCCCTTGTCCTTCTCTGGACGCCTTCACGTCGTGTCGGCTTGTCGGAAAAATTACTGTCCCGTTTTTCTGGTCCGTACCAGATCTTACGCCAACTGTCCGACGTGACCTACGAGATCGCCCCACTCGGTCAGCCTTCCGTGCCTCCCAACTTAACCAGTGATGTTGTTCACGTCACCAGGCTCAAGCCCTATGTCCCCCCAATAAGTGAGGCTGTTTAACTTGCACCGGGACGGAGCTCCCCCACCGGGAGGGTGATGTTACGGTGAAGTGAAGGAAGACGTTGAGATGGACTAGAGAAAGACGAAGTCTGGCGGTTGCCTGAACGCCATATCCATCATTTGTAAATATAAGTTATTTTACACTCGTGGGCCTGCTTTCTTCCCGCAACAATATTTATGTGTTCATCAAGCAATTTTTATGATGAATAACTCTGTCAAACGCTCTACTAAAATCTAAGAATATCACGTCAATTTTTCCATTATTATTTATGCATGCTGCAAATGAATGAACTACCGTGACCAATTGTGTCGCAGTAGAGAAATTTCTTCTGAATCCGTGTTGAAAGCTTGAGAGTATAGAGGTTTCCTCAAGAAATTGAATGATGGGTTTTGCTACAAGGTGATCCAATAATTTACAACAAGATGTTAAGAATATTGGGCGAACACTTGTCTAGTCTGAAAGGTCGCCCGAGTACGCATTTGGCAATGCATTGCCAAGAACATGATTGCTCACCTTGTCTTAGTAGCACCGACATTTTGTATAGGCATAGGAATCAAACCGCGAGAGAAATTGTGGAAGCACACTGGATTGAAAAACAAAAGGAAAGATGCATCCACCATCCTTCTGTTTCATTGTTGGACCAAGAAAATTCGCTTCTGTCACCACATTTTTAACGCATTTTATTGTAAGTGGTTGTTTCATGCGCCTTACTGTTTTTATGTTGACCGGGTGGCTTTGGTCCACGTCTTTTTATCACCATTGTTATATGTGCTATAGACGTGCTCTGTTTACTAGATCGCGCAGATCTGTGGGTATTTAAGCCGGTGGTTCTTCACGAATAAAGCCACTTGTTAGAAAGCGCTCGTCTTTGTGTTGCTCTTTTTCTTCGTCCCTGGTTGTTTGCGCAGAAAAAGTTTTAAGATGAATCTGTTTCAACTAGGCCAAATCGCAGTTATAATCTGATTGCATGTATGCGCGACGCGAATAATGTAGAACATTGTGAAAGACTCGCGGCTCCCAGCGATTACTCTGGAACATTCGACGACTGATGTATAAAAGCCGACGCGCTCGACCCGCCGATCAGATTTTGACGATCGCCGACTGTGTTCGCCGTTGTCGCCGTTCGTTAAGTGTAGCCTGTTTTTGCGGGCACAGGTTGACCCCATAAAAGTTAGTTGCCGATCAGATTTCGACGATCGCCGACTGTGTTCGCCATTGTCGCCGTTCGTTAAGTGTAGCCTGTTTTTGTGGGCACAGGTTCACCCCATAAAAGTTAGTTTCGTTTTTGACAGTATTGCTACTGTGTTCTTCATACGTCACTCCACGTGACATCTGGTGGAGGTGCTTTTCGTTTATGTAGCGGACGCCCCCAAGAAGCCGTGATCCAAGCCCGGACCGCAAAGAACACCAACGCAGTCCCGGACCATCGAGCAAACCGCCGTCTCCAACAGCTGGCCCCGTAGTTCGGACTTGTACCTGAGAAGACCAAGAAGATTGTGGCCAAAGCAACAACAATGGCAGCCCCAGTATCACTCGTCGTATTTCAGCAGCCCAGAGAGCCCCCTACCTTCCGTGGAGCTATGTCGGAGGATCCAGAAACCTGGCTCAAAACCTTCGAAAGGACCTCGACCTTCAACAACTGGACCTCTGAAGATAAGCTGCGACATGTGTACTTCTCCTTGGAAGATGCCGCCAGGAATTCGTTTGAGAACCGGGAGTCCACCCTTACGACATGGGACCTGTTCCGCAGTAACTTCCTGAGGACGTTCACGAGCGTTCTCCGAAAAGAAAGGGCCGAAGTTCTGCTGACACCCCGAGGCCAACTACCCAATTAGACCATCGCCATCTTCACCGAAGAGATGACCCGTCTTCTCCGGCACGCTTGCCCGGAAATGTCCGAAGAGAAAAAGTGAGTTTCTTGATGCGAGGCGTAACGCAAGAACTTTCCGCCGGATTCATCCGAAACCCACCGAAGACCGTTCTTGACAGAGGCAACGACGATTGAGAAAACTTTATAAAAGCGAACTAGGCAACATAACCGCCAAGTGCTCACGCCTCAGTGCGCCATCCAAGTACTGGGCTCCGGTGATTTCCAAGAGACCATCAGAGCCACTGTGTGCGAAGAACTACGCAAGGACTTGCCTTCGTCGCAGCCTCAAGTGGCCTCAATCGTTGACATCGTGAAAGATGACGTTCAGCGATCGCTTGCAGTTCCTGAGGTGCAACCTCAATTACCGCAGCCCCAGCCAGAAGCGATGACCTACGCTGCCGTCGCACGCCGTCAAAGTCCTCCTCCGCGACCGCGCCAGGGCCCTGTAACGCCCCAATTTTGTCGTCCGCCGCCGCCAGCACGCCTACACGTCGCCCAGCGCACCTACGCGAGGAAGACGGACATTTGGCGCGCTGCCGACCACCACCCACTCTGCTACCACCATGGCGGCGCCGGACATGTGTACCGCCGATGCCCATACCGCGGCCTGGAATTGCGAGGCTTCGCCGTCAACGCAGCGCGCCCGAGGGAAGAACGCCTTCGTGACATCGCCGATTACCTCGCCGCTACTCAGCGCGGAGCCTTCGACGACCGCCCCGTTCACCGTCACCAGGCCGCTACCTGTCGCTGCAGCACCGTTCATACACTGGCCCAGCCCGGGGCCGCTCTGCGAGCCCATATCCGGAAAAATAAAAGCAGCAGCCGATGGAGGTGCGGCTGCTGTTCGTCGACCTGACGAAGATCCCCCGCCGCCTACGAAAACGCCGAAGAAATTATCTCGACTACATAACGACACGCCGCCGTCCCGACGAAGTCTGCGTATTCTTTGCTTCCAGACGAAAGACCACCTGACGATGCCACCTACCAGCGACAGGTCAACGCGACGCAGGCATGATCCGACGCCAAGGACTAACTGTAACGCAAGACGAAGAACCACCCACCTCGACGTGCTTCTCGACGGCCACGCAGTCACCGCCTTAGTGGACACAGGAGCCCATTACTCCGTCATGAGTGTACCCATCGCCACGCAGTTGAAGAAAGTTAAGACTGCATGGGAAGGCCCGTCAATTCGGACCGCTGGAGGACACCTCACGCCGACTGGAATCTGCACGGCAAGAATTACCATTCATGACCGGACTTAACCTGCCACCTTCGTTATCCTCCAACAGTGTTCACGAGACGTCATTCTCGGCATGGACTTCCTGAACCAACACGGCGCAATCATCATTTTGAAGTCGAAGTCAATAACGCTGTCGGATGATGAAGCTATACCGCCGGAGAGCCCTGGTAGTCACCACGCTTTGAGTGTGCTCGAAGATCAAGTGAGCATCCCGCCTCGCTCCAGCATTGTTATTTCTGTCAGCAGCGAAACACCCGCTGACGTAGCAGGCTTCATCGTAGGCGACCAACGTCTACTGCTCGACCGTGAAATTTGCGTCGCAAGAGGGATCGCTCGACTGCGCGGAAGAAACACGAAAGTCTTGCTGACAAACTTCAGCCAGGAGTTCAAGCACATCAACAAGGGCATGACGATCGCATACACCGAGGAAATTCTGGAGACCAGAAATGCGTTTGTCCTATCGGATCCTGCCGCATGTACCCCGACGACCATAGTTCACGAGCCAGACTTCGACATAAATCCAAGTCTCCCCGTGGTGAAGGAGCAACAGCTCAGAAGTCTGCTTGGACGATACAAAGACGGCTTTTCGATGTCATCAACAATTCGACAAACACCGGTCGCAAAGCATCGCATAATAACCGAAGAGTGCGCTCGACTACTCCGCCAGAGCCCTTACCGCGTTTCGACGCGAGAACGCGAAGCTTAAGACAACAAGTCGACGAAATGCTGCGCCACGACATTATCCACCGTCGAAATGCCCGTAGGCGTCTCCTGCTGTCTTAGCGAAGAAAAAGGACGGAGACCTACGTTTCGGCGTCGATTAACGTCGACTGACCAAGATCACGAAGAAGGACGTATACTCCCTTCCACGGATAGACGACGCATTGGATCGTCTCTGCAATGCTAAATACTTCTCGTCGATGGACCTCAAGTCTAGCTACTGGCAAATAGTAGTCGATGACAGGGATCGCGAAAAGACCGCCTTCATCACGCCAGATGGCTTCTATGAGTTCAAGGTTGTGCCATTTGGACTGTGCTCGGCGCCTGAAGCGTTGCAGCGCGTGATGGACACAGTTTTAGCGGGATTGAAGTGGCAGACTTGTCTTGTTGGCTTGGATGACGTCGTCGTCTTCGCCGGAAATTTCGACGATCGCCTTAGGCGGCTTGCGACAGTACTTGAGGCCATCAAGTCATCAGGGCGCACTTCGAAGCCGGAAAAGTGCCGCTTTCCTTACGATGAGCTTCTGTTTCTAGGCCATGTCATAAGCAAATCTGTAGTCCTTCCCCATCCCGAGAAGACAGCTGCCATCGCAAAGTTCCCGTAGCCCATCGACAAGAACGCAGTGCATAGATTCCTTGGCATGTGTTCCTACAATACGCGCTTTGTCAAGGACGTTTCACGCATCGCGGAGCCGCTAACACTTCTAGCCAAATGTGATGTCGAGTTCAAGTGGGAAACGCCGCAGGGTGATGCATTTCAAGAACTCAAACGAAGCATGCAGTCGCCGCCGGTACTTGCAGACTTCGACGAGGACGCCGATACCGAAATCCACACTGACGCCAGTAGCCTAGGCCTCGGTGCCGTCCTAGTCCAGAAAGAAGGCGGACTTCAACGGGTGATACCTCATGCTAGCCGGTCGCTGTCAAAAGCGGAGGGTAATTATTCTACGACTGAAAAGGAATGCCTCGCCAACATTTGGGCTACAGCGAAATTCCGCCCTTACCTATATGGCAGACCATTCAAATTGTTCAGCGACCATTACACGATGTGTTGGCTACCTAACTTAAAGGAACCTTCAGTACGGCTGGCGTGGTAGAGGCTCACCCCCGTATTCACAAACGCACCTCGACTTGACCCTCCACTCGAAATGCTCCTTGAGGGCGGTTTTTCATTTCACAAATCACCCTCCACTTGAAACGCGCCTTGAGTGAAGGAAAGCTCGAGCGCTTTACTCGAGAATTAAGGTAGCCTCGCAGCTACCTTGAATCGCTCCTCAAGTGAAGTTAGTGCGTAAACATGGCTGCCTTGCGATCAGTCGCTCGCCTCGTCAGCATTTTCCGATGGACGCCAGTTGCCTCCGTAGTTTTTCTTGGGTTAACCGTGCCGCGCATTTTCAAGGGCTTCGTTTTAGGGACCGTTGCAGTCCTCTGGAGCGCTTCGGCACCGGAATTATTCCACTGCAGCTCCGCGACAGATCGGCCGTGCTGTCAAGAAGACTGCGAGCTAGTGCAGTGATTGTCGTCTTACTCTGTGCATGAGCCAGTTGATGACCTGCACACGGGTATTCTTCGTGCCAGTGCTCCGAACCTACTATCGGCGTCAGTGCATTCACGTGTTTCCTGCGGCTCATCGGAGAAAGCCGCATCTGTCAAGCACGGCGCGATGCATAATTACGGCGGATTTCGAACATGTAGAAAGAAAACAGCTACGAAGATTCCTGTCATCAGTGCGTCTATTGCCTGTGTGCGTGTGTCGCTTGCGCGAGCGCCGGCAGTCGCCCCGTCGGCGCTGTTTGTACTCGGGCAGATCGTCACTGCCTACGCTAATCCTACGACGGCGAAACAGCAAAGCGACCATGAACGAGCAGGTGCGTTCACTTTAATTTTTGGAATTTTCTTTAATTTGATGCGGCTAGTTGCGCTAAGGAAAATAAGAAATGGACTGTAATTTTGCGCGCACCATGTGCAGTTGGTGCAATTTAAAGTCATAAGCAATAATTACGTAATCCTAGCTTCAAACCATTCAGTTTAATTAGCTTGTCATCCCTATGAAGATCCAAGCTCAACGAGGGAGTCACCAACCATGAAATGGCATTCAGAATTATACCTGCACGTATACACAGGTTAATGTAATGTTTTGTTCGAATAAAAGAGACAGAATAACAATACAACAGAGTAGAGTTTTCTGCATCACATTATTTTTTATTCCGCTAAATAAAGGTGTAGCAATGTAGTGACAGCACCTAATACAGAGAGTGCTAGCAAGTGGTAGCAGATATATCTCGCACACCTTTATTGCGAACCTCCCAGCTCTCTATAGGGTTCATTATGTAAGTGCTAGATCGCTGTTGTCGGTCTTGCTGAGCAAGCGGTAGACCAGCTGAAAAATGTTTCTTTGCAAATAAAAATAAATAAAAACAGTATGAGCTAATTAATGTAAAAAAATCGCGCTCTAGGACACAAGCTTCTTAAACTAATGTATTATTACGAAATGTAAACTAAAGAAAACGAATACAGTACCTAAGCTAGTTTCATGGACCTTCTTTAACATCGTTGTATGTTTATTACCAACTCCTTCTCTTTGCAGGAACAAGGTTGCCAACACACGCACGAAGAGCAACTGCCTTTCCAACTGTGCTGTGTGTGCTGCGCTTGCATTGGTGTGCAAGTGGAGGAGAGGTCCAGTTAATGTACTGCTGCACTATAATAGCCGTCGAAATATTCTGCTTAAGACATCTATCATTTTTCTGATATCCTACCACCTCAAACGTCACCACTAAAAGCGGTTTGACTGAATGTATTTGCCTTCATAGACACGTTGTAGCTGAAGTCATTGTATTTTTCGTCCAGATGGCCTTTCTTCAGTCATACTTATTAAGTCAGTATGTACCCCTTAATCCCCTTAATAATTTCTGGTCAATTCAAGTGCCAATTTTTTTCTAAAACAATAAATTAACATTATTCTCGCCTTTTTATACTTTGATAGTATGCAATACAGCGTGAACTCTGATCCTACAAACAGAAGCAGTAATGAAGGAGAAGAAAGGGGGTTGACCAAGGGGCGCGATTTTTAATAATCATATCATGAGAAGCCAACAAGCTAAGTCAGCAAAGACAACATAAGGGAAATTACTTGTACTTACTAATTGAATTAAAGAAATGATAAATAATGGCAATGAAAGTGGATGAAAAAACAACTTGCCGCAGGTGGGAAATGATGTAGTTCTAGTAGTAGTAGTTAGTTCTAGTAGTAAAACATAAATACACAAGAAAGTGGATGGGAAAACGGTGCCGCGGTAGCTCCATTGGTTACAGCATCGCACGCCTATGGCAAGTTTTCTCAACCACTTTCATTGCCGTTAATTTGTCATTGCTTTAATTCAATTAGTAAGTAGAAGTAATTTCTCCTCTGTTGTCTTTGGTGCCTTCGCTTGTTTGTTTCCAAGGATATAAACAGAAGGAGTAGTACTGCTGACAAATATATTCTATAATAAAACACCATCTCTCTTCAAGACAGTAGTCTGTCGGGTGTAGCCACCCGACAGCATGCAGTGGTAAATTCTTGTAGAATATATGCTGTTTCTACCCTGCTTCAAGCTTCAGCTTAAGATAAATTATGATGGCCCGAACAATGAGTTTCTTCCATTGGATGCGGATTACAGTTGGCTTCAATGGGGCTTGCAGAACTTCAGCAATTGACCGACCTACAACACCCAGGGTAGCAGCGTGTCTTGTGGGATACCAAAATAGGCCAAATGGTGATGCAGACTGTCGCAATGACAATGCTGAAAAATACAGTATAGAGCGCATTACTACCGTTATTTCAGAAAAGCTGAGGTCAACCATCAAAACTATGGCATATGTTTAATCTACATTTGCTCATGCTAAAGTAGCTTCAGCATGCCACAAAATACTGAAGTGCTGGCTACAAATACTACGAATGTGTTGCTTCACAAATTGTGCGCAGCAAAAAGATCCTGTCGCAGCTGCAAAGCACCGCGGGTAACTGATGACCTCGCCCATCATATTCATGCGATTTAAAACAAAAATTATATGAAAGCTTAAGGGAAATAAAAAATTAATTTGATTTCATTGACATGACTGTTTCATGTTTGTGGTTCTAAATAACAGGGTGTCCATTTCGCCATATTGTGAATGTGGGAACACGTAACATGCATATTTTTACAAAGTTTATGAAAATAAGCACAGACTAATTACCGGGTAGGCTAGTCAAGTACTTCTTCAGCACCTAGCTACTTTCAGGGAAGCGAGCTGGTGCAATTCCAACAGGCAGGCACCATATCTGTCGATGCTTTCAGGTATGCCAGAAGCTTCACTGTGCAGCACAGGCGTTGATTTTTTCATCAGCTGGTCCTTCCAAGGCCCACATCCTGCACCAGAGTGCCAAAACTTTTATGTAGACAGGGCGCTCGCGCGCTAAGTAAATTCAGTATACCTAAGCAACGAAAATGAAAAAAAAAACGTAGCACAACTAAAAATATGTTGGCATTGCGTGAACTTGAAAGCCCAGCTTATGGAACGTACATCAGCTGCTACCACATAGCACACTGAAAGAGTTAGCACGAAAAAACAAATGTCGGTGATGAAGTATTGACAAGTGAATTTTCGGAAGATTAAAACAATGCGTAGCGTATACGTGAAGTGAGGAAGCACAGGAAATGCAGGTACCAGTGCTGGTTCGTTGACCATATGTGCTACAAGTTGAGCAAGCCGACTGACCACCATGGCTTCTAAAACAAAGTACAGGACTCAAAAGACGCTTGTTGTTTTTTTTTCTACCTGCCGGAGCTACGCATTCTGCCCGATGTATACTATAACTGCTTCTCCTCTACCGAAAGATTTCATACGCGATACTGGAATGATCGTTGGATGCAGGCGCCGATCCGTACCTTCTACATTATCGTTTAAAAAAGCGAAACCAACAACAGATTGTCCTACCGAATCTTCCACAAGTTCCCATTAGCAAAAAAATAATAATAATAATATATGTTTTGGACAAGCTTATGCTGCCTCGAATATGTTTCAGGTACTAATTAAAGGGAAGCTGAAACACTTTTCGAAAAAAATGAGTTCTCTGCGGCATTCTACAGTTTTGAGTCCCCTGAACACGAATATCTCGTTCAAAAAGGGCGGAAACAAGCGCAAGCGGCTGTTTTTTCATGAAAACGCGCACCAGCGCCTCAGGGCATCGCGCGAACGCCGCTGTCGCCCGTGATTGGGCGGAGCTGCTGTGACGTCAGTGGCGGCAGTCGCCGGTCGGCGCCGCCGTTTGAGAGCGTAGCACGCTGTTCTGTTCTGGCTGCATAGCTGAGTTGTAAGCATTATGGAACGTTCTCGCTGTCTCGGACAGCTTGTATTTTCGCCGTACATGTTCGAACCGACAGCCGATACGGAAAACGATGGCGGCAACGGCGGCAACGACGATGTTGAGTGTGCCAAAAGCGAGAGCAATGTGTACACCTTCTCGCGCGCTGGAAATCTTAGCTGTTACGGATGCTTTTTTTTTCTTTCAGGTAGCTGCACGTTCCAATGACGGGAGAAAAAATGCGCTAAAGTGTCACTGGGAACTTGCTGCTGGAAGAATGCCGAAGCACTAACTTCTCATTAGATTGTAAACACGGGTACAATTCCGCGATGTCAAGCACCTTGCCGCTGCTTGTCTGAAGTCCCGTGGTTTTCTGAGCGTTGATACACGATCGCGAACATAAGTGCCGCGTTTCAAAGCGCGCACATGCAGTGCTGCGAGGTACAGTCATGGAAGTTGCTTATCATACACATCCAGATCGAGATGGTCAGGGGGATTATATGTGCACTATTCAGAATATGGTTCGACGACTTTGCGATTGTGGCTCGATCAAGAATCGGTATGCGCGCTCCATGCTAGTGTTGACATAAAGATATTAGGCAGTTTTAGCACCGCCGTGTGGTAAACATGATAATTGCAACCATACGTCGAATGTCACTAGGCAAGCCTATACTCAAATTTATACCTCAGGTGCAACGCTGTGCATGCTACGCACGAAGTCCGGTTACCAAAATTTATTGCTGCGTGCGTTTCCGTCTATGGTTCGCAGCGTGCCAGCGGCATTTGCTCGCGCGAGCATGCACGTGAAGCTGCCGCGACCGGCTGCAATTAAAGAATGCCGAAAAGAAAATTGATTTAAAAGAACGTGTTAGCAGCCGTTTAAGTACACGGATTGTTTCTATGGGTAAATTCTTTTTTTTTTCATTCAGAACTGAGCTTATATATGAAAAGGTTTCTCAAAAATCGGGTCAAGAAACACCGAACTTTTTCTAAGTGCGAACGCAGCCACTGCAAGAAGTATCTCAAGCCTCCACAGCGTTGCACCTGATGTATGAAGCGGAGTATAGCAACGCTAGCAACAACGCGTTTCCGCATTTGTCGTAAGGCTATCCGGCTATCGCGGAAATGGTCCGAGCACAGCAGAGTTGATTTCGTCGGCACGAACTTATCTCTCCTCACCGCACTGCGCTGCAAGCTTCTTGTGCTTCGGGAACCTGAGAAACACCACATCGTCTCGCCCGCGTGTGTTCGCGCAGCCGATTGCTGCAAAGAACGTAGGCATATTGGGCGCCCTTGGCTGTAGGCACTCACGCAGCACAGAAAGAAAGAACAGTCTACGAAAATCGCAAAACAAACGTGAGCGGCGGCGGCGGCAAATCTCTCGTAGCGTCGCTCAGTAAAGCGCAGGACGGACGGAGGCATGCCAGCGCATGCCAGCACGCCGGTCCGGCAGCTCGGTCCCCGCCAGTGACGTCACTCTCGCCGGTTCTCTCCTCTGGTAACCTCCTCACCCGGCGCTCCGGGAAGCGATGGGGGCGTGTCCGCGGGGGTGATTTAGAAAGCGATTTCCGCCCCTTATATTAACAAAACGAAGAAAAAATTTCGGAACCGTAAATTATTAGGTCTGTTCTTCCCAATCCCAGCAATTCATGGAAATTGAAAACCGCTTCAGCTTCCCTTTAAAGGGAACCTGAAACACTTTTCGAAAAAAATGAGTTCTCTGCGGCATTCTACAGTTTTGAGTCCCCTGAACACGAATATCTCGTTCAAAAATGGCGGAAACAAGCGCAAGCGGCTGTTTTTTCATGAAAACGCGCACCAGCGCCTCAGGGCATCGCGCGAACGCCGCTGTCGCCCGTGATTGGGCGGAGCTGCTGTGACATCAGTGGCGGCAGTCGCCGGTCGGCGCCGCCGTTTGAGAGCGTAGCACGCTGTTCTGTTCTGGCTGCATAGCTGAGTTGTAAGCATTATGGAACGTTCTCGCTGTCTCGGACAGCTTGTATTTTCGCCGTACATGTTCGAACCGACAGCCGATACGGAAAACGATGGCGGCAACGGCGGCAACGACGATGTTGAGTGTGCCAAAAGCGAGAGCGATGTGTACACCTTCTCGCGCGCTGGAAATCTTAGCTGTTACGGATGCTTTTTTTTTCTTTCAGGTAGCTGCACGTTCCAATGACGGGAGAAAAAATGCGCTAAAGTGTCACTGGGAACTTGCTGCTGGAAGAATGCCGAAGCACTAACTTCTCATTAGATTGTAAACACGGGTACAATTCCGCGATGTCAAGCACCTTGCCGCTGCTTGTCTGAAGTCCCGTGGTTTTCTGAGCGTTGATACACGATCGCGAACATAAGTGCCGCGTTTCAAAGCGCGCACATGCAGTGCTGCGAGGTACAGTCATGGAAGTTGCTTATCATACACATCCAGATCGAGATGGTCAGGGGGATTATATGTGCACTATTCAGAATATGGTTCGACGACTTTGCGATTGTGGCTCGATCAAGAATCGGTATGCGCGCTCCATGCTAGTGTTGACATAAAGATATTAGGCAGTTTTAGCACCGCCGTGTGGTAAACATGATAATTGCAACCATACGTCGAATGTCACTAGGCAAGCCTATACTCAAATTTATACCTCAGGTGCAACGCTGTGCATGCTACGCACTGTTGTGTGCGCGCGAAACCAAGCACGCGTGTTATCGCGTGCTGTCTGCGCATGCTCTCTGCCCGGCTATCTCTTATCGGGTAGCCCGTGCTGGCTTTAAAAGACCGCTCGCACGGGCCCACCGCGCGCAGTATGTAACCTGTTGGCTGCCTGCCAAGTAGCAGGAATAAACGTTCTTTCGACGCTACGTCTACGCCGCCCTGTTCTTGGATGCCAGACATGACATATTGGCGACGAGGATGGGATGACCGCCGTACGGAATTCGCAGTGTGAAGAACCTGGCCTCTGTGTAAAAGCTTCCCGCCACGAAGATTTCCCTGCGGTGAAATTCCTGAAACTGGCATCACGGCAGCCGAAACTTCCAAGTGAGTCATGAGTCACATCGGCCACATTGAACCTTTCGACGAGACCACGAGTGACTGGCGCTCGTACGAGGAAAGGTTGAAAGCCTATCTTTTGGTCAACGATGTTCCAGTAGCAAAGAAGGTTCCTGCGTTCCTGAGTCTCATCGGCGCGAAGACCTACGCACTGCTCAAGTCGCTGACGGCACCGGACGCACCATCGTCACGAGAGTTTGACAGTCTCCTGAAACTCCTGAGCGATCACCTGGCACCGCAGTCGTCTGTCATCGCAGAGCGTGCTAAATTTTACAAGCGGTCACAGCGAAGCGGTGAGTCAATTACCGAATTTGTCGCGGAACTTCGAAGGCTGGTGCAGAGTTGCGAATTTGGAAGTTTCTTGGATGAAGCGCTCCGGGACTGTTTCGTTTGCGGCCTGCTCCGCGAGGACATTCAGCGTGTGTTGTTCACGGAAGACAAAAAGCTAACCTTCCAGAAGGCCGTAGATAGAGCTCTTGCCATGGAAACTGCAACGATTAGCGCGGCGTTCACGCATAACAGCGCATCCCCGGCGTACGAAGTGAATAAGGTTCGAGGCGAAAAGCAGTCTGTGATGTCGGCAAGCTGCTTCCGTTGCGGGTCACCCAATCACTCTAGCGAAGCATGCCCTCATATCGGCGATACATGTTACAATTGTAACCGAAAAGGGCATATTCAACGCGCCTGCAGGAAAGGAAAGAAAGCTAGGGAGGCAAAGCTCCGGAAACGTGTGAAGATGCTCACGTCCGTCCGAAACGAGTCGTCTGTCTCACTTAAATCATTCAACGCAGACCCATTTACTGTACCCGTGAACGTTGACGGTGTCCTACTGACGATGGAGCTTGACACCGGCGCAGCCGTATCCGTCATATCATGGCGCGAATTCCAGAGGTTGTTTCCACGTAAGCGACTTCAGCCAGCATCGTTAAAGCTGCGCACGTATACTGGGGCCATAGTAAAACCGAAGGGTCTGGCGAAAGTCGTCGTGCGCCACAACGACCAGTGCGTGGAGCTTCCCCTGTACGTCGTGGACTCTACAGGACCGGCACTCCTCGGCAGAGAATGGTTGCAAGATATTCGTTTGGATTGGAAGAACCTAGTTTTTTTTAATCACCTTGGTCTCTCTCGAGAAATATCAAAGCACTGGCAAGAAAAGCTGGAAGCCATGCTAGAAAGCCATTCCGAACTTTTCAAGGATGAGCTAGGTACCATCACGGAAGAGCAGGCCGAGCTTGTCCTTCGCGAAGGGTCACAGCCGAAGTTTGTAAAGGCAAGAAGCGTTCCCTTTGCTCTGCAACGTGCAGTAGAAGCGGAACTTGTGAAAATGGAGAAGCTTGGCATCATAACGCCTGTTGCTACAAGCGAATACGCAACGCCCTTGGTACCGGTAGTGAAGAGGGATGGAAGCCTCCGACTGTGTGGCGATTATAAAACCACCGTCAATCCCTGTCTAGAAGTCGACCGCTACCCGCTACCTCGGATAGATGACCTTCTCGCAGCGCTTGCAGGAGGGGAGGAATTTTCGAAGATTGACCTGAGTAGGGCCTACCAGCAGGTAGTTATGGCGGAAGGCTCCCGGAAACTACTGACGATAAACACGCATAAGGGCTTGTATACTATGAACCGTCTGGCTTTCGGCATTTCGTCCGCCCCAAGCATATTTCAAAGAATTATGGACAACATGCTGAAAGGGTTGGAAGGAGTCAGTTGCTACCTTGACGACATCCTGGTCACAGGCAAGACCAAGCGAGAGCACTTCCGTAACTTGGAAGCCGTCTTGTCAAGATTGCAGGAACGCGGTGTGCGCATCCGGCGCGATAAGTGCTCGTTCTTTCAACGAGAGCTCCGTTATCTGGGCCACGTCATCAACGCCGAGGGTGTTTGCGCATCGCCTGAAAAGGTACTGGCACTACTAAATGCGCCTTCTCCAAAAGACAAGCAGCAACTGCAGTCATTCCTTGGGATGGTCAATTATTACGGCAAGTTTGTTCAGCGTCTCTCGACTTTGGCACAGCCGTTGTACAGGCTGCTAAAGCAAACAACGGAGTGGACGTGGGATGCGTCATGCCAGCTTGCTTTCACGGAGATAAAAGCAGCTATGGCTTCCCCTCCAGTTCTTGCCCATTATGATCCGAAGCGACCGCTTCAACTTGCCTGCGACGCATCTCAGTACGGTATAGGCGCAGTTCTTTCGCAGAAAATGATAAATGGATCAGTTCGACCGGTTGCCTACGCATCCCGCACCTTGTCAAGTGCCGAAAAGAACTACAGTCAGATCGAGAAAGAAGCCCTTGCCCTCGTATTCGGCGTAAAGAAGTTTCACTTCTACGTCTACGGTAGGTTCTTCACGCTTGTGACTGACCATAAACCACTGCAAACAATTCTCGGCCCGAAAACAGGCATTCCCGCGATGGCAGCTGCCCGCATGCAGCGTTGGGCGCTGACGCTGTCAGCCTACAACTATGCTCTTGAATTCAAGAAATCTTCCGATAATGCGGAAGCAGACTGTTTATCGCGCTTGCCGCTCGACAGCAGCGAAAAGCAATCAGAAGAAGAAAGCGAAATTTTTTATTCGCTTCGTTTGGAAACGCTGCCTGTCACAGGCCAAGACATCGCTCGTGAAACGAGGCGTGATCCATTACTAAGCAAGGTACTGAACTTCACAAGTGCTGGCTGGCCGTCGCATGTCGCTGAGAAGGAGTTGAAACATTTCTTCGACAAGCGTTTGGAGCTCACAGTTCATCAAGGGTGTTTAATGTACGGCATGAGAGTAGTTGTGCCTTCAAAACACCGAGCCTTCTTGCTTGAGGAACTTCATCAGGGTCATCCCGGTATCGTAAGATGCAAAGAACTCGCGAGGAGCTACGTCTGGTGGCCTGGTATCGACGCGGACCTAGAGCAACACGTGAAGAAATGTGAAGAGTGTCAACAGCAACGGAACGAACCAGCACCGGCTCCGCTTCATCCATGGTCATGGCCGACTTCGCCGTGGCAAAGAGTTCACTTGGATTTTGCTGGACCCATGAAAGACAAAATGTTCCTTGTTGCTGTGGACGCACACTCAAAATGGCCGGAAGTTTATGTCATGCAGAGGACTACGGCGTACCACACAATTCAGTGTCTCCAAGACCTGTTCTCGCGTTTTGGCGTACCCGAGACCATCGTGACCGACAACGGACCACAGTTCGTTTCCGAAGAATTCAAGAGCTTCGTCAAAGGCTTCGGTGGTCGTCATATCGTGAGTGCAGCGTACCATCCAAGCACGAATGGCCTTGCGGAGAGATTTGTACAGACAATGAAATCTGCGTTGCGGAAAGGACGACCCCAAGACTCCTTGCAGGCAACCTTACAGACGTTCCTGGTGACGTACCGCAACACGCCGCATGCGACTACAAGAGAAACTCCAGCAAACCTTTTCATAGGTAGACGACTGCGCACGAGACTCGACGCAGTCAAGCCTTCTGTCGGGGGAAGAGTGGCTCAGCAACAGCTCTCCGATATGGTGCGACGCAAGGCACGTGAGCGACTTTTCAACATCAATGATGAGGTCCTCGTGAGGAATTACAGAGGTCCTGAGAAATGGGTCCCTGGCACTATCATTCAGCAGTCTGGCCCCGTTTCATACAAGGTTCGCGTTAGAACGAATCATGGGGTGCTCATTTGGCGTCGTCATCAAGACCAGCTACTGCTCAGCATCGACAGCTCAAAGCAGAGCATCACGGAAGATTTTATTCCAGATTTCAGGGATCCTGAGAGCGCCAACGAGCCATTTCCAGCTGCGGCCCCTGCGGCAACGACCGACCCTCCAGGGGAGCGACGCTATCCACAGAGGGACCGGCGACCTCCTGACAGATATCAGCCATAGCATTAGTTGCATTGTATAATGTGGCAAAAGGACTTTGTGCTCATTAGGAGGAAGGAGATGTTGTGTGCGCGCGAAACCAAGCACGCGTGTTATCGCGTGCTGTCTGCGCATGCTCTCTGCCCGGCTATCTCTTATCGGGTAGCCCGTGCTGGCTTTAAAAGACCGCTCGCACGGGCCCACCGCGCGCAGTATGTAACCTGTTGGCTGCCTGCCAAGTAGCAGGAATAAACGTTCTTTCGACGCTACGTCTACGCCGCCCAGTTCTTGGATGCCAGACATGACACGCACGAAGTCCGGTTACCAAAATTTATTGCTGCGTGCGTTTCCGTCTATGGTTCGCAGCGTGCCAGCGGCATTTGCTCGCGCGAGCATGCACGTGAAGCTGCCGCGACCGGCTGCAATTAAAGAATGCCGAAAAGAAAATTGATTTAAAAGAACGTGTTAGCAGCCGTTTAAGTACACGGATTGTTTCTATGGGTAAATTCTTTTTTTTTTCATTCAGAACTGAGCTTATATATGAAAAGGTTTCTCAAAAATCGGGTCAAGAAACACCGAACTTTTTCTAAGTGCGAACGCAGCCACTGCAAGAAGTATCTCAAGCCTCCACAGCGTTGCACCTGATGTATGAAGCGGAGTATAGCAACGCTAGCAACAACGCGTTTCCGCATTTGTCGTAAGGCTATCCGGCTATCGCGGAAATGGTCCGAGCACAGCAGAGTTGATTTCGTCGGCACGAACTTATCTCTCCTCACCGCACTGCGCTGCAAGCTTCTTGTGCTTCGGGAACCTGAGAAACACCACATCGTCTCGCCCGCGTGTGTTCGCGCAGCCGATTGCTGCAAAGAACGTAGGCATATTGGGCGCCCTTGGCTGTAGGCACTCACGCAGCACAGAAAGAAAGAACAGTCTACGAAAATCGCAAAACAAACGTGAGCGGCGGCGGCGGCAAATCTCTCGTAGCGTCGCTCAGTAAAGCGCAGGACGGACGGAGGCATGCCAGCGCATGCCAGCACGCCGGTCCGGCAGCTCGGTCCCCGCCAGTGACGTCACTCTCGCCGGTTCTCTCCTCTGGTAACCTCCTCACCCGGCGCTCCGGGAAGCGATGGGGGCGTGTCCGCGGGGGTGATTTAGAAAGCGATTTCCGCCCCTTATATTAACAAAACGAAGAAAAAAATTTCGGAACCGTAAATTATTAGGTCTGTTCTTCCCAATCCCAGCAATTCATGGAAATTGAAAACCGCTTCAGCTTCCCTTTAATGCCCGCAGCATGAGCAACTGGAGTCAATCATGCTTGTGTACATCGGAAACGGCTTATCGATAGCGCAGCGGCAACCTCAAGAAAACTGCATTGACATACTGTGCTTCCATGAAAGAATGGCTCACTCACCCATATTTTCTGTCCTGTTGTTACTTTCAGCAAACTCACAGTACCGCTCGGTCTTGAAGGTAAACAAAGCTGCCCATCGGCCGTTCCATCTGTGGCCTCAGAAGTCATTCAGGCTCGTTCACCTTACGCACAAAGACAAAATCACCCATCATAACCGCGATTATCAGCCGCAACGTCAGCCACCAAGGAAACACTAGGAAAAAAGGAGCAGCGGACAAATGCCGGCGCAAATTATCTTGGTTCTCGGCCATGCACCATACTCTCAGCTGTTCGGATGTGATTGTTGCCAGACCTCAAACACAGCTCCCGCTTGCTCTATCAGTCGAACGCTCACAGTGGCAGCGTTGCCGAGCTAAAGTTGTGCATTGCGCCGTGTAGTTGTTTGATTAGGAAGACGAATGAACTGAAACACATATTTGTCTTAAATAATGGGACTTTTAATAAGCACATTGAAGAATAGTCTCGATATCAGACGCTTTTCTCGGTCGATACACTTCACTTGAGTCGAGGGCGCATTTTCAAGGCGTTCCATGGCAGAGGAAAGGTGTAGTAGTGTTCATGAAACGCAACGGAGCCTTGAGTGAAGGAAGCCCCGTCGCCTCGACTAGGCTTAGTCGAGGAGGAGCTTCAAGTGAAGGCGTGTTCAAGAATACGGGGGTCAGACTGGAAGAATATGACGTCACGACAATCTACAATTCCGGATCAAAACACTCTGACGCCGGCTGCCTATCACGCGCCCCATCGATCCCCCGCCGCAAGATGACGAGGACGACGACGCCTTCCTTGGAATAATAAGCGCGGAAGGTTTCGCTAAACAGCAACGAGCAGGTCTGCAATTAAAAGGCCTCGTCGAGTATTTGGAAAATAGCACCGACGTTGTCCCTATGGCATTTAAGCGTGGATTGTCTTCGTTCACGCTACAAAACAACCCGCTCGGGAAGAAAAACTTCTCACTAGTCCGCGCCAACTACCTTCTTGTTGTTCCGTTAGCGCTGCGTCCAGAAGTACTGCATGCTCTATATGACGATCCAACCGCTGGGCACTTCGGATTCTCCCGGATGCTGTCGAGGATACGGGAAAAGTATTACTAGCTGCGTGTGACCGCAGATGTCGCCCGTTACGTCAAGACATGCCGAGGCTGTCAGCGACGCAAGACACCACCGACAAGGCCAGAAAGATTACAACAGCCGATGGGCCCTCCTTGCCGACCATTTCAGCCGATCGAGATGGATTTGTTGGGACCGTTTCCGACGTCAACATCCGGAAATCAGTGGATTATCGTGGCGACGGACTATCTCACCCGCTTCGCTGAATCTAAAGCTCTACCGAAAGGAAGCGCAGCCAAAGTGGTGAATTTTTTTGTCGAGAACATCCTGCTGCGACATGGTGCACCAGAAGTCCTCATCACCGACAGAGGAACGGCCTTTACTGCAGAGCTCCCCCAAGCCATTCTGCAATACAGCCAGCCAAGCCACAGGAGGACAACTGCCTACCACCCGCGGACGAATGGTCTCACAGAGTGCCTGAACAAAACCCTCGCCCACATGCTAAATATGTACGTTGACGTCTAGCACAAGACGCGGGACGCGGTCGTGCCGTACGTAACTTTTGCTTACAACACGGCAGTGCAAGAAACAACACATATCGCGCCATTCAAGCTGGTTTACGGCAGGAATGCGGCGACTACTCAAGACGCCATGCTGCCGCACGTCTGCGACGAAGAGAACTTTGACATCGCCACCTATCGCCAGCGCGCCGAGGAAGCCCGACAGCTCGCCCGCCTGCGGATCAAGAACCTACAGGGGATCGACAGCCGACACTACAACCTCCGACCACGCTTTGTCGAGTACCAGCCTGGCGACCGTGTTTGGGTTTGGACACCGATACGCCGACGAGGACTGAGCGAGAAACTACTATAGCGCAACTTCGGACCCTACAAGGTCATTCGACGTATTGGCGCACTGGACTATGAGGTCGTGCCAGACGGCATTTCGCATTCACAGCGGCGCCGCGCACGATCTGAAGTGGTCCACGTGGTACGTCCTAAACCCTTTTACGGACGCGGACGAACATCCTTATTTTGTTGGTTTCTTTGTTACAGGTGTTTTTCTTTATTGATTTCGTTTGTAGCATCTGGTCGATGCTATTTAAGAGGGGGGTATTGACACGTGGACTTGTTTCTCTTTATCGGGCGAGACGTTTCACCGCCTAACAAATGGTATCGCACAGCGCAGGACGCACCTGCATGTATCGGAAGTTTCTGGAATGTTATCGATGCTTCCATCGGCTGTCTGTGACCGAACCTTGCGTAATCTGATTGCATTTGTGCGCGACGCGAATAATGTAGAACTTTGTGGAAGGCACGCGGGTCCCAGCGATTACTCTGGAACATTCGACGACTGAAGTATAAAAGCCGACGCGCTCGACCCGCTGATGAAATTTTCGACGATCGCCGACTGTGTTCGCCGTTGTCGCCGTTAAGTGTAGCCTGTTCTTGTGGGCACAGGTTCGTCCAATAAAAGTTTCGTCTTTCACAGCATTGCTACTGTGTTCTTCATACGTCACTCCACGTGACAATATGCAAATGCCACGTAGCTGGACAGAACCAAGATAATGTTTGCCGTCGCTTGGAGATACTCAGATTATTTTCTTCCATTCCGCGTTATTAGATAATCGCTCCTAAATTATGAACTTATGAACTATTAAAATTAGATAAAAAATCTGAATTAGAAAATTGTAGAGCGACATGAGAAACTCCCCATACACTTTTCTGTTGCTCAATACGTGCTACAGAAAGTGTTTCTTTTTTTCCCAGCGTGAAAGAAACCCGCGACTGCATGCGAAATTGCCGCGCGACTGGCAGCTCGAGTCACTTTTCGTTTATTCGCGGGCTTCTTTCACGCTCGGAAAAATACTTTTATGTAGCCCGTACTGAGCAACATAAACCTGTATCGAAAATTTCTCCTGTTGATCCTAAACTCTCTCATTCATATTTTTCATCTAATTTTATCAATGAGAAGTTGATTAATTAATTAGGATTATTTATCTAATTAGGCCGAATGCAAATAATAATCTTAGCATCTCCAAGCGACGGCAAACAATGTTACCTTGGTTCTGTGCAGCTACGTAGCACTTGCATATTTTAAATGTTTGGCTCAATTTAAGAGAAACACCCTGTACATAAAACCACCAAAGACGAAATGGGGCATAAAAGAGAGTCTTTAGAAATTTAATGTTCGCTACTTGTAAGCCTTTCCAAACAAAATAAAATCTTAACTCGCACAGGAAAATAAAAGATGTGCCCAGCCATGGGTGAAGTTTTTACCATGTGTCAAAATGTTGTGCGTAAGCAGTTCCTTGATGCAGCAAGGAAGTGAATGTTAAGCTGTGTGAGTGTACAATTCTCTATGAGTGGCATATTTATTTATTTATTTATTTATTTATTTATTATACCCTCAGGGCCAAAGGCATTACAGAGGGGAGTGGGTAATATAGGTTACAAAGACAATAAATACAATACAGTGCATTTTGTTAGAACACAATTTCAACATTCTCCAAAACAAGCAAAGTTTGTTAGCGCATCACGAAATGGTTGATTCTCCTCAATGGCTGTAATATTGGGAGGGACGCGGTTCCATTCGACAGATGTCTGGGGAAGTTATGACTGAAAACAAGCTTTAGTTTTGCACTTTTGGATGCCAAACTTGTGCCGATGATCAGTGCGATGGGAGATGTATTCCGGTGGTGAAATAAGATCGTCATGTAGCGTGACGTGATGATATACCTTGTGGAATAGAGTGAGGCGACTGATTTTCCGACGAGATTTCGAAGATGGGAGCGAAAGGTTAGTTTTCATGGCTGTGATACTTGCAGTACGGTTGTAATTTGAAAAAATGAAGCGAACAGAGTTATTTTGTATAAGTTCAAGAGAATATATAAGATTTTCATGCCCAGGGTCCCATATAGATGACGCGTATTCAAGTTTAGGTCTTATTAGTGATTTATAAAGTAGGAGTTTGAAGGACGAAGGAGCAGCAGAGAAGTTGCGACGTAAATACCCTAACATGCGATTAGCGTTATTGGTAACGTATTTAGTATGGGCATTCCATGTTAAGTTTCGTGGTATATATACGCCTAGATATTTATATGATGCGACGGAATCAATAGGAATGCCATTAAGACAATAAGAAGAAGGGGGAGTGTTAGAGCAGCGAGAAACACGCATGAACTTACATTTCTTAATATTTAATTCCATTTTCCAAGTTTTACACCAGTTAGAGACCGAATTAAGATCGGTCTGGAGAGTATTAATGCCGTTGAGGTTACGTATTTCACGGAAAATTACACAGTCGTCAGCAAAAAGGTGGCTGGCAGAAGGTAGGGTAGACGGAAGGTCATTAATATAAATTAAGAATAGAAGGGGTCCGAGGACGGATCCTTGTGGTACACCAGATAGTACGTTAGTAAGCGGTGAGGTTGTGCCATTAGCGAAAACAAGCTGCCAGCGGTTGAGAAGGAAAGATTGAATCCATCTAAAGACATGTGGATTAAGATTAAGATGACTTAATTTATAAAGCAACAATTGATGGCATACTTTGTCAAAAGCTTTCGCGAAATCTAAAAAGATGCAATCCGCGCAAGATGACTGGTCAAGAATGCGATGCAATTTATCAGTGAATGAGAGTAACTGCGTTTCGCAGGAGTATGTTTGACGGAAACCATATTGCGCAGAAAAAAAAAACAGTTATCATCAAGAAAGGTGGCGATGTGTTTAAAAATTATATGTTCTAGTAATTTGCAGCATGTGCTAGTGAGTGAAATGGGACGATAATTTTGAGGCAAGTGCTTATTACCGGATTTGTGAAGTGGGACCACCTTCCCGATTTTCCGTTCGTTAGGGAGGCTTGATGAATCGAGCGAATGCTGGAACAGTTTTGTTAGTATAATTGAACTATAAGTGCAGGTACTTTTTAGGAATTTACAACTAATTTCAGCACACCCCGGAGATGAATTGTGCTTTAAAGACTCGATTAATTTAGCAATGCCAGGAGCATCAATAGTTATTGGTGACCTAATGGAAAATCTGTGATGCGGCATATCTGGAAGATCAACCGTCATGCTTGAGGAAAAGCTTTCAGTGAATGTTGTATTCAGTATGGTAGCACAAAGGTTATTTGGGATTATGTTGCCGGAGGTATCTTGCAATGTAATTAAGGGGTCGTGTGCAGGGTGTATAATGCGCCAGAACTTTTTAACATTTGTCGTCAACATAGATGGTAAAGTAGAAGACAAGAAATTGTTTTTTGCAAGTTTCAGGGTTCTTGCATATGTGTCGGAAGCAGTCTTGTACGTCGACCATCGCTCAATAGAAGGTGAAAGTTTGGCAAGATGGAACAAACGTTTCTTTTTGTTAGATAGTCGCCTGATGTATGAATTGTACCAGGGTGCTTGAGGGTTAGAGGTGACGACGCGCTTAGGAATATATTTGTTTGATAGTTGGTGTACCTTCGTTTTGAACAGTAACCAACTTTCTTCGACAGAGCGGGTATCGAAATTAAAAAGAAAATGATCAATAAATGCAGATAGTTCATTATTAATAGCGGCAAAGTTAGCCCGTTTGTAATATAGGATGGTTTTCTTTATTTTATTCGTTTTAAGACGTGGCGTAATAATGATAAAATTGAGCAGAAGATGATCACTGATACCTGGCAGATATGTTAGATCTGTAGCTAGCTCTGGATTTGTGGTTAGGATTAAATCTAGAGTATTTGCAGTACTTGTTACAGTCCTAGTGGCTTGCGTTACCAACTGTATTAGCGAAAACAATGTACATAGATCTAAGAATTCTTTAGCTTGGGACAAGGGCGGACATGAATAAGGTGGATGAGCAGTCCACAAGATACTTGGAAAGTTAAAGTCTCCGAGTGTAAAGAGTAGTGATGTAGGATAGCGTATGCGAACCAAGTTTAGAGCATCATGGAGTTCGTTAGTAAATGTGGACGAATAGGATGGAGGGCGGTAGCATACACCAATGATTATTTTCAGATGATCGATGACTACCAAAGCGAAAACTAGCTCCAAGTCGCTGCAGATTTGAATGCATGTAGAAGGAATATCTTTTGAAATGGCAAGCAGAACACCACCGCCACGTCTTGCCGTCCTATCGGAACGATACATCGAGTAAAGATGAGCGTCGTGAAAGATTTCAAAATCAGACACGTGCGTTGGGAGCCTGGTTTCTGTTAGTGCAATAATGTGAGGTGTACATGTATCAATGACGGAAGATAAGTTAGTGTGTTTATTAAGAACGCTTCTGACGTTGGTATTAAGGACAGACACATTAGATAACTTCCCACTGCCCCTCGCGATTCCCTATGATACACCTTGCGATGCAGACTCGGTATGTAATCCACTGGCTTCGTCACGTGTGACAATCCCATTGGCAGTGTCACCGGTCACTGTCCCCTGCCCACCATGTTCGCCACGTGTCACGACCTCGTCGACAGTACCGGTGATTGCGTTATACATAAAGCATCTGTTATTGAAGCAAAGCTTGTTGTATCGCAGTTTAAAAGAGCGAGGGCCAGCGTGGGCGCTACCGAATTCAAACAATTTTTTTCGAGCCAAGCGTGTTGCAGGCGAGAAATCTTCACTGATAGTGATGCCTTGTGATTTGAATTCATCACGCAAGGAGATTATCTTTTCTTTCATTTTTGATTCGGTGAATTTGGCTATGACAGGACGACACTTACCATGTGAAAAAATGCCCAGGCGGTGTGCACGCTGGATTAAAGTACCAGAGCACGAGTCGATGACCTCAGTCAATGCTTCCAAATAGCTTAGATTCGGTATCTGCCCAGGACTCCTGAGCATCTGATATACCCGGAAAGATTAAGTTGTGACGGCGTGATCTATCTTCAGCTTCGTCAAGACGAGACTGCAGAGAATCATTTCGATTGCGCTACTCATCCATTGATTTCTTTAAGCATGAAAGTTCTTGACTAATGCTGTCAAATTTCGTGGCCCTCTCCTCGAGTTAATCCAGCCTCTTGTGCAGGCCAGCTAACCTTGATTCGATGTTCTTTTGACTATTTTTAATGGTTTTTATGTCCGCAGTTATTTCAGCCTGACCTTTCGAGGTTTGCAGCGTACGAGAGTGTGCCTCTTTCAGGAGCTAAAACATAACCTTCATTTGATCAGATGGATCGTCTAGTAGGCTACCTACATCTAGGAGGACCTCGGAGCGAGTTGTAGGACCCGGGTTCGACTCAATGTCACCCGAGCGCAATAGCAAGAGAACCATCGAAAAACAATCACAAGCCATATCACAGCAAACCCGTGGGCACGGGAACAGCAACAAATAGCGATCGTCACTCCTTTTTGTTTGTAAAGAATACTGCGTACACAGCTGCACGATGAAAAAGCGAAGTATTGGAGTAATGCCGTTGTCACTGCTCCCATGCCCACTGAAGGGAAAGCAGGCGCGTCGGCTTCTTAAATCCGGCGCGGGTGGTGATGGCATTGTCGATGACGCTGGATGGCTGTAGACGAGCCACTCAGCGAGCGGATAACCACAGCCAGACGTGCTGAAGCTGTCGGTGTTGGAAGTTCCGGGAAATTCAACCGCCGGGCCAAGATCAATCGGCGAGCCACGGGGTGCAGCCGAGGATGACATCATGATGCTCAACAGTAGTGCCTGCACGATGAAAAAACGAAGTATTGGAGCCATGCCGTTGTCACTGCTCCCATGCCCACTCAATATAAAAGCAATATGTACATGTAATGGTACGTTATGTACAGATACTCATCAAATGTTTGCAAAAATGGTTATGAGAAAGCCAATAATAACTTATATTGCTCACAAGGCAACTTATTTCGAGTGAACTCACCTAATTACATCCTTTCTTGCCGGCCTGGGTGACCTATCTCCTGCCCCTTTAGTGCTTAGACATACCTCCTTCAGCGCCATTGCCAAAGTACACAAAAATAGAACAGTGTCATGGCAGGCATGCGCCCTCTCTCAACCATGGCAACAAACAAGGATGGTCGACTGGAGACCATTTCATGCTCTAAACATCATCCGTGCTTCTTCTCTTTTGTTTCTTGTCCCCATGCATAAAAATAAGCTTGCACAGAATGCACATAATCAGAGAACTATTGTAAGCTGTACTTGGGCTATTTGAGTAAGTTGGGCATGGGCTAAGTGTTTTTATGTCGTAGCAACCTAGCTCCCTAATGCACAGACAGACTAAAAAAATCAAAATATGCATAGCATAACACAAACAGGTGGCAAGTTCCTATATTTTCTCTGAAAGCGAACCAAGATTATTAAGTGCCTTAGCTTCGCAATGAGTTCAGTGTTCTCACGTTGTGTGAAAAATGTTTAGGTAGTCATTGACTTTGTGTTTGCTCTCTTTAGTTAGTCGCTTCTTTAACAGGCACATGTAAAGGAAATTAAGTGCAGGCGGGTATGGCGCAAGACAGGGCAGTACATGAAAGGGAAGAAACGTTTGTTACCATTTTTTTTGTCAAAACGAACGTATAGTTCCTTGCGTTCATCTTTGTGAATAACGCGCAATATGTTCGACCTAAACCTGCAAGATTGGTATGTTCTATTGTCTTTCAGTCACTACTCCAGTAACCAAACATGTGGTGCACCATGAGCACTGTGAAAGAAAGCACCGCAATTCGCAGTAAAGAAGCTACAGTAGCTCAGCTTTAGTGCCAAACGTAAAATTGTTCCACAGGAAACCATTCGTAGTGGCGAATTGCGTATGCGTTCACACGTATTGTTTAAATACACACATCAAAGGTATTCTTTAATTCCTACCTGCCATGCTCACCATTGTACAGCCTTAAATGCAGCGATCTGTCTGTGGAGTAAAATAACTTCACAAATCAAAGTTGCGGTAATTCAGTACATTGATAGCAACTGTGCACATGGCTTTCATAATATTGTCACGCTGCACGACACAGCCGAAGGAAGACAAAGTAGAGGCGCGCGAGGAGCTGGCCGCTGTCTGTTGCCCTTGCATGACCATCCTGTCCCTTGCTCTACGCTAGCCATCTATCATCTTGTAGATAAACCCATCCCATCCGTAACAATTTGGGTGGTGGTGCTGGGTAGATCACACTGGACGACTGAGCTATACTACCCCTTCGACGCAGCAAACAGTTGGCCGGGCTGCCACCGGGAGACGCTGACACGAGCGATTCGGACGGAGGTGACGTTGGCGAGGAAACCGAGGAAGAAAGCATTCGCCAGAGGCAAGCTGGCTACTGGATAGCTCGTCGAGAAGCACGCACATTCTCAGGCAAAGCGAATGAGGACGTCGAAGAATGGAGCGCGTCTGCGCAGTTTTTTAACGTTGTCCTTTTCCTTGCCGGAACTGCAACGATGTGGTTCGACAATAACGAGGGCTCGTCGCAACTTGGGACAGCTTCGTCGAAGAGATAACGATATGCTTTGGCGATACACTTTAGAAAAATAAAAGCGCTGAGCAGACACATTCACGATGAGCGCATTTACATGGAGAAGACGTGCACTACCTGCACTGAGGAAGTCCTGAAGCTTTGCGGAATTGTGAACGCAAGTATGTCGGACAAGGACACGGTTGGACACCTACTCAAGGGAATTGCCGAAGATGTATATAATTTTTTTTTTATTTCTAAGGACGACCTCCCGACCGCTTCCGACTTAAGGCGTCACTCTCGTACGTTCGAGGCTCTTAAAACAAGCCGCATTCTTCCCAAGTCTGGCCAGCTGGACAACGTGACCAACGTAGCAAGTGTGGACGTATTTGCCTCTGACGACCTCGCGGCTTTAGGACGACGAGTTATCCGAGATGAGCTGGCTCATTTGCAAGGCCCAGATGACAACCGCGTGTGCCACCAATGCTGCGTTGAAGAGCGCTACTGCGAGGCACCGGCAGCTTGGCCACGACCTGCCTATAGCGACCATCCCTTACGACAACACCCATACCCAGAGCACCATAGTCCAGCCACAGCATACGAGTTTTGAACGTCGACACGACAGACAGCCGCGACGTGTGTCTCCCATCCACAACACGCCTTGGAGATCATCTGTCCCCAACTTCAATGAAAATCGCAGGCCGCCTGTTTGCTACAGCTGCAGGGCTCAGGGACACATCGCGAGATATTGCATCCGTTGCCCACAGCGTGCTGCACGAGATCGCGCATATTCATCCCACATGCAAGAAGCTGCATCCGGGTAACCATTTGTCAGTTGAAAGAGGTAGGTTTGGGCATGTTGGTATTCCATAACATTTAGGTTTTTAGCGCACAAAAAGGGACGAGAGACGGAGGTACGACGCGGACACAGCGCTGTGTCCGCGTCGCACCTCTGTCTCTCGTCCCTTTTTGTGCGCTAAAAACCTAAAACTATTTGTCCCTTTTCGTCAGCTACCTCGAGAATTCGCGACAAGGAATGACTCCCCAGTATCTGACCGCAGCCTGACTCCAGCGCCGACCCGGACACGTCGATCGCCATTTCCGTTTCCCCGCTCGCCTACGCCGCCCCAGCTGGGAAACTAGCTGGTGCGACCGATGGAGGTGAGGTCGCGGGACGCACACTTTTTCAAAGGCCTCCGCCTATCGTGATCTTAAAGAACAGAGTGTGTGCTTGTGTCGATGGTGTAAATACTGTGGATTTGGTAGATACTGGTGCTTCGGTGTCTGTGCAGCGTCTTTCAAGAAACGCCTAAGACGAAAGTGATGTCTGCTTGGGACGGAAATACCGCGTTTAGCGGAGTTGGCGGTGAACTTTTACGCGCTGTGGGAGTCTGCTCAGTTGTCATAACCGCGGGTGGAAAGGCATTTCGAAACGAATTTAGTGTACTCGCACGGGCTATGCATGACTTAATTCTTGGTATTGACTTTTACGGGAGTGTGGAGCAACATTAGACTGCAGGGCTGGTGAAATTTTACTTAGCGGCAATGCCAGACCACCAACGCTCGACGACGTTCCATCCAACTGTCAAGAATTATTTTCAATGCCCACTTGTGTACGTGTGCCTGCGCAGGCGGCAATGTTCATCCCAGTGACCTCGTCGAGAACCATTGTTGGTTTTTGCTGTGCATTAATTTAACCCGAATAATACAACACTCTAAAGAAAAATGTACTTGTCCTTCGCTCAGTTATCGAAGTTGTAGAAGGTTGTGCTCACATGTGGATGGGGAATGTGCCCTCCGAGTAAGTTATTTAGCCTGCAGGACTGAAAGTAGCACGCTTCGAGGAATATGGTTTTGTGAGCACTGGTGCAAGCTCGTCGCTCCGCGACCCCCCTTCAAAGTTTAAAAGCGCGGTTAATAAATCGCTTCCCTCTTCCCACCAACAATCGCGCCAAGAGCTCCTTGCCCGATATGCTTCAGTGTTTGACTTTACATAAGAGCGTCTACATTCACCAACGCACTCCCACGTACACCCCCGCATCAATACTGGAACAGCGTCGCCAATACCACAGAAGCCATACCGCGTTTCGTCAGCCGAGCGCAAAGTGATCGCCAGCAAGCTACAGACATGCTACGGAAAGGCATCATCCAGGAGTCCAATAGTCCATAGGTGGCTCCAGTTATATTGGCCAAGAAGAAATATGACTCATGGCGATTCTACGGCGACTACAGGTGCCTAAACGCAGTTACAAACAAGGATGTCTATCCTCTCCCACGTATAGATGATGCCATTGACTGCTTACATTCTCCCTTGTTCTTCTCTGTCGATCTGCTCTCAGCCTACTGGCAGATACTTATGCACACTCTAGACAACAAGAAGACTGCCTTCATAACGCCGGATGGACTCTTCGAGTTTAACGTTATGCTTTTTGGTCTGTGCAATGCTCCGGCAACATTCGAACGATTTAGGGACACGATTCTGCGCGGACTTCGATGGTAAATATGCATATGTTACGTGGATGACGTTGCCATTTACGGCAATGCATTTCATGAGCACAACTAACGGCTGGAAGTTGTCCTTGACTCCATACGGCAAGCTGAACTGATAATAAACTGCAAAAAGTGCCACTTTGGCGATCGTCAAACCCTTGGTTTAGGTTGCCGCGTCGACAAAGAAGGCATCCACCCAGACCCGCTGGAGCTTGTAGCCGTTCGGGACTTCCACCAGTCGAAGACGGCAAAAGTCCTCCGCGGTTTCCTGGGATTATCTTCGTACTTTCACCGTTTTATTAGGAATTTGCACGGCAAGCTCAGCCGCTGACGGCACTCCTTCACAAGGACGCACTGTTTACATGGGCTACTGAGTGTGAGTCTGCATTCCGTCAATTAAAATTTCTGCTCGCTTCAACTCCAATTTAGCGCCACTTTAATTCTGAGGCACCAACTGAGCTTCACACCGATGCTTGCGCCCGCCGGACGGCAAAGCAAAAAGCTTTTTGCCCTCGCTGTGTCTGTTGCGGCAACCGAAGGCGCAGCAGCATGGCATCGCAATTAAGTTCTCGGCCCTAACACATTCTATTACGCTAACGTATTCCGTCAGTCCGCCTGCCGTACTTTCGTCGCACAGGCCCAACAATGGAGGTCGGCGCGCGCGGGAAAGAAAAAAAAATATACAAAAGCGCGGCGCCTGCTCCGCGCTGGAAAGAAAAAATATACAAAAGCGCGGCGCCTGCTTCCACGTGACACAGATTGGCCAATGGGGGAGCGGAGGAGGCCGAGGCGACAGAAGTCGTGGAGGAGGAGGCAGAGGAGGCGCCATGGTGAGCGGCACGGGTGAGCGGGGTGGCGGAAAGATCTAAGAATGGCGCTACTTTTGAAAAATTGCGGGGTTTTACTGGCGGGTTGCTCTTGGGGGCTCCGCCTCGCTTTTCAGCGGGCGCTCGCAAGTGACCGGCGCTTTCCTCCGATTTGCAGGTTCAGAAGAAAGGCATGCAATAATCTATGAGGGCCAGTCAACCTTACAAAATCAGCGAGCACGCTTATCGCGACGAGCGGTGAAATGAAATTTTGTTTTGGGCTAGTTCGCCCATGGGTGGTTATGACGGCAGCCTAACTGAAATGATGAGACACAGAAACGAGACGGCGCACTTGTCATGTGTTTCTATGTGTCTTGTCTTCGTCTCTGTTGTGCTGCCATTTTACGGAAGCTACGCAAGCAGCCGTAATAAAATGGGGTTGGTATTTTTTTTTTCTACGGGAGATGCGACACCAATCGCCCCACAAATGTGGAGAGGAAATTGAATGCGTTATGTTTGTCTCGTGCATATAGTTTATTGCAGCTATACAAAACTGAACACTATGGTCCGCAAAAACGCTGTATGGAGAGCGCTTTCAAAACCTATGTTACAAATTTTTTTTTGTTTTATTGCCCAACGAAGGTAGGTATATGTACAAAAGCGGGGAGCATTTTCGCGACTGTCGTTCTACTGGCATCGCCTCATTTTCAGGAGCTTCTGCTTTTCTCTTTGTGTGCTCCGTTCCATGTTCTTTGCTTTTGCGAAGAAGTGCATCGTCGTCAGTGCATAGAACTTTATTATTTTTGTTGCAAACTACGCCAATACTCACTGCATGCAACCCACTTCTTTAAGCTTCGCTCCCTGAAGGAAATGCAAAAAGCAGACCATGCTTTCAGCATGAAGCTGATTCCCGCTGAAATACGAAGTAAATGTGTCCTCAACTTTACAAACAAGCTCCTCGACAGCTTTGGAAGGGTAGATCAAGTCCCCACGATCAAACTGCCTTGCTCGTATGGAATTTCCATCACAATCTGCTTGTAGGGGCAAAATGCAAAGGCGAGAGGCACGCTCTGGGCGTAGAATTTTTTTTAAAGACTTTCTGACAGCATAGCCAGCTATATAATAGACTAATCTACTGTCACTCTGCTTTTTGACACAGTTGTTATGATCCAACTGCTTGCCTTGTGTTTTTACCACAGATTCTGCACACTCCCAATCGCCATCATCCACTATCTCATCAATAATTTCTGTTAAGTGGCCAGCCTTTCGTTTTCCAACATAAGATGACTTTGAGAGTGCGCTTACAAAGTCTCCTGGTGAGTTCCCCTTTTTAGGAGGCCTCGCCAGACTGTAGAATGACAAGCTGTTTATTATAATTAAAAACTGTTCAGGTGAAGGATAGTCGTTACAACCAAAGGATTGCCTGACGACACCTTCTCGCATAGCACCTTTGCACTTAGATACGAAGGATTGACCCGCGCACCCCAGTCCGCATCAGACATGTGACGTAGGAATAATCCTAGCCCTCTTAGGATGCGAAACAAGGCGCCGCAATTTGCTTACCAAGTCCCCTGCGCAAACAGTCGGGGCGATGCCGCGGCGCCTTTCGAGTCCTTTGGTTCGTTCCATTGTGTGCCGCGAGTTCGGTGAGTCATTGGAGATGTACTTCTATCTAAACCATTTCCACACCCCACAACCAAATTTTTCTTGTTTGCCGACAGTCGAAGCGCCTAGCTGCTTGAATATTCGGGTTAAAGATTCTGGCAGACCTTTCTAATGCCCACGCTATCAGCGCGAAGAAACGTAACACCAAGAGAGAGCGTAATCTGAAATCGCTCATCATTCACGCCACTGACAGCACTCTTTAAGAGAAAAAAAAAGAAACGCTCGCGCAATTAGATTTAGGTGTACGTTAAAGAACACCAGGTGGTCAAAGTTAATGAGGATCCGCCCTCTACGGTGTGTCGCACACTCGTATGGTGGTTTTGACACGTAAAACCGCCGAATTTATTTGAGCTGTTATTTTTCTGCATTGTGGACAAGCGGTGGTGGCCCGTATGGGCAACCAGCGCTGAACCTTCCCGTGTCGACAGCAGCGCTGTATAACCCATAGCGTGTGGTGGAAACAGTTTTCAGTAGCGCATGCTGCGATTTCCACATCAGCAACTTCGCCGCTCGTCTTGAGGTATACATGCGTCCATGGGTCACGTCCAGCTTCTGACCAGACTGGGACTGGCGTGCTAGACAAGCGTACCTTTGCATGCGCTTCTCAAAGCTTGGCTGGACACACAGAGCTATATAAAGCACACGCTGGCACAGGCGCCCGTCTATTGAAATCCAAAATGTTTACCATTTTCATGGCCTCGCTATCGGATGGTGTCATCGTGTTTCAGTTGCGCACTCAAACTGCCGCAGCGCCTCCTGTGCGCTCGTTTCCCATATAGGCACCTCGCACTGTAAATTTCCGCAACTGACAGCAGCGCAAGAACACACAGCTTATAGCATGTTCGCTCTTGTGACAGCTCCCAATCACTCGTCGAGGTCCGCGACCGCGCCAGGGCACTGTTTATATAACACCGCAATTCCTTCGTCCACCGCCGCCGCCAGCACGCCCGCCCGTCGCCTAGCGCAGCCACCCGAGGAAGACAGACATTTGGCGCGACCCCGATCACCGCCCGCTCTGCTATCACGGTGGGGAAGCTGGACATATCTACCGCCGACATCCATACCGCGAAATGGGACTGCGAGGGTTCGCTGTCAACGCTCCGCGCCCGCAGCAAGGTGAACGCCCTCGCGATATCGCCGACTACCTCGCCGCTACTCAGTGGAGCTCTCGACGACCGTCCCGTTCGCCATCACCAGGACGCTACCTGTCGCTGCAGCGCCGTCCATACAGTATCCCAGCCCGGGGCCACTTTGTGAGCCCATATCCGGAAAACTGAAAGCAGCAACCGATGGTGGTGCGGTTGCTGTTCCTCGAACTGACGAAGATCCTCCGCCGCCGAAGAAGACGCCGAAGAGACTATCTCGACGACATGACGACACGCCGCCGTCCCGACGAAGTCTGAAAGTAAAGAATTCGACGACGAAAGACGACCTGCCGACGGCACATACCAGCCACAGGTCAACGCGACGCAGCCGTGATCCGACGCCAAGACCTAACTGTAACGCAAGACAAAGAACCGCCGACCTCGACGTGCTTCTCGACGGCCACGCAGTCGCCGCCTTAGTGGACACAGGGGCCGATTACTCCGTCATGAGCAGACAAACACATCGCAGCCCAGTTAAAGGAAGTTAGGACTGCATGGGAAATCGCTCAAATTCGACCGCGGGAGGACACCTCATTACGCCGACAGGAATCTGCACGGCAAGAATTAGCGTTCATGACCGGACTTACCCTGCCACCTTCGTTATGCTCCAACAGTCTTCGCGAGACGTCATTCTCGGCGTTAACTTCCTGAACCAACACGGCGCAACCATCGACCTGAAGTCGAAATTGATAATGCTGTCGGAATAATAATAATATTTGGGGTTTTACGTGACAAAACCACTTTCTGATTATGAGGCACGCCGTAGTGGAGGACTCCGGAAATTTAGACCACCTGGGGTTCTTTAACGTGCGCCTAAATCTAAGCACATGGGTGTTTTCGCATTTCGCCCCCATCGAAATGCGGCCGCCGTGGCCGGGATTCGATCCCGCGACCTCGTGCTCAGCTGCCCAACACCATAGCCACTGAGCAACCACGGCGGGTAATGCTGTCGGAAGACCAAGCGATACCGCCGGAGAGCTCTCGTAGTCACCACGCCTTGAGTGTGCTCGAAGATGAAGTGAGCCTCCCGCTACGCTCGAGCATTACTATTTTCGTCGGCACCGAAATACCCGGTGACGTAGAAGGCGTCGTCGAGAGTGACCAACGTCTACTACTCGACCGTGAAATGTATGTCGCAAGAGGGATCGCTCGACTGCACGGAGGAAAAACGAAAGCGTTGCTGGTAAACTTCAGCCAGGAGTTCAAGCACATCAACAATTGCACGACGATCGCATCCATCGAGGAAATTCAGGAAACCAGTAATGCGTTTCTCCTCTCGAATTCTGTCGCATCTAACCCGACGACCGTAGTTCCCGAACAAGACTACTTCATAAATCCAAGTCTCCTCATGCTTAAGCCGCAACAGCTCAGACGTCTGCTTCGACGTACAAAGGCTGCTTTTCGACGTCATCGAGGATTCGACAAACACCAGTCGCAAAGCATCGCCTAATAACCGAAGAGTGCGCTCAACCACTCCGCCAAAGCCCTTACCGAGTTTCGACGCGAGAACGTGAAGCTATAGGAAAACAAGTCGACGAAATGCTGCGCGACGACATCATCTAGCCGTCGAAAAGCCCGTGGACATCCCCTGTTGTCCTGGTGAGGAGAAAGGACAGAGCCTTCAATTTCTGCCTCGACTATCGGCCGCTTAAATAGATCATGAAGAAGGATGTATACCCCCTCCCACGGATAGACGACGCATTGGATCGGCTCTGCAACGCTAAATATTTCCCATCGATGGATCTCGACTCTGGCTCCTGGCAAATAGAAATCGACGAGAGAGATCGCGAAAAGACCGCCTTCATCACGCCAGGTGGCCTCTGTGAGTTCAAGGTTATGCCATTTGGACTGTGCTCGGCACCTGCAACGTTCCAGCGCGTGATGGACATGGTTTTGGAAGGATTGAAGTGGCAGACGTGTCTTGTTTACATGGATGACGTCGTCCTCTTTGTCGGAAATTTCGGCAATCACCTTAGGCGGCTTGTGACAGTACTAGAGGCCACCAAGTCATCAGGGCTTACTCTGAAGCCGGAAAAGTGCCGCTTCGCTTACGATGAGCTTCTGTTTCTAGGCTACGTCATCCGCCCCGACCGCCCCGACCCGCAGAAGACAGCCGCCATCGCAAAGTTCGCGTAGCCCATCGACAAGAAGGCAGTGCGTAGATTCCTTGGCATGTGTGCCTACTACAGGCGCTTTGTCAAGAACTTTTCACGCATCGCTGAGCCCTTGACACATCTAACTAAATGTGATGTCGAGTTTGCATTTCGCAGTTCGCAAGTCGAGAGCGCATTTGAAGAACTCAAACGACGCGTGCAGTCGCCACCGGTACTTGCGATCCGTACGTACGTCAGGAAACAGCGTCGTCCTCACTGCGCACGCTCCGAACGTTATTGGGTTTCTCTGCTTTACGTGCGCTGTGGATAACGTACGCTATTTTGCGAGTTTAATGCTCGTAATGTTTACGGAAGGTAAGACGTAGCGTTGTCGAACGTGGCGGTGTAACATTGAGCTTAGAGCCACATGTTGGCAGCGGCGTACTCGCCTCCTCCTCTGTCTCCTGGATTGGAATGGCGCGGCTCGCTACGTGCTTGCGCCTGTTTTTCCGAGGGCGGAGTTTTGTTCAGACTCTGTCCAGTTGGATTAAAATCTTAAGTTGTATTTGCAGTTATTAGTTTCGTATAATGAAGCTTGAACGGCTTTTGCTGTGTTTTCCTGAATTCGACGAGTTTTCTTGCGTGCAAGTAGATTGTTCGTTGAGCAATCTGCGGTGATACTCTGGTCAGTGCCCTTAAACTGTGCACTCAGTGACAAGATGCGCTTTTTGTCTTTAAAGTATACGAAACCGCACGATGATATGCTTATTTTTGTTTCTTTACAAGCGGTCACTCCTGTGGGCGCGCTCGATGTCTCCAGCCTGCAACGAAGTGCTAAGCTTTGAACTGCGAAGGTCGAGGATTAAATTTTCCTATTGTTAAAACGTTTCGCGTTCGCCGACTTTCACACCGAAAAATACAAAATTTGAGCGCCTGACTCTGTTTTAGAAGTCCTCCACGCTGATGGCCAAATTAGTGACCTGCTTGTTGCTCTGCTGAGGTAGAGCTTCTCCTTCGGCAAGGGGTTTTAATAGACATGGCTGTTGGGCAGGTACGCTCGATTTCCCCTAGTTTTTTTATGTCATCAAAAGCTTTTGCGTTTTGGGGACAATTTGGAACGCATTGATTTCATGACATTTAGTACTGTTGCTTGCCCGGCTTAAATTTCTCTTAACGCTGAAATATTATCGCAAGATTCTTGCATTGTAGTTGATCGAGTGTCAGGGCCACTGTTTTCTTCAGTGACACCTGATAGTAGTTGGAGTTCAAGAATGACATGAGCATAATCACAAATCATCAGAAAATAACACCGTGGGCTTGGCCGCGCAACTAACGTCTGGTATCGAGTACGTCGGGCAGAAAGGGAATAGTAACTCCTTACCTGGGCAAAATTCAAGTGAACTGGATGAGTGCGGGTGATAGTTGTCGCGCCGCCAAGCCCACTGTTAAGGGGGCTGTTGTGCCAGGCATTTTATAGAACGGCAGTGGCAGCGTTGATGACGTCAGGGTTTATGAGGTAGCGCTAGTCTATCCAGGCAAGGAAAGGACAACTCTTTGGTAAGCAATTGGGCGGTGTCCTTGCGCAGAACTGCAGGCAGTGTGTGCTTTCGCAAAGAAACAGGTTGGAGGAAGGAAGCAGGGGTTGGGTGGTTCCGCGGTTGGTGGTCTGCGAGCATCAGACCCCCATCGGCTGCACAGGGGGGCACAGGATGGACGCTAGCAGGCCAGTGAAGGTGATTGCCTGCGTAAAACGCAAGCGAACCGGAGGAGTGCGGCTCATAGTTGCCACGCCGCCAAGCCCGCTTAATTACATTAATTATTTACTCAGCTGCTGAGCCAAGCTGTAGCGGGTGACTCAGCTCCTCATACGTGGGCCGATTCCGAATATAGTGCAATACTGGACTGACCAGCGGCGAGGTGAAGCAGGCGTTAAGCACTCCCCATACAAGGGCCAATCACGAAGATAGCGCAATGCTGGCCCGGCCAGCGGCGCAGGTGAAGCAGGCGTTAAGCACTTCCCATACGTGGGCCGATCCCGAGGCTGTTGCAATAACGGGCCAACCCGCGGCGGAGGTGAAGCAGGCGTTAAGCCCTCCCCATACGTGGGCCGATCCAGGAGATAGTGCAATGCCGTTAGGACCAGCTGCGGAGGTGAAGCAGGCGTTAAGCACTCCCCATACGTGGGCCGATCGCGAGGCTGGTGCAATGCCGGGCCGACCCGCGGAGGAGGTTAAGTAGGCGTTAAGCACTCCTCATACGTGGGCCGATGCCGAAAATGGTTCAATGCTAGGCCAACCCGCGGAGGAAGTGAAGCAGGCGTTAAGCACTCCCCATACGTTGGCCGATCCCTAAGCTGGTGCAATGCCGGGCCGACACGCGGTGGAGGTGAAGCAGGCGGTAAAATGAAGCTGAAGAGTTTGGAGAATTCAATAAGACGCTCTAATACGGATGCGGGAACCTTATAAATTATGCAGGTAGAATTTTGGGGGGATTTTTCGCTTAGGAGCGACGTAATCGTCGTTCAAAATTGCACTGTAGCTCCGCTCCCCGTAGAGCGCCGTGCGCTGCATGTGTCGCTGACGATGCGAGTGGTGACCGGAAACCACGGCGTAGTGACGTCAGCACTGGTGTTTCGTTCCTTCGCAGTCTCCGAGACCTCGCCTGAGCGTGCTTATTTCTGCGTGCGTGCCGTCCTAATCTGCTTCGCTCGACCCTACATTCCGTTGTTTGTGTGTATTTAGAGTGGTAGCTGACGTGCGCATCATCAATCGAACTTGTAGGCCGATCATGCCGGCGTTCTGTGCAGCCTACCGTTCTGTACAGCGGCGGCGACGATGTTCCTATGTTCCATTAGTTCCCGCAAGACAAGAAGCTTTCAGCTAAGTGGGAGGCTGCTGTGAAGTGAAAGAACTTCAAGCGCTCAAGAACAACAGTGATGTGCTCTTACCACTTGAGTGACGGCGATTACTACCAGAGTTTATCAATAGTGCGTGCTTTGTGTTCTCCTTCGTGTTAGCACGCTGAACTGAAGGTGGATGTTTATGTCCAACCCTAGCTTGAAGCCGGTTTCATCGCCCAGCACCGCGAATTTTCTATTCGCACGTGTGTTGTGAACCAGCCTGCATGCAGCTACATTAACGCAGTGCAAGCGTCAAGTTTGCATGTGTTGGAAAGCCTGCTCACGCCAGGGCGCTGCGCTCCCCCTTCTCTCGCGCGCATAGAGAAATCGACCATGTCACATAGCCGACGAAATTCGCCTGTTACGAGTAGCGTGCGGATGGCGTGCTGATGAAGGTTCTATACTACACGTGCTACAATAGCCGGTAAACTTTTATCGCGTTTAAACCATCTGTGCATATTGCCGGCAACTTTAGGGCAGCGCACAAATGCCGAACATCGCATGACCACTTACGTTCTACGAGGAGGCATGCAGGAACATAACACTACAGTTGTTTGTCCCAGAAACGCACTCACTGGATCGCTGAGTGCAGCTTAGCAAAAAACATGCTCACCAAAGAACATTTCCTACACAAGGAGATGCTAACACTTCGCCTTCGTTCGCGTGGAAAGCACTGCTTGCTCCAGCATTTTTCGCTTCTTAGAGAGGCCGGCTCTTCGCAGTCGGCTCGTACATGTAGGGACTAAAGTATAAACCCCATACAAGTGATCTTGCACGCGACAGCGACAAACGAGGCGACGGCTGTCGCGTTCACTCGTCGCCTACAAGCCGAACGCCACGCGAGCGACGGCTTTGAGCGACGATTTCCCGGTATCAGGGCAGCAATACAAGCGCGCAGACTAGCGTGACGAGTGCTTTATCAATATAAGTTGATGCATTTTACGGTAAAAAGGAGCATAAAACATTTCTGCAGGTCTTGCACTAGGTTCTTATTCTTGCACGTGTAAAATTCAATAGTTCGCTCGTTCCGTGCGACAAACAGTGGTATTTGAGTTATGTACACCCAGTTCCGGCTTCGCACTATTGGCTAGTCGCTCATAACGCTTCCGGGCGACGAGCGATGACTTGTAGATTTGTAGAAACGAGTGATCGAGCGACAACACCGAGCGATCTGTTCAAGCGACGGCCTGTTTTTTCGCTCGAAGCCGTCGCCCGTCGCCGTCGCGCGCAAGATCGCTCTCGTGGGGTTTGGACTTAACGCCGAACTCTTCAGAGAAACACAAGCTCTCCAAATTTTCCTTGACCGTCTCAGCAAAATAGCGCATAACTACCTTAATAATAATAATAATATTTGGGGTTTTTCGTGCCAAAACCACGTTCTGATTATGAGGCACGCCGTAGTGGAGGACTCCGGAAATTTTGACCACCTGGGGTTCTTTAACGTGCACCTAAATCTAAGCACACGGGTGTTTTCGCATTTCGCCCCCATCGAAATGCGGCCGCCATGGCCGGGATTCGATCCCGCGACCTCGTGCTCAGCAGCCCAACACCATAGCCACTGAGCAACCACGGCGGGTCGCATAACTACCTTGCACCGGTGCTTCGTGTGTAGCGGCAGCAGCCGATTCGGACGAACACCTTTGCTGGCGTCACCAGGCACCCGACTAGTCACAGGCGGAAACGAGGCGCGCGAGCTGCCCTGAGTCTGCTGCTGCACTTGAAGTCGAAATAAAACATGTTTGCGCTTCTTTCGCTCAATTTCGATGCGATATATGAATTCAGAAGGTTGAAAACCATGACGTACTGCTCTTCACTCATGTTTTCTGGAAAAGCTTTCAGCTTCCCTTTAAGCATTTCCCATACGTGGGCCGATCCAGGAGATTGTGCAATGCCGTTATTACCCGCGGCGGAGGTGAAGCAGGCGCTAAGCACTCCCCGTACGTGGGGCGATCCCGAAGATAGTGCAATGCCGGGCCGACCCGCGGCGGAGGTGCAGTTCGCCATTAAGCGGCCCACACACAGAGCTTCTCTGGTCATCCTTCTTCACAGGGTGGAAAGGCACTGAGATTTATTTATTTTTTGATAAGGTGCTATTCTGATCGTATTCAACGCTACTTCCTGATTTTACACATACATTTAGGTAGAATAATCACCAATTAATTTTTGCTCTTCGAAAACTTCCTCTAAATCCTTGTAGTAGTGACTGAGTCGTTGTCAGTGTGCACAGCGCTCGCCCCATCCTCAGACAGTGTACCTTCGGCTTTACGTGTGGTGAGCGTGGTGTGGGTCCTCGGTCACCGTGGTTTTTTTAAAAAAAATTAAATAGCCGACCCACGTGCACGCACGTTCCTAAATGGGTCAATGATATATGTTCTGCCTACTTCTGCTTACATCAGTACGGCTAGATATAGAAAACAAGCACTTTTAAAGTGCTCTGGAAATCAGACATTCCCAGTGAGAAGCTGAAAACATTGCTTTACCCTTGGTATAGCACAGATAAATTGAAAGCCTTCGTCACAAGATAACGATGTCGTATTACACGCCTGAATTCTTATCCCTAGAAGTGTAGTCTCCATGGCACTGTTTTTTATGTGTCATTTCTGCAAAGATCCTGAATGCATTATATTTTTTTATTAACCTACCACCGATTCGCAATAGAGAAAAACGAATAATTCAGAATTCCATTCCGAAAATTAGGCTTTTATAATATCTGAATGCGTTTTTGCGAAAGAATTGCGATTACAGTCCGTGTGTGAGTTCCTTGGTAACTCTAAGAGAATACACAGTTTATTTGCGGATTTATTGTTTTGCCAAACTGTAATTTACAGTAATTTACTTATTCTTAGTTATTTACAAACATTCCAAATACCTTGCTTAAAATTTAGAATGCTCGAGCTAGCTCTCATTGCAAAAACGTACTTTTTTGCTACAACCGCTATTCGCCGGCTTTTCGGCCAGTGCCCCGTAGTGGGTATGCGCCGTGGTATAGAAAACAAGAAGGCAAGGAAGCAATAAGAATACGCAAGGAAGAATAGGTGAACGTTTCAGCACGCAATTGTTGGCCAATCCCCCAGTGTGGGTATGAGCCATACCATGAGGCCATCATCGTCATCATCATCACCGACCGACTGGCGTTCGACACGTGCCGGGAGATTGACTAGCTGCTGCGTGCATCAAGCCCTGCTTCTCGAACGCGCGAAGCTACTGCGGCCGCAAACTGCAGCTGGCCGCCCAGAACTGGGAGGAGCCGTGAAGATCCGCGCGACCAACAGCAGCGTCCGACCGGCAACCGCGAGGCCACGCACGTCAACCGCATGGCGAGCTCGCAATCTCCTGGCGAAACCGGTGTGCACGGGATCGGGCGAGCATCTCAAGAAGTCCTCAGCATCATCGTTGCCGTACTGGAGAACCCCAACAGCAGCGCAGAGCATCGCGAGCAGGCGTTGTCTGAGCTCGTGCCCCTCACTAAGGATGGCTCACCAGAGATGTGGGAAAACCACTTCAGGAACATGCTCCGCTGCTTGGTGAAGGAACTGGAGGACCAAGAGGTGCCAGTAAAGGTGGCTGCACTGCGCGCGTTGGCGGAATTGTTGAAGAGGCAGCCGCAAAGGTTCCACAGTTATTCTGAGCTCACCTTGCTCAAGATCTTCACCGCACTCAAGCAACCTGAGAGAGAGGTGAGCCGAGCGGCCGAGTTGTGCGCCCTGGAGGCTGCTGCGGCGCTACCACCCGAGGAGACAGTGCGACACCTGCACGCGGTCACCGGTGAGTCGGACGTGCAAGGCATCGTCGTCGCTGCGATCAGGGTCATCTCCCGACTGACGGAAGTGCATCCGAAAGCTGTAACTGTCCAGCTTCTACCGCAGACGATGCCACTCTTGAAGAAGGCGTATGACCACAATGCCAGTGCGGTGCGGAAGGCGGCAGTGTTCTGTATGGTGACGCTGCATGGCGTGGTCGGCACTGAACTGATGCATCCGCACGTGGCTTCCCTGACGAGATCTAAGATGGCGCTTCTTAATCTCTACATCAAGAGGGCGCAGCGAAACAGCAGCGAAAGTGCAACTGGCTCGTCTTCGACTGCAGCATCTACCAACATTAAACTGTAAAGTGGGCGTGTGGGGGGCGGGGAGGAAACGGCACCTACCAAGTCAACGTGTGCCTATGGGCTGGGCTACTCGCTTCGCTGCTGCTCTGGCGAAAACAGTGGTCCCGTGCTGGACTTTGCTTGCTGCAGCAACGGAAACATGAACTTTGTTTATTGTGTCGTGTGTTTTTTTTTTTAATTTCTTCGAGCGTGTGACTACAGCCCATTAAGCTGCAAAGTGCATATCTTCAGGTTTCCATTTCAATTGCTGCGAAGGGGGGGGGGGCAGTGCTCCACTTTTATGTGAACAAGTTGGTGACTTTCATGGGCTACCCTTGTGTTATTTTCTGGGGTATTAAAATTTGTAAATGTGTGCAAATGCCTATCAATGTCGCATTATTTTCGCCAAGATTTAAATATAACTCAGCAAGGCGGAATATTTGCGCAAGCAGGTTGCGGTGGTGCAAGAGTTGGCAACTGCGCGCAAAGCATGCTCACAACTTATGAATTTTGCCGTGACACTCGTGTTCGCGCACCGAGCTTCAGGCCAGTTACACTTAACGCTCACCCACATTAGGCCATGTAAGCGATCAACAGGCTGACTGCTTCACCAGTGCTACACCTACTTTTGCCCCATTAGGCAAGTTTTACAGCGAAGCTGTCTGTAACTAGTAGACAGTTTTGATTAACGTTTGCCCTCAAACGTAAACGCATCATATCCAGCTTTAGTGGACACGTACCCACTAGCGCCCCAAGCGGCCCCGGCACGAAGCTAGCGCGTTTTCAATGGAACGAGCGGGTTTTTCGCGAATAACAAAAGCTGCAGGTCGATTATCAAAAAAGCCAGGTGACAGACGTGTTCTGGAAGACAATCCACACGAGCCAAATGCAGTGGTCACTCTATGGCACGTAAGAATTTTGTTCCCACAGCGGTTAAAGATTTAGCAATGGAAGCCTATGGAAACGACGAAAATTTGTACTCGATTTTCGAGGCGAGAACTGTCCCTGTTATTAAACTACGGCGTCTATCGTAATACCCAGTGCAGCGTATGTAGTCCGGAGACTCAGCTTCCGATTGATGCCTATCCCGACTCTCCACACATGGCGTAACACTGTTCCCAAAAGCTTTTTTTTTTAACACTGTCTTGAAACTTCACCTGGTATCTATAAAATGATGAGCGTACCACTGGGCCAAGTAGTAGAATCGCGCGCACCTTTAGTCCCGCGTCGCGTAGGACGCGGTTTCGTTCCCGCTTCGCACTTTCTTTTAAAGCCGCATAGGACCTAGTTGTGTAGTCTTTCACTAGATGGCAGAAACAAAACCCAAAATTTGCTTTCGGTTCTGGTTTTTCAGCGGCGCAGTTTCTTTTTTTTTTAATCCGCATAGGACTTAGTTTTATAGTCTCCCACCAGACGGCAGAAACACAAAACTCATGATTTGCTTTCGGTTCTGGTTTTCCAGTGGTTCTCTTGAAATATTATGTTTACAATTTTTCCTTCCTAAAACATAGCAGTGTCGTGTTCATTCGATGTCATCGCTTTTATGAAAATTTTATTCATTGGACATCATAACTAGAAGCTTGCGCATAGCTTTGTGTTATGAAAACAAAAATTTCGTGCTTTGTAGCGTGCCACCCGGAAGGACAAAATGCCTATTCTTAATGCGTTCTTTTGGATGGTGCGTTTTCTTCTACTTTCGCCTGTCCTTAATGGCGCATACTCCAAGGGAATCAGGTCCACCTAAGCCACAATGCCACCCGGTGGCCAGTGACATTCCTATGCAACATTCTTGCGGAACAAAGGGTCTGCTAAGCTGACTCGCTGCCCAAACGTTAATTATTTCTAAAGATTCATCCAAATAAGAAATGCACCAAGTAGGAAAAGATGTGCAGCGCGTGGATTAATAGCGGCTGTTAATGTGTTCCCTACAGCCAAGTGGTGTGAATCCGTAGGTGTGGCCGTAAAAAAAAACATTTGAATAAATGTCCCGTGCTGTGCCTGCACTGGTCGCTCTACAGAGAAGCTGGCTTGGCTAGCCGTCAGTATTTAGGATCAACATAAGGCGTCGCTCATTCGGTGCAGTTGTTTTCAATGCGCAGCATTCTTTGGCGAGTACCCCAGCAATTTGGTAGCAAAGTCGTGCAAAATCGTGTCTGTGACGCCAAAAAACTTAACGCATTTCCCACATGAATACATAGGTCATTGTAAAAAGGGTTGGGGTGGCCAACTTGAAATTGAAAGTGGCATCAGCATAAATTTGGGCGAGATACAGGGATGGGCCAAGTTGAATTTGGTAGCTATATAGGACTGTCCCAACCTAAATTTGGGGTGAAATGGTAATGAGCCAAGCTGAATTTTAGGCTGATATGGGGGTGGCCCAACCTAAATTTGAGGTGATACAGGGGTGGATAAGCCTAAGTTTGGGGGAATATGGGGGGTGGGCCAGCCTAGATTTCGGGATGATACGTGGGTGGGAGAACCCACATCTGGGGGGATATGGGGGTGGGCCATCCTAACCATGCGATGATATGGGGCTGGGCGAAGCTGAATCGGCGGTGATATGGGCATGGGCTAACTTTAATGTGGGAGTGATTTGCGGTAGGCCATCCTAAATTTGAGGTGATAGAAGGGTGGGCCAGGCTAAGTTTGGGGCTGATATGGGGGTGGGCCAACCTAAATTTTGGTATGCGTCAACTCGAAATTTGGAGGACGATTTATGGAAATTCGTGCGTGGACCAAATTGAAAATTAGGGGTGGCCCAATTGAAATTGGGGATTGGGCCAACTTGAAGTTTAAGGCTGGGTGAAAAGAAAATCGGGCGTGGCCAACTTTAAATTTAAGGGTGGACCAATTTAAATTTGAGGGTGTGCCAAGATGAAATGTGGGGGTGCACGGTTCAACTTAATGTTTGGGGTAAGCCAATTGAAATTTGGGGAGCTGCTTACGAATAGTTAGACATATAGTGTTTCTGCATATTTTTCATCATCGCAAAGTACGTGTATTGATAATTGTTACCCAATACCCCTCAAGGTGAGCTACCACTCGAGCCTTCCCAGCCCACTGAGCTAATAATGTCACAGGAGTGCTCTCATCGTGACGACTGCGACGTTCAATGTGGAGATCCACAATAACAAATCGCAGACCGAGCTGACCATTTTCACACCAATGTCATCGCTAACAGTACTCGCTCGCGCTAGACGCAACACAAGCTTAGAACGATCATAATTCAACTTTCAATTGCATGCTAGTCGACACGTTCTCAGTGCACAATTTCGTCAATCATCTGGATAGGAACCTCGCTGGATGTTTTGCTGTTATGTTGCGTCGTTTTTCACGAAAGCCTTCTCCCGCAAAAACAATACATATTTGAGATTGACGAGGCAAGCTAGTAAATAACTCATACGAAGCAAATGCATAAAGGGTTATAGTGATTTTTCAAAAAATATGTATAAGTAAATAAGATTTCAGATGGTATTGTTTCGACCGGGCATGACAATGATTTTTTCGCGCCTCTCACGGTGCTTTGATCGAAAACCTAATCATTTTGCTGAAACGTGTTGCCCCAATACTACTGTGTAGTATTGTAGTACTACTACTGTTGCCCCAGTACTGTGTACTGTTGTTGATATTATAGTAATGTGGAGTTTTCCTCTTCATAACAGCGCAAAAAGAAAAAAAAATATTACAGATAGTAGCTAAGCGCAACGTACATTGGAAGATTGTACATTGGAACGTACATTGCCCGGGTTGGTCTTCTCCGCTGGTTTTGTTTGTTTTGTGTGTTTTGTTCGTTTTCTCCGCTGATTCTGTTTGTGCGCAACTTCAGCAAAAACAAAGATACTACTTTTTCATTGCCAGGACCTTTATGCCCTCCACACACACAAAGAAGGACACCAGGTAATTGACACTATCAGTTTATAAACTGATTTTGTTTTTCTAATTTCAGTGCAGCATGGTGTCTGCGAGCGGAGTATTTTCTTAGTATCAGTCCAGTGTTAGCAGTGAGAAGCAGTTCAGTCTACCATCCCCGTGAGGGCATACTAGCCATTGTAGCGCTTTACTCTTTGACAGGTGCTAAAAACTTGGTGTGCTTTCTCCTTTCCGCAGGTCGTCCATCCATTCTTTCATGGTTACCATCAACGTTGTGTCCGTCAGGCCTCCTCCTCATTTTAGCTTCACCGTCGCGAGAGCGGACAGAGAAAGGAAGCTTTCTTCACAATCAGCCCCAGCGGGTTTCCAACAGTCGGAACTGCTGCAATCTGCATTCAGTGGCTGGGCATGCTAACTGCATTCTTAGTTTTACAATGGCTAGAGCGCGCAGAAGAAGTAGAGCTTTGGTCGCTATCACTACCACGAAGCCATGTCAATGCAGATATAAGTACGTGCAGGGGCTGGGCATGCTAACTTCTGCGCTACCACCTGCCGCCGCCACCTCACATTTTCTATGCATACCTGCTTCTTGTTTTCATCGCAGACGCATGCAGGACAAACGCGGATAAGTAATTGGATTGTATTGGGAAAACGTTCATTAAGCCTGTAGTAAAGCGGGATGGCGCGCTTCGGACGCGGCCTACGTCGTCATCGTGGCGGGTGCTCTGCGAGGGCTGTGGGTTGTGGCGCGAGTTGGGCTGTGGGTACATAGTGTTTTTTTTTTGGCTGGTAGTTAAGTATATCCGTGCAGAGGGATATTTTCAGAAGACGTGACTGGAATATGCACAGTATCATGCCTAAGATTGTAATTTATTTTGCTTAATACACATTTAAATGTCTTTCTCATAATTTTAAACGAATGAAAAAAAAAATTATGGGGTTTTACGTGCCAAAACCACTTTCTGATTATGAGGCACGCCGTAGTGGAGGACTCCGGAAATTTCGACCACCTGGGGTTCTTTAACGTGCACCTAAATCTAAGTACACGGGTGTTTTCGCATTTCGCCCCCATCGAAATGCAGCCGCCGGGGCCGGGATTCGATGCCGCGACCTCGCGCTCAGCAGCCCAACACCATAGCCACTGAGCAACCGCGGCGGGTTTCTAAACGAATGAGTCATTGGCCATAAATTCCACAGAAGGCAGATGGATATTGATATGGTAACTTAATTTCTTACAGGTAATGAGGCCTCTACCATTATGACCGGGGTTGTCGGAGAAGTATGGGAGAGGCCTTTGCCCTGCAGTGGGCGTAACCAGGCTGATGATGATGATGATGATGATGATGATGATGATGATGATGGATGAGGCCTCTTGGGCATGCTAACAGGTTTCCAAGTTAGGTATAGCACATGAGCACTTTGTGTCATGGCACGACAGATATGCACCTCCTAGGAAACAGAACTGATAGTATAGTTCGAATGAATTCTATCACAGTAAATTATTTAAGGTGCTTTGAAAGGTTAAAATTTTTTCTAGGCTATCGAGGTTCAGGACGTTTAGTTAACGCAAAAAAAAAACATATCGAGCAAGAAATGCCCTGTCAGTATGCTTCACTTTCTTTTTTTTTCAATAAATGGAACCGATTTCCCTCAATTTTTATGAGGTGAAACGTTTTAAAAATATATTTAACACAGAGATTCTCTGGAAACTTTGTATGACATATAACAAGACAGCATACCTATGTGGCCATTTTAAAATTTCCCGATCTTTTAGCCTTCCCTGGCTGTTTTCATGAAAATTTTCTGGCAATCTATGACGCCTGCAGCTTAAGTGCAATAAAAAAATATTGTTGTTTAATGCTTGCCAAGTACTGCCAGTCCATAATATTTAGATAAAACGAATAACACGTCAGTCACTTGACATGCAGTATTAGATTCAACTGACTTGAATCCCTTGTTTAATAAAGCTTACAAGAGTTCCGGCAAGTTCGTAATTGATGGCCAAACGAGTACAGCACAGAAGACACAGAGACACACGTAAAGCAAATGCAGCAATGTGAGGGAAAATTATACAATGAGTTATTTTTACGGTTCAATAGTAGTTTTCTATATAATTTGCTCTCATCACTTATGCCTCTAGTTAGCTGTTTACCTCTGACTAAAGACTACATGGCAACATTAATCAGTACCATTATGATGTTTCGTTATATTACAGTATGATAAGCAGTTAGACAACCGTAATGGTCGCCGGTGCCAGCAACGCTACGTTTCGTTTCAAGGCAGGTTCATGTGACACACAGTGTACTTATAAAAATAAAAGAAATACGAGAATCCCAAACGATTCCTATAAAAATAATTGGTGAAACAAAGATACCCGGCTGGACTGTGCACATTTTTCACGTGTTAATGCAATATGCCCGTGCCGAAAGAACATCCTCAGCATACTGAGTGCAGTTTTGAACAATCACGTTAAGATTTGCAATTTATTTCCGCTTAGAATAGTCTGCAATGTCTCTTTTCTCATACTTCCAGATGAATACATTTGCCACACTTTCAGTAGAATGCACATGAACGGGGGCGTACTGATCAGGTTACTTATCAACTAAAACATGTTACGTTCTCTTAGGTGTGTTGATAAGGGTAGAACAAATACAATGTCCACTGAATTGTTTGAATAATCTGTGCGTTATCTACTAAGAAAAGACCACCAAATCGATAATCTGGCTCTTTTTTTTCTTTTGTACGGCGCATATAGTATGCAGTCTGTCCAAGACGACTGCACTACATGCAACAGTAATGAAAGCCGTAACACTTATTACGCACGACAAGGGCTTCATACCATGCACGACTGGCACAATGCGAATCTGCGCCACCAGCTGCCTAGTGATCAAGAGTACGTAAACTGCATAACGCCGAAACATCGAAAGCCGCTTAACGCTTTTCATATAGCTCGAAAGATAACTTCTGCTGCTAAACTGTTTAAAAAAGAGACAAAAACAAATTTTCGGACTACCGTCAAACGCAATGCCTTCAGTTTGAAACGTGTAACGGTGCTTCCCGGAGCGACTAATTTATTGTTCTCTAACTTTTTCGGCTAAGTTGCGAAGCTGCGAGTGACTGAGCTTATCGCAAGTTTCATGCTGCAAAAGCGTTTGTGGTTGCATATAAATAGATTGGGTGAATCCAGAGATTTCTGCTAGATATTTCTTCAAGTCTCGTGTTTTGCTTGCGCTAACTTCCCAAAATTATTTAGACTGGTTGCCAGGAACCTTAAAAATACTGCTACTTTTAAACTATGCGAAAACGGAAGCGCACACACTGCCGATACATGCCCCGCAATCACACCTTTCATCCGAACACGCTAGCAGTTATTCAACTATACGTGTCTGTAGGAAAATTCTTGATGCTAACACAATTTCGAGATATATACGTAAAGCGTGTCACGAGAATTTCACTTCACATGCGGCGCAGCATTCATCGCGGCCGGACCAAGCGCAACGAAATGAGATCTACCACACTGGCTGCCCAACACACACAATCCGCTTAGTGGTAGCTCAGTATCAAGGTAAAACATGGTGTACTTCCTTTTTTACGGACCTAAACTATATTGCTAAAATCAACAAGCCCGAGCGATCGCTCGCCGTAAAACATTCCGTATAGTAGAAGCGAGAACAATAGCGTGTTATCAAACCATGCCAAGAACAAACCGACACTATACCCGAGTCGCCTGCGCTACATGCAGCCGGTTCGGGCTACGAAATGCGCTCACATAATCGTGAGCTATTGACGCAGAACATCTTTGCTAAAGCTTCCCGTTCAGTGTAGTTGACGTGTGATGCCACAAAGAAGACACGCATACACAGACACCAACGTTCAGGCAGAAACCGCACACCGGTACAACCGTTTACGTGCCTGGCGCACTCGTTGAGACGGCGCACCGCCGCGCATGCGCAAGAGCTCCGCGCATGCGCAGGTGCTCCGCGCGCGAGGGCGTGCGCGCTCGGAGGAGTGTGAGCGCCTTTTTCTCCTTCATTTTTTTTGTCTCTTTCTCTCTCTCTGCACGCCATGCGCGCCGGAACGGGTGGCTTTTCCATTATTCTTCTTTTTTCATGGACGAAGGAAATGCGCTGGCAGGTTGTATGACAAACGCTGTGGGCTATCGTATGAGACTGGAACGCTAACATGAATGCGCTGTTTGTAAAAGCCGTTACAGGGCCCTTTGGACATCTCAGGCGCATTATTGCCAGCGTCGATGAGTAATACAGCGTATTTGTAGCATATCTTCCAGCGTACCACCAAATTTGATGCGCGCACGTACGTTATTGCTAATTTTCTGTTCCGATGATAGGTCAAAGCAATCAGTACAGCATTGAGGTACTCATATGCGTGGCTGCGCAGGCATACCGCCGGCGAAATACTGGGTGGGCTCAGAGAATTTGACACCTATTTTAAGTGAATGAGAAACTTTGATGAGCTTATAGTGCAGGACATCAGTCAACAAAAAACCGCATTATGTTAGTGACGCAGCCGAGATATGAAGACAATGTGAAAAGTATCCGAGACTCGGACGACACACAATGCGAACACCACATGCGCGACATCGGTTCATCGCAGATTCCCGAAGTCCGCGTTGTCAGCTACAAACATTACGAGTGTCTTTGCTGTTAGCTTGATGCCTGTTTGGAATGCACTTGTAGCTGAAGCTGGCGTTCATAACATCTATTATAACAATTGGATCGGCGTTTTGCTTTCTTTATTCTACTGCCGCAAAAGTGATGCGACAACTGTGAAGACTGCCGAGAGCGACTACGTAGATCATATCATGTCGTCAACAAATGTGGAGGTACACACTATGTGTATACTAAAGTCTACAAATAGGCTCTACAGCAATCTCAGCAGTATACAACTTCAGTGGCTTATATCAAGCGCAGCTACGTATTATCCACCGGTACCTGCGCTTGGTTACAGCGTACACGGGTTGGGCCCAGATTAGCGACGTTTGTCTATTGTTAATATATAGACATGCAAGACCACGACAACTCAGAGGCAGACCAGGTGTTGAATTCACCACCTACTCTGCCGGCTTTCGCCACTTATTCACCACCTTTGCCACATCTTCACCATCTGACCTTCACCACCTGATCTTCGCGAAGTGCACGTCCGGGAAGCAGCCAGGTTTAGGGCCTTCGGGTGCCTGGAAGACCTTGGTGACTCGGACGGTGCCTGCTCCGCCGCGATCCTCGTTCGGTGCAGCTGCACCGAACGCAGACTAGCAGTGTGCACGGTTTGCCCGCCGCGCCGGGGTTGCGGTGCCGTCGTGAATGAACCAGTACCATATCATCGCGTTTGCAGAGGGCAGGGGGTACGGGAACTCGGAATTACATATTATCGACTTTCTTCTATAGACATTCAATACACCGGGAGTAGACAAAAAAAAAGAAACCTTGTCGACTATTGTCCATAATATAGAGAGTCTACAGGCAAAGTATGGACAAAAATAAACAGAAACTATATCGGCTTTCGTCTACAGGTAGTCCATATAGAGGGGAAGCAGACAAAAAGAAACGAACACCATATCGACTTTTTTCTATAGACTGTCTATAGACTGCGAATAGACAAAAAAATAGAAACGTTATCGACTTTTGTCTATAGACAGTCTATAGACTTTGTATCAACAAAAGTCCAAATCTATAGAAAGGCAAGGTCGTCTATAAAATGTTTATAGATTTTCTATAGACAGTCTAAAGTCATTTTTTTAAGGGACGGACCTTAGTAAAACTGTAGGTTGTCTTTACCGGATCAGCCATCTCTTGCCCGTTTCCCTAAAGGTGTCCATATACTATGCACTATTCATTATAAAATATGAAGACGCCGAGTAAACAGACACACACAAGAGAATAGAACGGGACAGGGCGCCACTCGCAACTGTTTTATTTACAGAACGCAGGCACATATATACTGTGAGTCAACACATGTGCACAAAGCAAACATTCATTCAAGCATGTAATCAAAAATTCATGACGCAACACGCTCAAGAAACCTCGTCTCGGCCTTATATAATGTTATCGAAGTATCGCTAACGCACAAGCTGCCTTTCTTGCCTATGTGATAGGCTTCAACCAGTTCCCTTGCTCTAGTATCTTTACTTCGGGCAAGAATCCGCACGTCTGAAAAACGTGGTTCACAAGAGCGTGACGGACAGGTCCCGATGTGCTTAGGCAAATTTGGGCCCTCTTTCATTAGCTCAACATTTCTTTCGTGCTCCCTGACACGCTCATTAACACAGCGCCCGGTCTGACCTATATAGGAACGACTGCACGAAAGGGGGATCTCGTAGTCAACCCCTTCGGCACACTTCATGAAAGGTCGCCCATGTTTGGTTCCACAGCCTTTTTTCACTTCTTTTTTCTTTTCTTTTGGTGATTTGGGAGCAAAGGCTTCTGAGCTTCCTTGGGGCTGAAAACACTAGCGGGACGCCATGTCTGCTCGCTACCTTCTTCAGATTGTGGGCCACCTTGTGCACATACGGCACAGCCACCGGTCTCACCTCTTGTCGAGGGGCCTCTGCTCCAGCTCTCATCGCCTTTCTCTTCATTTTCTGTAAGAGGCTTTCGGCTACTCCTGTTAGGAGCGAACCCTAGCCCAACAAGAAGTGCTTTTAAGATACTATGCACTATGTTTTTCCAAATTGTCCTATTGTGCACTGGTCTGGGGCACTACAACAATAACTAATTTTCAGCAGTTATTGCCTCTGCAAAAGAAGGCATTTTGGGCTATTGAGGGTTACCATGGTAGGCCCGAAAACCTACGAACATTACCACTCTATCATAAGCATGATTTACTTCAAGAAACCATGTTTACATATATCGCCAGTTACAGTACATCCATCGTAATCGTTTGTATTCCATTGCTCCAAACCGCCCTCCTTCTAAATACACCCTTCGCCAACACAGAAACTTGGTCCCTAAAACGAGGACAAATTACGGCAAACAAAAGCACGATTACCAGATTCCAGTTGTTCGCAATAACCGATCTTTAAGTGTCATGTTTTATCTCCCTAAGAACCAATTTTAAAAAGACATAAAAAGTTACTAATCAGCACTGACTCAATATAATTTCAGTTTTTTACTTAGCGAAGCATCTCTTGTTTTCCTATCACGTTGTTTACGTGTGTGTTTTCTTTAGCGACCTCATGCCCTGTTTATACACTGCCTTTTGATTTAAGGTGCACTGTCGTTGTATCAAAAGTAATATTTTTCACGGCAATACTGTGGTTTGATGAAATGTATTTTGTTCACTATCATACTGTGATGCAATGTATTTGATGCAATGTGTTTTGTTCACTATCATACCATGTTAATATGTATTTCTGTCTTGCTCACTGCTGTGTCGACTGTTTTGGGGAACTGTGACCTCGTCAGGCTTTACCGCCTTTTGTCGCAGTTCCCTCTTTCATCTTTGAAGGAAAATAAACCTCAACTTCAACTTCTACATTTGTTTATTCAAAATTGGCAAAAATCGCAAATTTTCAGAAAACGAAACCATCAGTTTACAACTGTGTCTTTCGGCAATGGAAACTGATATCACAGTTCTGTGCATTGCATCTTACAGCACATCTAAAGCGGAAAAAATCGATATATTACGCATGAATCTAAAAAAGTTTAGTAATGTGGAAATACAGCTTTTCCACAACCCTTGTTCACAACGTAACGACTTCACGTAAGATATAAATCGGCATATTTGATTTGTCCGCTTTGAATTGTCTAAAGGAAGCTGTTTACAGAACCGCGATATCAGTTCTTGATGCGGAGTTATTAATTTTTAAATTTCGTGCTTCTGTATTTTTCGCACTTTTGAATTTTCGAAAATCTTTTACCAAGAATTCAAGCCCTAAATGAAAATTCCGCTTCCAATAGTCATTAGAGTTTACCTTTCTCTCCCGAATTCAGCAAATTTCATGAAAGTCGGCCCAGGGGTTCTCTCAGAAAAGCGTTTAGGCGTTTTACATCTACTCGAATAGGCCGCGCCGGAGTTGGGCCCGAGTTAAAGCTTACTCTTAACGACTTCACTCTTAAAACGGTTGCACCCTTTGGGGCGTATATTTGTCCCACAACGATAATCGTCATCTGCCTTGCTTGCGTTTCCTTTCATGAAAACTATGGGCGTTCGCTACTTTCCTGTCGAGAATGCCGCGTCCCGCTGATATCGCGCACGCCCTTCGTGACTGGGAAGTACCGGGCTCGCAGCGTTAAAGAAAGTAAACGCGGGCGAGACAGATGACGATTATTGTTGTGGGACAAGATGAGCCCCACAGGGTGTAAATTTTTCTAAGAGTGTTCGGTGTAAAAAAAAAGGAATAAAATAACAAAAGAAAAAAGAAAGACGCCTCAGCCGTCAATATGGCCGCCTCAGATTTCGTCATGATGGCACCGCCACCATCGGCACGGCTCCGTGCGCAGCTACCAAGCTGTTCACTTTCGATATCTTTCTTCCCTCTTGATGCCAGCGACGCGCAAATCTGCACAATCATTCCGTCATGCATCGCTTCTGCGACCAAGCAAGATTTCGGCGGCACACGTTCACTGCCGTATTCACACTAAAACTTTAAAATGCTTGCCTTCGAGAAAGCAGCATGAATAAGAATGGAACGCGACTATGTGGCCATGGGGAACATGTTCACGGGGCCATACTATTGATGACAGCATCACAAAAGGCTGGATGTGGTCAGGTTGACTTTACAGGTTTGGAAGGAATGACTGACGGGCTAGTTGCTTCATTATCACATAAAGAATAGCGCTTGAAGTTAGCGCAGTTTCTGTGTGGTTCCTCCTTTGTGTCCCGTCGCGAAGTGCTGTTCTTTCTGTGACTTTACAGATGTTTTTTTTCTGCGCCAGTTACGTTTTTTTTATTTATATGTCCAACCGCCAAACAAAAGGTTATTCTGAATGTTTCATTTCAGCAAGGCTTGTTACCCTCCTGTCTTTCATTCCCGTTCGCAAACACGCGTAAGATGCAAGTGCTGCGTGAAGAGCGTCGTTAGTCCAAGCCAGCGAGCTACCGTAACTCACCTCGCCTATATCGCTGTCATTTAGGCGTAGATAAGAAATAATAATATTTGGGGTTTTACGTGCCAAAACCACTTTCTGATTATGAGGCACGCCGTAGTGGAGGACTCCGGAAATTTTGACCACCTGGGGTTCTTTAACGTGCACCTAAATCTAAGTACACGGGTGTTTTCGCATTTCGCCCCCATCGAAATGCGGCCGCCGTGGCCGGGATTCGATCCCGCGACCTCGTGCTCAGCAGCCCAACACCATAGCCACTGAGCAACCACGGCGGGTTAGATAAGAAATATATATATTTTAAATCGGCGCATCACGAATCCAAAAAGAGCTGCCCGCGACCAGCCCAGCTAGGTTTCTTTCATTTCGTACTTCGTCGTAGCGGCTAATAGTAGCTCACGAAGCAGAGCACTGAGTGTGGATATGGCAGAGAAGGTGTTCTATATACTGTCTCGTCACCCATCAAAAATTGCCCGCCGTGCTACTAGCCATTCCTAGAAAATTGTATATGTGACGCCCAGCCATTTGCAACACAGCAACTTTGTTTTGCGATGGGAGAGTCCAGGTGAGAGACGGGTGGTTATGAAGATAAAGACAAGCTAGTTTCGGCAGTAACTTAGGAATGCATGAATGAATGCCTTCATTTATTGAGAAAAAGGAGGAGCAAGCATCAGTGGAAGCACGTCTCAGCCGATTACGAAAGAAGCGGGGGACAAAGAGGAAAAGCTGGGGCCTGGTTGGCAAGCGAAGTCGCAGCTTAGGGTCGAGAGAATATAAACAAGAGTTGGCGAAACCAGTTGAAATCCAGTGTAGATGTGTGATGTGCCGAGTAAATGATTGGAGTCACCGCCCAGCATCCGTCCTTTGCGGCAGTATAAGTTCCCGCCGTTCTTGGCAACAAACTTTTACTGAAAACCAATCTTCGCAATTACTTATCCATCAGCCGTGCCTAGCCACGTATTCCTTAGTGGCAGGGTCTGTGGATTACAACTACGCTGTCCCGACAAGTTACGACCATAACGTGGCACTTGCGGTTACGGATGCCATACTCGTGACTCTTACTATACTACTACTATACTGCGCGAATTCTATAAACATGGGTTTACTGCACAAATTAGTGAACAGACATTTTAGAACCGCGTTTTTCACCTTACATACGCTCAACGCAAGCAGCATTGCAGCATGTTACGGTGCGCGTCCCTTCAAGTCAGGGACGCGAACGCAAACATAAGAACGCGATAAAAGACAGGGTCTTGGGCCTCGTGCCAAACATATCCAAGCCAACAATATGTTAACAATCATGCCGTCGTTTCTATGCAAAGAGGTTATGGAGTGACAGTCCAATCCGCCACCTACGGGAGCGCGTGAAGCCGCCAGGGGCACACATTGTTAGAGGAAAAGGAGTGCGCGACGCAACCTGTGCTTGCGGTTCTGCGATGAACAAATAAAATTAAGCCCCTGTAGGAAGTACATCAGTCCGCCATTGTGTGTCGCTGTTGTCAAAAATAAGATGTCATGGTGGTGGGTGGCGTGTGTTCTGTGTGCAATATGTGGCGAGAACTGAAAAACAGTCGTTTCCTGTGTTCTTCATTCAGTAACCTGCCACGTGCATCGGCACTGTGATGCCCTTTCGTCGATACGTGGTGCCGGCCCATATTGACACAACATGACCTCAATATATAGTATCCTTATGCCATTTTTTAAAAAATCACTATTTGTGTAAATGAGCGTTTTTGGTTTAAACCTAGAAAACAAGAAAAAAATATTTAACGGTAGGTCTCAATTTTGTCCGGCATTTCAGTTTTAGCTGAAAAGAGTCGGTGAAAGCAAATTTACAATAAAGCTAAGGCGACCCACAATCTGCACGCAGCCGCAAGCCTACATGCGCTCCAATGAGAATAACCTGCCAAAGTTAAGGTCACGTGTCAGCTGGCGGCTCAAGCAATTTTTACTTTTCGTTTCTGCATCCGTTCTGCCTGCGTCTGCGCCAAAAACGTGAAGTCTGAAGGCAGATAAACAGAAATTGGTGGAGGCAGGTGGTAGCGTAATGGTTAGAGTGCCCATCTCCAAAATGCAAGATGGTGCATTTGGGAGATGGGCTCGAATCCCGGTGGTTTGTTTGTGCAGACAGCTTTCTGTGCTCTCTGGTGACTGCGAAGCTCAGAATGAGGCGGCAGCCTGACTGCAACGGTCGCCGTCAACGTAACAGAATAAGCGGACGTGCAAGGTCACCCCTAAAGCCGAAAGCACATTCAGAGGAAATACACTATGCCCTTGTCGACAAAAAAAACAAAAAAAAAGAAACGTGATGAGTAACGAGCGATGTTGTTCAGCGAGTCTGTTGACGGATATTGTCACCATAGACAGGACCACGCTCCAATCCCGGTGCTCAGCGGAAATATACATTGACAGCGTGTAAACTACAGTGTAATTGATATTTCATTAGGGTCGTGGCGTGTTTGTGTTGTGTCTAGCAGGAGCGAGTAGTTTAAGAGATGACACTGGAGAGATGGCGGTGAGTGAAGTCCGCGAAAAGTAATTGAGGATAGCAGTATTGAACGTCGACGCTATGTTGAATAAAGCCTGCGACTTCAGTTGCTGAGCCGCCAGAAAGGCTTGAGTGGTAGCGTACCACTGGGCGTAATTGGTAACTACAGCGATAGACACACACTTTGCGGAAGCAAACAGAGGAAAGGGACGTAGTCAGTTGGCCGCCCTTTTTGAGCTCTGGCATAGTTTGAAAAATGAATGTGGGGAAGTATGACGCGCAAAATAGTATATGTCAACCCAAATGAATAAGCGTGGTCATACTTGCGCGACACGCCATGGTGGACTGCCACCAGGACATCATGAAGTTGCAGCGATGAGAGTTTTCATTGGGTACTTGAGAATAAAAACGAGCACATAAGAGACGACAGAGGGGCATTTCTAGTGTACAAGAGCACATCGCCACTCCCCCCCCCCCCCGGAAAGAAATAAAAAATAAATCACGAATATAAACTTACGAATAGGGAGCGCTACAGCGCTCGTTGATGTTGTTTAGGATGACGTCAGCATTTCATTCAGCGGTTATTTCTGAGAAAATGAGTTGACGTTCCGTTTATTTGTATCGCAATATGGCAGGCGTAATCAGGCAAACATTGACACCATTTCATTAGAAAGTGCCTGTCAACTCTGTGGAGATCACGTATGACAATGATAACAAACACAGAAAGCTTTGCTTAGATCGATTCGCACATACATGGGATCCGCATAATTTTTTGACTGTCAATTTAAATGTTTAAGAATGGCGCTGATTAACGTAATATTTCCATTCACAGTGAGAAAAAGCGGCTGTCGTATCCACAGTAGAATTGATTTAAATGGCTTTAATCCCATGGACATTATACCGTTGCCAACTTCCGTGGAATTGGAGTCGTCAAAATGGGATACAGTTGACAGGAAAATCAAGAGGTTGATGAACGGCAAGAAGGCAGAAGCTTGCACAAGACCTCAGGGATATAAAATGACTTTTAGAGCAGCTTGGTCAGGGGGCCATGCAATGGTTTCCACGTCTGTTAAAGGTCCTCCAAAATGTGAACAGAGGCCGACAAACATGCGGGCATTTTGGGAATGGTGAAAGCGCTGGAAATTTCAGTACAGCATTAGCCTAAATATAAAAGATGACTTAAAAATAAGAAACCATAACGTTGACAGAGTGGCCAAATTTTGGCACAAATAAATTGGCTGATGAAGCAGTTCAGCTGAAATGCAATGGTGCAAAATAAGGCGAGAATGTCGGCAAGTGTTGAACAAAGGTCAAGTAGGTCCTGTGGCCAACGCCAGCAGTCGGCAGCTGTCAAGCGACTGCACGTATTAGCGAGATGCCTGGTCGTCAGTAGTTACAGTATGATTCGGGTCTGAAATATTGGACGTGGACTCCATCACATTGAATACAGTGCATTCTACGGTGTCACTCTTGAGGATGGGAACACATATCTACAGCAACCCCAGGGACTCGCGCCAGCAGTTCAAGACCATCCTCAAGAAAGCGACCGACTTGGCCGGCTCTCGACCCTTAGTCGTCGTCGGTGACTTCAACGCACCGTACGGCATCTGGGGTTACGTCTACGACACTACCAAGGGGCGCAACCTGTGGCAAGACGCCAATGAGATGGACCTCACTCTGGTCACTGACAAGAATTTTCCTACGCGCATCGGCAACTCCGTCACCCGGGACTCGACACCCGACCTCGCGTTCGTCAGGAACGTTGAGGACGTGGGCTGGGAGAACACCGCCATGGAGTTCGGCAGCGACCACTACATTCTCGAGACCAACTTCAAGGTGTCTCGGAGTAGGATCAAGGAATTCACGTTCATCGATTGGGACCGCTTTCGCAAGATTCGCGAAGAAGCCGGCAAAGACAGGGCATCCGCCACCCTCGAAGAATGGTGCGAAGGTGTCCGGAATGACGCTTCCGCAGCTACCAAGAAAGTAGAAACCGATCTCGACGTCGAGCGGATGGACAGCAGACTTGCCCACCTGATCGAGGCCAAAAACGCCCTGCTCCGCCGATGGAAGGGCCAACGGCTCAATCGCAGAGTCCGAAAAAAGATCTCAGAGCTCAACAAGGTCATCGATGACCACTGCAAGGCGCTATGCCAGCAGCAGAGGGACGAGCTCTGCGAATCCATCGACGGACAGATGCGCAACGGCAAATCCTGGGGTATGCTGAAGCACCTTCTCGACGAAAGCGGCTCAAAGTCAAATCAGAGGCATACGTTGGCCCGGGCCCTTCACGAAGCCACCAGGTCTCACACGGTCGATGAGCTCGTCTAAAAACTCGTACAGAAGTACTTGCCCGTCTGTCGCGATGGAGATCCAGTGACCCAGCTCCCGGACTACCGAGGCCCTCAACGCCCCGAGCTGGACGAAGACTTCTCCGTTGCCGAGGTCAGACAGGCCATCTTCGCACTCAACCGCAAGTCTGCACCTGGTCCAGACGGAGTCACCAACAGAATGTTGAGAAACCTCGAGGACACGTCGATCGTCTTCCTGACCGACAAAATCAACGAGTCCTCGAATAGCGGCGTTGTTCCTGCAGAATGGAAGATGGCCTGCACGGTGCTCATTCCCAAGCCCGGCAAGGCCCCGAACATCGAGAATCTCAGGCCGATTTCTCTAACCTCCTGCGTCGGCAAGGTCATGGAGCGCGTCGTCCTCAACAGGGTCAACGGGTACCTCGAAGACAACGAGGTTTACACGTACATGATCGGGTTCCGCGTCGGACTCTCGACGCAGGATGCAAGGAAGCTAATAAAGCATCAGATTGTGGATGGCCGTTCCAGAGACGTCAAGGCTTTGCTCGGTCTGGACCTCGAGAAAGCTTTCGACAACGTGCTCCACAGCTTCATCGTAAAGACCATTTCAGACCTGGGTCTCGGTTACAGATTTCATAGCTACGTCAGCTCTTTCCTAACGGACAGGAAGGCCAAGCTTCGCATTGGGGACTTCCGCTCCAACGAAGTGCCCCTCGGAGGGCGGGGCACTCCTCAGGGCGCCGTCATCTCACCCACCCTGTTCAACATCTGTATGATTGGCCTTTCCGAGAGGTTGGCACGCGTAGAGGGCGTCAAGCACACCATATACGCCAACGACATCACCTTATGGTGCCCCGGCGGCTGCGAGGGCAGAGTCGAAGAATCCATGCAGGAGGCGATCGATGTGATCGAGGAGTATCTCCGCCCCACCGGACTTCGATGCTCCCCCGCCAAGTCGGAGCTTCTGCTTTACAGAAAAGAGAAGGGAGGCAGACCCAAAGATTGGAAGCCAGTTTCCGAAAGCAGCATCAGTCTTCGTACTTGTGATGGGAGGGTGATACCAAAGGTCGACGTTATTTGGGTCCTGGGCATGTTTGTCGAATTCAATGGTGGGAACGGAACGGCTCTCCGCAAGATCATCGCAAAGACGGACAACGCTTTCCGCCTCGTTCGCAGAATAGCAAACCGGCACCGAGGAATAAAGGAAAACAATCTCCTTAGGCTTATCAATGCCTTCGTGCTATGTCACTTTACGTACACAATTTCTATGCACAACTGGCTCAGAGCGGAGCGAGACAAGCTCAACGCTCTCATCCGCAAAGTGGTCAAGAGGGCTCTCGGGCTACCCATCAGGACCCATACCGTGGATCTCCTCAAGCTGGGGGTGCATAACATTGCCGAGGAGATTGCCGAAGCCCAAGAACGTGCGCAACTCACTCGCCTGAGCACCACAGCGGCAGGTAAACACATCCTCGAAGAGCTGGTTTACCAACCTGCGGGATTCCCGATAGTCAGTACCCTGATACCTAGGTGCATTCGAGACAAGTTCGAAGTGGCCCCTGTGCCCCGAAACGTCCATCCCGTCCATAACGAGGGCAGACGCAAGGCCAGAGGAGCAGCCATCCTCAAACAGATCAAGCAACGAGACATTAGAGCAAGCTTCGTCGACGCCGCGGAGCACAGCGATGGAAAGACCTTTGCCATCGTTGTGGTCGACTCCAGCGGCAAGATTTCTAATTGCGCCTCCATTCGCACTTCAGATCCCGGAGTCGCCGAGCAAGCCGCCATCGCCCTCGCCCTGCTAGGCAGTCGTGGGTCCGAGATATATAGCGATTCCAAAACGGCAGTTAGGGCTTTTCAGAAGGGTTGCATCGCCAAGCAAGCTGCTCGTCTTCTGAGCAACTGGAGTCGATATGCTCTCACGCATCATTCAATCCACTGGGTTCCAGCTCACGTAGGGTCGGTCGAGGGTGCTCCCCTGAACCTGAATGAGTCTGCTCACGAGGCTGCGCGTGACCTCACCGACCGCGCTTCCTCTGCAAGAAGCACCAACTCCCCTCCTCCCTATGGCCACAGGGATGCTCCCGCTACTCACAACGAGATTATTAAATTCTTCTACATGTCTAGAAGGGTCTTTCCACCCCTTCACCCTAGGTTGAATAGGGCGCAAGCCGTTTCTCTTAGGCTTCTGCAGACCAGTACGTATCCGTGTCTGTCCGTTCTTCACGAGGCTTACCCGGACGTGTATCGCGACGACGCCTGCCCCTCCAGCGGGCAGACCTCCACTCTAGGGCACATGCTGTGGGAGTGCGGGTCGACATACCCCAAGTTCATCAAGGAGGCGTGTGACTCGCTTCTGAGTAGCCCAGCTCTAGAAAAGCAAATCCTGGCTGTCCGGCGTGCCCGCGACCGGGCCGGTAGGCTAGACCTGCCGGTCCCGACGTGGGACTAGCCGGGTGCGCGACGAGTTCGCGTCCTCGCCAGACCTACAATAAAAGTTTCTTCACTCACTTGTCTCACGTGCCGGCTGTCACCTTCCTCCTACTGCTAACATTCCTTCCCCTCCGTAGTTGCTTAGCTTTTATTGGGTTCGGCTGCTAATCACGAGGTCTCGGGATCGAATCCCAACTACGGCAGCCGTATTTCAATGGGTGTGAAATACGAAAACGTGCGTACTTAGGGTTAGGCACACGTTAAAAAATCCCAAGTGGCCTAAATTATTCCCGAATCCTCCACTACGGCGTGCCTCATAATGAAATCTTGGTTTTGGCAAGTAAAACCTCATAATGTGTTATGTAACATTCTTTAAGGATGTCCTGAGCAGTCGCACAACTCTTGAATACAATTAAGTGTCAGGAGTTGTGCCGAGGTCTTTGAGTATGTAGAAAACCTTTATGGCGTTCCATCGCTGCTAGTCTACATTGCGGCTATATAATAAAGGCGGAAGGGCAACATGGTAGAGAATGTGGAGAACATACAAATCCCGCATATATTGCTGCACAATAATTTTAAATAGCGTTCTTTCTTCACGCACGTGGATAACCGCCATAGGAGACTACTTTGGAAACTAACTGCAAGTATACTGTGTATGTCGTACCCAAGGGTGTACCTGGCCTGGTGGCCAGTAAATGTGACGTAATATAGCGATCAGCTTGGGCCATAGCATGCTAACGGGCGACGAGACAGGCTGAAGTGACTAGCGCAAGAGTGGAGAAGGACAAGCACAATAAGGACAAGCGCCCAGTTGGAAGTTTACGCTTATCCTTGTCGCCTCTTTAGTGTCCCGTGTCCACCCTTGCGCTAGTCTCTTTAGCATGGAATACCAACTAGCTCGGTCTCACACCCTGCGACGACACAGGGACAGTTTGCTCAACTCTTGTGTTGTGACTTTTGTGCCAAGGTGAAATACCAACATATCCATGTATGTGTCTTAATAGTTCAGCAAGTCTAGATTGCAGCTTCGGCGGTAGCCCATGAGTGCGCATTGCAATGTCACTAGTGAAATAATTGTGGGCACCTTAACGAACTCGATAGGGGAAAATAAAAATCCGTCCACGACGGCGTCTCTAGTAGACGCTGTGCGATGTTCGGATGTAAACAATCTGTGCCGACTGAAGAAAGGCTCCCCCAAGTGCTTCTGACGGTTAGGCTAGCTTCTTTACTCCGTAGAATGAAAAAAAAAAACAGAAAAAGAAAAGGAAAAGAAAAAGAACTAGAAAAAAAAAAGAACCGCATCAAAAGCCCCGAATCAACCATTGCTCGTCGCGACTAAAAGCTCTTAGGATGACGAGTAATTTCCAGGCAACGAGCGAATACGCTTTATCAAGAACACTGATAACGCCGGCGGGACAAGCATTGTGGCGAAGTTCAACGCGCAGGGATAGCTTTTATTATTTTTATTTTTGTTTGGTTGACGTCATCACGCGTCACCGCGGGAAGTTTGAAAAGTTTAATGTAAGTACGCCACGTGGTGGCACTCACGCGAACTAAACCCTTGTGTCCAGAAAAGCTGGATACGAGTGGTCCGGGAGTCGGAGCAGTACTCGTACAGATACACGGCAGACGCCAACATGTCATCACCTCCGCAAGCCGCACTCTTCCCAAGGCTGAGCGGAATTACACCGTAACCGAATCGTTATGCCTTACGGTAGTCTTCGCCACCCACAAGTTTCGACCATACTTGTGTGGCTGCTACTTCACGATAGTGGCAGACCACCATTCTTTTTTTTAATTGGTTGGACTACGCAATCCATCTAACCGATTAGCTTGGTGGTCATTACGGCTTCAAGAATACAACTTTACCATCACATACACGAGCGGTTGCTGTCACACCGATGCTGACTGTTTATCTGTATGATGATAAACAGATAAACAGTCAGCATTAATCTCGCCTTCCGTCGCCTTCCGTCTCGCCTGCCTCGTTACTTCTGTTAGGCCTTCTTCCTGTGAAATGCTTTTCAGTTTCTGCCTTGCTTTTTCCTGTTCTTGCTTAAATTCTTCCTGTTCTTGCCTAATTGCTTCCTGTTCCCACTTTTTGCTTACAATTCGTTTGCCCATTTGTTCTATGAATTTTCAATCATTGTTACTTTCTAGAATTGCCTTACGAATTTCTGCTTTCGTCAAGTCCTCCTCTATGTCCACCTCGATCTCCTCACACAACCACAACAGGTCAGCTCTCGTCAAACACATTAGGAGCATGGTCGCTACTTTAAGCTTTGGCTCTGCTGTCAGACAACACTTGCTGCGATACCCACGCAAATCAAAATACAAGTAAAAGATCCCCAGTGAATCAAATCCAAAAACACAGTGAAATTGAAGCCTGGTAAGTCTTACAGCCAAAACCAAACGCTTACCCACTGAAGCAGCACCATATCATCAGTCCTTCCCCGCCGTATCCAGTCAGTTGCAAGAGGTGGTCAATCTCAAGTCGCCTCCAACATGATCAGGATGCCGGTCGGTCACCATGTGCCAACGTCCGTCAGCTGCCGTTGCTGTCTCCCGAGTCGTAGGCCGATTTACGAGCCGTAGGCCGATCTAGGAGTCGTAGGCTGATCTCACCGCTGCCATTCAGTTGTAAGGGTTGAGGACGATCCTACCGCGGTCAACCAGATGTAGGACTCGTCGGACTATCTCGCCGCTGCCACCATTTGAAGGAGTTGAAGGTCGTAGAGAGGAACTCGGTGAACAGGATTTATTTACATATTTTGCATTTTAAGCAAGATACATTGGCAGTCTAGCGCGATTCCCACATGGAGCCCGCAAAACTAACATACAGCAAACAGCATACGAGCACACAGCTCCCTACTACATTTCGAGCATGACAACGAGCACTCAGCTCCCGACGTCGAGCACGACACGAGCACGCTCTAGCAGCCGGCAAACGCTGCTTATATCCACTCCGCTTGACGTCATAGTTCGACGTTACCGTTCGAGGGCCCCGTGGATGGGTCCCCCGGGGACGGAAATGTTCGTGTTGCACACACACACAGGTTTCAGTGCCGCACAGCTCTCGGTGTTGACGTCAGAGGGCTTCGTGGAACTCTGCTCCGTACCATATTCCTGAGCTGACCGCGCGCCACGTGGCTGCCGGTCATCCGCAGTTCTCGGAAGGGCTCCCCATCTGGTGGGCTGGGAACACGTGCAGCGGGCTGAAAGGTGTCACGTTGCCACCCCGTACGGCCATTCCTAACAGTGTACAGGCTCGTCCACTCTTTTAGGGTGAACACGGCTCACCGTGGCAGCGCTCCGCGGGGCGCCAGTGCGTCCGGCGCGGCGGCGCATCGAAGCGAAGCCTCAGGGAGGCGCTTCGCGTCGTCTGCTACTGCGCTGGAGCGCGCCGCTCTGGCTTTGCTGTAGACTTCGCTAGACCCAGGTGACTGAGCGACCGAGGCGGCGTTGCGGGAAGGCGCACTTCACTAACTGGAGCATTTTCCAGCTGGTTCGGTCTACAGCTTGTGAACTTAATGAATATACATTAACAGCTAGAAACAAGCTTCTCTCCACATAAGTCACTTAGCATGCTTTTATAAGTGATGAGGGTAAAAATACAGTCATTTTTTCGCGCTCTTTATTAGGCTGGGGCGTAGTGGCGACGCTTGATAGTCGTGCTAGAGACGTCACCCAGCCAGAGGCTGTTCTTAATTTCCCGAGCGATGGAGGTCGGGTTTGCAGCAGCCGCCGCAACATTGGTCATGTATTCAGCTTCAGTAGTCACTGTTTGCCAGGCTTTACGGGAAGCATCCGCAATTCTACCATCCTTCTTGTAAGCCTGGACGATTAGATTCACAGTTTTCAGTGGCTTTTTTGTTATCTACGATATAACGCGTTGAGAATAGTTTTGTAGGCACAGATCTACAATGCGTCGTCTTTCTTTTTCTGGTACCCGCGACATGGCTAGTTTCCGAAAGTGCACCGGGGAAATAAAATCCTGCACTGTTTCAGCGTTTTTATCGCCGAAGTGCCACGGCAACCGGCAACCGAACAAAATGCAAATCATCATGCAAGTCGATAGAAATGCATGCAATGGAAACACTTCTGGTGTCTTTTGATTTGACGAGTCATCCCAGAATCTTTAACTCGTGAGCGGCCAGTCACTCACTTGAGCAGCCGTTGGCTGCACCGCATCACCATATTAAGCTAAAATGGAGTAGCATGACCTAAGAAAAAAAAAAGGTGGGGGGGGGGCTCGGCGGTAGATCCGGCTGACGCCCATGGTCAATTAAAAAGTAGACTGGCCCGAACATAGCAATCTGGCTTGGGCCGGGCTTGGCTTTTACAAATGTCGAGCCCGTTGGCCGACCACCGGCATGCTGTCGGCAGACGACACCGGGCCGGCCTCATGACCGCTAGTTTAATTATCGTGGACGCGTTCGTCCTACACACGGACCGGCCACTTCCCTACGACGACAACAGCATCGCTTGTTCAAGGCAAGGGTTCCTGTGCCGTATTCATATTTGGGTTTTACCCACTCAGCCTCGCCATCCCCATAACCCCTAAAAAAAAAGAGAAATAAATTCCTCCTTTTCTCCAAATTTATCCGATGCCCACCTATATGGCGTAACGCAGAGGCCATGTGACGCTTCGGGACGCATACCACACAATTATATGCTAGTGAGAATATGCATATGACCTATTCTGAGGAAGTACTGAAATGAATTACAAGCGAGCAACGACTTAATTACCCGGCAAGACGTAATTTAAGCTAGAAAACTGACATGTAGATTATAGATTTTCCACTTCAATTAACTATTCAAAACGGACAGAAAGGGCATTCGCATGCGGCGTGCATCGACTCCAAGGAGAAAAAAACAAACAACCAAAAAAACGACGGTGCCACATGTTTCACTCTACCTAATTAGCGTAATCAAATAACTGACCGACGATTCCTCTAAATAAGAATGCGACTTCTCGCGTCAGGTAGCCGTCAAAGGACCGGCACCGCTTCGGCGATTTTAACCAATCTGTGACAACAAAAATGAAGTTTTTTTATATGATGTAGAAAGATGAAAAGGGGGAGTAAAATTGCCGCCAAATCAGTTGCTATGCCGGGGAGAGCCCTTTCCTACATCGCGTAAAGCGCTCCATGCACCCCTACCAACGACATTAACGCGTCAATAAGAAAGTCACTAAGTAGCGGATGTCACTTCTTAGTTGCTGTCGAAGTAATATTATTGCCCTCCTTGATGGTAAAATCGATGGCAAACATGATGATGCATGCTTCACCAATCGCTCTCTAACTTTCTGTGGAATTTATTGCGGGTTTCGGTCGCTTTCTTAGGTCAATTAAGCAAATTCGTTCTAGCATCAAGACATGCGCGAAATGGCGCACTAGGCTCATCACATGATGACTCCAATGAAGAAGAGCGCGCCTCGGTATGCACTACACCAAGTGCTGTGAGGAGGAGGAGGGAAGGGAAAAGTAGAAGGCATGGAGGTTAACCAGAATAACGTCCGGTTGGCTACCCTACACCGGGGGAATGGGAAAGGGGAAACAAAGATGACAGGGAGAGAGAGGAGTGAAGGAAAGAAGGAAATTGCGGCTCTGAGAGTAAAATGTGAGTAAATGTGAGTAAAGTGCTGTGAGAGTAAAATAAAATGGCCCCAGCCTAATAAAGAGCGCGAAGAAATGATTGTATTTTTACCCTCATCGCTTATTAAAAACATGCTAAGTGATTTATGTGGTGATAAGCTTGTTTCTGTTAATGTATATTGATTAAGCAGGCTGTTCACAAGCTGTAGACCGAAGCAGGTATAGCTCCAGTAAGTGAAGTGCGCCTTCCCGCAACGCCGCCTCGGTCGCTCAGTCACCTCGGTCTAGCGAAGTCTACTTAGCAGCAAAGCCGGAGCGGCGCGCTTCAGCGCTGTAGCAGACGACGCGAAGCGCCTCCCCGAGGCCCGTGTGCGCCTGCGCCGCTTCGCTTCGATGTGCCGCCGCGCCGGACGCACTGGCCCCCCGCGGAGCGCGGCCACGGTAGGGTGGCTGAATTGGGAGGTGTTAGGACCGCGACGCCGCCGCCATTGCCTACGGAGGCCCCGCTACGCGTTCCTCCCACTGGGGTCAAATTTGGCGCTTCCGTCGGAGGCGCGGGTAGGGGGGCTAGCGCGGGGGCGCCGTGAGCACGGTGGAAGAAAAAATTTATTCTTCCACCGTGGCCGTGAGCTTGTCAGTCCCGTAGGCCACGGTGCAGTGCAAAGTAACTCTCGTGGTTGGTATAGTGCAGCTGTATTTTTCTCGCGTTTCCTAATTTTCGATCGCTTCACAACACAGCGAATCTAAGTGGCACAGAATGGGATGACGTGAAGGTCAGAGGGCGTGAGTGCTTCAGGTCTTGGGGCAAGGTTCGAGCGCACGAGGAGCGTGGGGAGATTAAAATCGTCTCCGGCGCGATCCTCCTGCTCTCGAGGCCACTGTCCGGCGGGTCTGGTGTTGCTTCGGCTCTGGCCTCACTCCGAAAGGAACTTCGGATTCTCCTGCAGCGATGCTGGGACGGCTTGAGGGCCACAGCCTGAGCAGAGCTGTGGGAAATGGAAACGTGGTGCAGCAGAAACGTCCTACGTAAGCATTTTTCAAGGAAGAACACAACTCTATTTTCCCTAATAGATCCAAGTGATGGCAGCGTAGTCGACTCACCAGTGGAGTTCTTGCACTGGCGAGGCAGTTTTACATGACCTTGTGTGCCTCTCCAGCTGTCTTTCCGCTTTCTTCATCAGCTGAGCCGCCACAAGCGTGCGACTCAGCCATAGATGAGTACGAGCTATTTTCGGCCTTCAAGTCTATAAAGCGTAATCGCAGTCCAGGAGCCCTATAACGTAAAACTATTCCAATATGTTTCAATTCCAATCTCCTGACGTCAAATTTGCGTAACCGCCAACGCAAGCACCGGGCGGTCACCCGCAGGGTTGTCTGAACAGACCAATCAAACGCTCTCCTCGTTCATAGTAGGTCACTTTTGTTTGCTTGAAGAACGAATAACATTGCCTACACTGAGCGGCTTGTCGTATCTAATTGGCTGACAAGAGGCGAGGAGAACGCTCAAGTGGAGAGGGGTTTGATGGGGCCGAGCCACTGCACTCAAAGTCAATGACTGGATGAAGAGGGTGGCGCCGGCGTCTACGACTGGTCGGCTTTCCCTTACTTAGCTTGCGGTGGCTGGTCGAAAATCGCGGCGGCATGCAACGGAAGCTCAAGAATGACGCTAAAACGGACCCTCAGCAAAGAAGAGTTGGCAGAATGAGGGGGTAAACGTGCCGAAAGTGCTCGAAAACGTTACACGGCCACGCAAGAAGTTTTATTATACGCAAATACACCCATGCGCTCCGGCGGGTGCGAGTAGCCAGCGACTGAGCGATCGGCGGCAGCCATCTTCTATTCCTTTCGGAACGGGGCAGCCTGCGGCTATTCCGAAGAAAATTGAGTTTTGTTCGACATAATAATGCATCTTTATCGCGTACACGTCACTTTGACGCAGTGAGTTCTTGCGGTTTTGTGACGTCGTGTGACAGGCAGGTGAAGTGGGTGCAGCCCAAAAACTCTTTACCAATAGCCGAGGGCTAATGGCGAAAAGGGGTCGAATCAGAAATAACTGTTTTTCTTTTTTCTGTCAAATCTTGCATAATCAGTGTGTACACATCATATCAGATGGGGAGGTATCGCGTTTTTCGTGACAGACAGGTGAAGTGGGAGTGATCGAAAAACGTTTTTGACCAATCGTGGAGGGCTGATAGCAGAATTGGAATAGAAAAGTTTGGAATAATCTTACGTTATAGCGCCCCAGGATCCGATGGTCTGACAGTCGAATTTTATGTTAAATTTTGAACACTGTTAGTGAAGCCGTTCATATCGCTAGTGAACAGGCTACTCGGTGAAGGGACTCAGCGTCTCAATGAGAGGGGTTAATCACTCTCCTTTGTAAGGACGAGTCGAGGAGCTCCGATCTGAGAGCATGGCGTCCAATCACGCTTCTGAACTGCGATTATAAGCTCATAGCAAAGTACCTGTGTATGCGACTCACGCCAGTGCCCAGCACTGTTTTGAGTCCATACCGGGCATGTAGTGTCCAGGGGCGCTCTACTCAGCTTCATGGTTTAGCAGTGAGGGACCTTCTCTTGGAGGGAAATACCAGGAAACTTCCCGGTATTCTTTGCTCCTTCGTTCAGGAGAAGGCTTTCGACATCATTAGCCATAGGTACGTTTTCCGTGTTCTGGAAGAGGCTGGTTTTAGTGTGGGTTTTCGGCAGATGGTCCAAGCTTTGTATTCTCGACCGACTTCTGCTGTTCTCATACGGGACCGCGTCTCGGGAAGGGGGGGGAGGAGGGCTTCTGTATCCCTCAGCATGTCTATACGACCTCATTCAGCCACTCGAGGACAGGTTCACTCGTGCATTTAACACTACGCGACTGCACGCAAGGGTTGTCAAGAATTTCTTGTTTCTAGCAGCCAATGTGCCACAGATTGGCTGCAGGAGGCATTCCGCTGATCTAACAGGATCGGTGTCTAGGTTTTATTGTATAACACGTATTCACTTTTTTCTCAAAAGGTTAAATCAGTGTGTCATCCACAACAAAGCCAAGAAGGTTAAGCCCTGCGTTTTGCAAAAATGTGATGTTGTGCAATAACTGCTATTTCCAATAAACATGCATTAGGTCGCAAGCGGTTTGTACTTTCTAGAATTTCTTCATCACAATGCTGATATATTGCGTGAACTTCCTCCATTTAAATTAATGTTACAATCCCAAATATGTGACTTATGTGCGGGCGACACATTCAAGGTTATTCCAACGCGCTGGCCTTGCGCGGCAATTCCTATAAGCTATATTTTCGGTAAGGCATAAGCGCGCTAATCTCGGCAAGAGGTGGTCGCAAAAACCGTTGCTGTGTCCGCAGCGTAGTCGATGCTCGCTGTTTCCATGTGGAATGAGAGCAGCGAAACATCAGTAAATTCTCTCAGCATCTACAATGTAGAGAAAAAAGTCTGGTCTGATTTAACGCATTCAAACGCAAAAACTAAGCGCTACCAAATCATTTTCCCGCTCGGAGGTATGCAGACGACCCGAGAAACTACGGCGCCCTAAACGGCGCCCCGGCCGGCAGCGCCGTCACGTGGCAGGAACGCATTTTGGGGCCAGCTTCCGGAGGCCGGTCTTCACACCTCCCCATTCTAGCCACCCTAGCCACTGTGAGCCGTGTTCACCCTATAAGAGTACACGAGCCTGTACTATCGGCCAAAAAAGTAAACGGACCATGGCTTAGGTGGCCGGAGCGGCTGCGGGGCCACACCGGGGCGCTGCTATCTCGCTCAGCGCGCTGACGGCGAGAGTTCCCTGGGTGACGCCAGACTTCCCCCTCACTCTCGCGGGGTGCTTTGTCACGCTAGATAAATTTCTAGTGCACCGTTCGGTTGCTCTACTGCTGGCAGTCGCGACGAAGGAAACCGTGCATGGGCGTCTTGCGCTGGAGTTTGAGGTATAGTAGCGGCGCCTGGTGGCGGCGCGGGAAACGACATCTGGGTCGTACCAGCTTGGGTCGTATTGAACCCTGGCTGTGGCGAAGCACGTTTCTAGGCCGAGTTTTGCGTCGATTCGCACTTTTTTCTGCCCTGTTGCGAGTGCGAAAAGGCTCGTCACTTCTCACAGACCACGCCGACCACGCTGCGAGCTCGCCGCAGCCTATAGTTTAACGAAAACGGACTCTCCGTGAGACGTAATGCTGGAAGCAGAAGGAATCGGTGACGCCGATCCGGAGAGACCTAGCCCAGCCTCGAAAAGGCGTCACCGTCATTACTTCTGCGTCGTGGGCTGCCATGAACAAGAAGGCCTGAATCCCAACATCAGATTCTACCGTTTTCCTTCGAGGCCTCACGAAGTGGAGCGTCGGGCGCGCTGCATAACTGCAGTTCGTCACGCTGAGTAAGCGAAACTTCGCGCCATGCTGACTGCTTCGCCTCTCTTGAAGCTTGCTTGAATATCTGCGTTCTAAAGTTCGGTCTTTTGCACCTACAGTCCCGACAGCAGACCGACATAACAGCAGGCATGGCTGGTAATTCACGATTCGAGACCCGGCCACAGCGACAATTAACAATTCGACCGATGCGAAGTCGTGAAGTGACCAGGTGTGTGCAAATGAGCACAAATGGTCGGGCTCATTCGATGACAATTCACTACTCCACTACGAGCAGCACAGGTTAGGAGAGTTAAATGCGCTCATCCTTGATCTCAAGCCAGCACGTTGAGGCAGCGCAGCAAGGAAGTATTGACTGCAGCACATCGATGTTCGAGCGCTGTCATTAAAACCTACATCAAGCGAGCAGCGCACGAGCTCGCGCTGCAGCGCGGTTCGCACGTACGTGCGAGCTCATATGCATTGCATCAGTTATTACCAGTTACTAAAAGGGACAGATGGCCGCTACTACAACGCAGGCATAACTACTTGTTTAGCGGCATGCAGTCAAGAAAGATTGCAGGAGGCCCGCCGTTTCGCGGCATGTCGAAAGACCGCTGCCGTCGCGGCGCGTACGATCGTGTACCCGAGCAGTTCCGTACACACGATGCCTGCTTATTGCTGCTGTGGATTCATTTATAGCAAGCATTTCCTCGCGTTTGCGCGCCTGAATCTAGCAGCTAGCGTGCAAACCTTACCTGAAGTTCCACTTCGTACGCGACTCGCTTCACTTGCGATTGACACGGTGCTAAAACTTCGCCGCCTAATTCTTGAACGGCGTACACGTATTCGGCACTGCATAATTTCTTGCCTTTACGCAGCGTGCCACCCCTGAAAAAATCTTCGGCGCCAGATATTCGCTGCAGGCCGTGAAACAACACAACCGAAAGTGGCGGGTCCATATTGTAAACGTGCTTTCCGAAGCACATCACCGAGCTTGGTACGACCCATTTTAGCACAGAGGGCACTTTTTAGCACCTTTTTCGCAACGCCCCCTGGGCAATGCAAGAGCCCCATCGCCGGTAGCGCCGGTAGTCCAGCACATGGCGCTGTCGCACAGGGGCGGACGGCAGCCGGACAACAAACCGCGGCACTGAGAAGGAACGGAGATTCGTCGTGATTGTTGTTTTGTTTATATTCACCGTATCTGTTATATTAGTGCACGTCGTCGGCGTCTACCGCTGCTCGAATTTAGGGAACGTCGCGCAAGTAGCCGCAACGGCGGCTGCGGTGACGCGCGTTCTTTCACGTCGGCGCGATAGTCGCAGGCGGCAAGGTTTACTGCGGGCACGGCTTTGTCGAGATCACTTTTCCGTCATTGTCTCCAGTAGTACGTATAATATTAATATCAGCGACGCCTCTGAAAACTGCTTTAATTAGATGCTACAATGCGTAGGTCGTCATGAAACTTTAAAAAAGCACGGCCAGGAAGAGATAATTGGGAAGACGAATAGGAATAACTATAGTCAGTCATGAAAGTTTATTCATGGAAACATTCCGTGTCTTGAAGGGGTCCTCAGTGCGATGAAAAGTTGCCGTCGACCGCGATGACTTGGCTTACTCGCTTTGGCATCGAGACAACGTGTAACATGGTCTGGCTGAACCTCTGTTGTAGCCACCTTTGTGGACTTGGCGTACCATCGTGTCGACTGAAGCAAAGTTGTTTTGGAAACGCGCAGTCACCCGTGTATTTGTGCACTTAAAGTGCAGGAAATAATGCCCGGGGAAGGAGGGGTGCTTGAAAATCGGATGTTCAGATTTTATGGCATTGTTTGGAAGGAGTCTTTGCTGCGAAATGCACGTAAAAGAGAATTTATCTGTAATGCCGTTCATTCATCACTTACGCACGTTTCGCCTCTACATACAATACTCCTGTTAGGTCAATATACCGAAATGATACATGCTTGTAATTTACTTTCAGCTGATGGAATCCGGTGGAGCATCGTACGGCAACGACTGCTGCTTACCTGGTGCCACAACTTTGGATGAATGCAGAAGAAGCCTGGAATGAGCATTTATAAGAGCAAAATAAACATTTCATCATTTCAGAAGACGTCATTCGTTTTCTTTATAAAATTGCACCTGACAGATTCGGCGAAGTCTTTTAAAGTAAATCGCAATCATTTCTACTTAATAATGACACGATTCCACGCCAAGGCCACGCGAGGTTCAGCAGAAGCGAAAAAGAAACATGAATGCCGCGCCGAGCAACGACAGAGCAAGAATGCAGTCACAGCGCGCTTTTAAGTTTGAAACATGTAAACACACACAAAAACGGCAGCCGCATCGAGCGGCACGAACGTTGCCGCAGTTTCGCTACTCAACAACATAAAAACTCAACATATGTATAGCAATGCATAAATAATTTTTTTAATGTATAAATAAACATCAAAGAAGTTAGAATGCTTTTAAGTGCTTTTAATGTTGTTGAACTTTTCGTCACATGAAAACGAAAAGTAAAGATCGGCAGCGCCACACAATTTTGCAAGAAACGCCTGAACCACTCAACGGCCTTTCAAAATTGCCGTGTAGCAGCGCGGCAACTCCTTTGACTCAGTAGATTTGTGACGTTTCGAGGGCCGTCGACTGGAAGGCCTTACAAATGTGCCCGTGTGACACAGGTATTAGACATCTGTTCGCCATGATTTTGTTGGGGAGGGCCAAAAACCGAACTGTATCTTTATAACCTGCAGTTTATTATTTGTTCGGGCGTTCCACATGAGCTGCCAGTGTTGTCGCAGTTTCCTTCTTAAGAAAGACCTCAGATCTGTGACAGGGACAGCAGCCGTAGGAAAAGTGGTTAGTGATGTGAGTGAGGCGGCCATTTTGTCAGCTAGCACATTACCCTCGATGCCCCCTATGGCCATGCAGCCAGCATATTACTACGTGTCTATGTGACAGATAAATATTGCACAACAGCGAGTAAAGTTCGATGAAAAACAGGATTTGTATGCTTTTGTAAGGAAATTAACGATTTTACAAGACACAACGAGTCTGTAAATACTATTGTTCTATAGAGTTTTTATTTATTCATGTGTTTTTACTGTAGGCAGTACTGCATAGGCTTCTGCAGTGAAGATTCAATTCAAAGGATTCAATACCTCAGAATCAGAAAATGAGGGACCAACTGCAGCAAAAGATACGCCAGAATGTGATTTTGACGCGTCTGTGTAGAATTTGCTGCAGGAGTACTGCGATTGAAGTTCCCGGAGATGCATTGCGATTTCGAGGTCCGGTGCATGCTTTGTGACCTCTACAAAGGATATGTCACAGTCTATCACCTGCCACTCACACGGTGGTAATAGCTTAGCTGGAAGCATTAGGCGATGTTCGAAAACTGGGACATCCATTTCCGTGCTAAGTTCTCTTGCACGCAGTGACAAAGGAAGTCTCATGGAGGGTCAATTACTAAAAGGTGCTTCGCAGGTCAAGTCGTTTACAGTTGTGAAACACGGATATACTTTATTAGAGCGCACTTTGAGAAAACAGGTGGAGCTGATGTATGTTCTCTGAAAATGGAGTGACCACTCATCTGACTCTAGGTATAGGCTTTCGACAGGGCTTGTTCTAAAGGTGCCAGTTGCCAGGTGGATACCCAGGTGGTGGGCGGGGTCTAACATGTTTAGTGCGCTTGGAGCGACAGAGTGATAAACCACGGCACCATAGTCCACTCGTGATCGAACTAGGCTCCAGTAAATATTCAATAAACACTCTCTGTCGCTACCCCACGTTGTGTGGGATAGGATTTTAAGTAAGTTCATTGTTCTAAGACACTTTTCTTTAAGATATTTTATGTGAGGAATAAAAGTAAGCCTGGAGTCAAATATAACACCTAGAAATTTGTGCTCTTTGTTGAAGGGAATTTGTTGTCTACCCAGTTCTACACAAGGATCAGGGACCAGGGCTCTCTTTCTTGTAAAGAAAACACAAGAGCTTTTCTGGGGTTGATTTTAAATCCATTTTGGTCTGCCCACTTGGACATCTTGTTTAAGCCCTGCTGTACCCGTCTTTCGTACACTGTAAGGTTGCATGATTTGTAACCTATCTGTATATCGTTTACGTAAACGGAATAAAAAATGGCCGGTGGCAGTGAAGAACGAAGTGTGTTCATCTTAACGACAAAGAGAGTGCAACCGAGTACTTCTCCCTGGGGTACACCTGTTTCTTGTATAAAAGGTCGTGACAATACGTTGCCGATTTTAGCGCGGAAGATACGATTCGACAAATAGCTTTCAATTACGTTCAGCATATTTTCACGGATGCCCATTTCCGACAGGTCTCGCAAGATCCCATAACGACATGCCGTGTCATATGCGTTCTTAATGCCGAGGAATATCGATAGGAAAAACTGTTTATGTATAAATGCATCACGGATATTTCCTTTAATGCGCACTAGACGATCGGTTGTCGACCGCCCTTCCCTGAAGCCACACTGATAAGGATCGAGCATATTGTTGAGCTCAAGGAAATGCATAAGTCAGCGATTTATCATTTTTTCAAAAACCTTACAAAGTCAATTTGTTAGAGCTATCGGACGATATCTTGCTGCCAAGGAAGGGTCTTTTCCCTGCTTCAGAACAGGAACCACAATCGCTTTTTTCCAAGTGGATAGGGGGTATCCCGAAGCCCAAATAGTGCTGAATAGCGTAAGTACTGTAACTTGTGTGTCAGTATGTAGGTTTCTGATCATGTCATACATGACTCTGTCAGGTCCCGGTGCAGTGCTTTTGCATGGGTTCAAGGCAGCCCTCAACTCGGCATTATTAAGGGCCGGTCATACGGTTCATTCTGCCTGGATTTTCGTATGATTGGCTTACGTTCTTCTACTTCTTTATGTTTAAGAAAGGATTGGGAATAGTGCATTGAGCTCGACACACGCTCAAAGTGCTCCCCAAGTGAGTCTGCCTTATCTTGTAGTGTATTGCCCTGTATATTTACCAAAGGGAGTGAGTATATTTGCAGCCTTTTTATCCTATTAACCCTATTCCAGACTTTGGCCTCATCTGCATATGAGTTAATGCCCGATAAAAACTTCTGCCAACTCTCGCGTCTGGCCTGTCAGCACGTTCTCCTGCCTGGGTACTTTACTTTCTTAATGTTAATAAGGTTCTCCGCAGTGGGAGAAGCGCGTAGCAACGCCCACGCTTTGTTCTGTTTTTTTACGAGCGATCCTAATTTCGTCGTTCCACCACGGGACACGCCGTTTGAATGCCAACCCATTTATTTCTGATATGCATGTAGATGCGGCCTCTCTAATGAAGGCTGTAAAATACTGCACAGCAGCACCAATTTCTAATGAAGACATGTCATTCCATAACATACTAGTGAGAGTTCGAAATTTCTCCCAGTCGGCTGTATCGATGATCCACTTAGGAGCCTGTGGTTGACATTGGTTTTCTTTATATGTTCTAAGCAGTATGGGGAAGTGGTCGCTCCCGTAAGGATTGTTCGTGGCATCCCACGTGAGTTCAGGCAGTATAGACGGGAAACTATGCTGAGGTCAATTGAAGAACAGGTTCTGTTTGCAAGACAGTAATACGTGGATTCCTTCTTATTCAGAACGCACGCACTAGAGCGAAAAAGGAACTGTTCAACACGACGACCTTGCGCATCCATAGGAGAGTCGCCCCACAGGCAGCTGTGCGCATTGAAATCAGCTAGAAGAACATAAGGTTCTGGCAATTCATCTATAAAGGACAAATTCATGTTTATTTAATTTGTAAAGGGGAGTATGTAAAGCAAGCAAACAGTGATACGTTTGTTTAGGAGAACAGCTCGACCCGCCACTGCTTCAAGGGCCGTTCGTAGCTGTAAACGTTGACACGCTATGCTTTTTTGAATTACAATGGCAACACCGCCCGATGATGCGATAGCATGATCGCGATCATTGCGAAAAGTAACATACTGTCTGAGAAAGTTTGTGTTTTGCTTTTGAGTGTGTTTCCTGTAAACACCGCACTTTTGGATTGTGTTTGTGGATGAGTTCTTGCACATCATCAAAATTTCTAAGAAGACCTCTGACCAGGCACGTACCCAGGATTTTTTTTTCGGGGGGGGGGGCACCACCTGCATCATCATCATCACCTGCATCATCATCATCATCATCATCATCATCATCATCATCATCATCATCCTGTTTTATGTCCACTGCAGGACGAAGGCCTCTCCCTGCGATCTCCATTTACCCCTGTCCTGCGCCAACCGATTCCAACTAGCGCCCGCGAATTTCCTAATTTCATCGCTCCACTTAGTGTTTTGTCGTCCTCGATTTCGTTTTCCTTCTCTTGGTACCCATTCTGTAACCCTAATGGTCCAACGGTTATCTAACCGGCGCATTACTTGGCCTGCCCAGCTACATTTTGTCCTCTTGATGTCAATTAGGATATCGTCTATACGCGTTCGCTCTCTCATCCAAACCACTCTCTTTCTCTCTGTTAACGTTATGCCTAGCAATCTTCGTTCGATCGCTCTTTGCGCGGTCCTTAACTCATTCTCAAGTCTCTGCCCCATATGTCAGCACTGGCAAAATGCACTGATTGCACACCTTACTTTTCAATAATAATGGTAAGCTTCCAGTCAGGAACTGGCAATGTCTGCCGTACGCGATCCAAGCTATTTTTATTCTTCTGTGAATTTCCTTCTCATGATCAGGGTTCCCTGTGATTAATTGACCTAGGTAAACGTACTCCTTCACAGTCTCTAGTGGCCGACTGGCGATCCTGATCTCTTGTTCCTTTGCCCGGCTATTTATCATTATCTTCATCTTCTGCATAATAATATTCAACCCCTCTTACACTCTCTCTGTTAAGGTCTCCAATCATTTGTTGTAACTTGTTTGCATTGTTCTTGAATAGAACAATGTCATCGGCAAACCGAAGGTTGCTGAGATATTTGCCGTCGATCTTTACTCCTAAGCCTTCCCAGTTTAATAGCTTGAATTCTTCTAAGCACGCAGTGAATAGCTTTGGAGAAATTGTGTCTCTCTCTCTGATCCATTTTCCTATAGGTATCTCCATGCTTTTCTTGTGTAGAATTAAGGTAGCTGTAGAACCTCTGTATATATTCTTACGCGAAGGACGAGCCAGTAAGACGAGAAACTATTTACAGATTATATTTACAACAACGGTTGCAGCGCTGACCGGTTAGATTCACAGCGCGAGCCCACTTCGTTCTTCTTCCTCTTTTCTTAAGTGATGGCGCCCACGCACCTCGTTCAAACAAACAAATACCATACGCATGTAGCAATATTTTGCAAGCTTTTTACGTAAGCGTTCTGTAGTCCTTGATTACGTAGTGCCTCTAGACTACTGGTATCTCTACTGAATCAAATGCATTTTCGTAATCTATATAAGCCACATAGAGAGGCTTATTGTACTCTGCAGATTTCGCGATAACCTGATTGATGACATGGATGTGATCCATTGTAAGGTATCTCTTCCTGAAGCCAACCTGTTCCCTTGGTTGACAAAATCCAGTGTTGCCCTTATTCTATTGGAGATTATTTTGGTAAATATCTTATATAATACTGGGAGCAAGCTAATGGTCCTATAATTTTTCAATTCTTTAACGTCTCCTTTTTTGTGGATTAGTGTAATGTCTGCATTCTTCCAGTTTTCTGGGACCCTTGCAGTCGATATACACTTCGCATAAAGAGCCGCCAGTTTTCCAAGCATTATGTCTCCTCCATCTTTGATTAAATGGACTTATCCCACCTTCTCCTCCCGCTCTTCATCGTTTCATGTCTTGCAGCGCCCGCCTGATCTCATCGCTAGTTATAGGATAGTTTCTGTATCCTGTTCATTACTGTTTCTAATTGAGGTATGGTGACTCCTCTGGGTACTGTATACAGGTCAGCTTAGAATTTTTCCGCTACTTTTGCTACATCTTCGAGATTGCTGATGATATTATCCTTCTTATATTTTAGTGCACAAATCATGGTTTGTCCTATGCCAGGTTTCTTTTTTGCTGATTTCAGGCTGCGTTCATTTTTTTACGGCTTCTTCAGTCTTTCACATGTTATAGTTTCGAATATCAGTTATTTTCGCCTTGTGGATCAGTTTTGACAGTTCCGCGAATTGCGTAACGCTGTGCGGCCGCCAGTTCCATACAACCGCGTAGAGTGCAGGACTCTGCGATTCTAGACGTACTGCGCTCACCGAGAAAGGTTAGAAAAACACCCACATAAGTACAGCAGAGAAGTGGCTACGTGAGGCGGTTCGACCGATAACTGTAGAAGCGTCATTCAAAGCAAGTAATTATTCTCCACTTCCGGCGGCGTTTTCTCTACTTCCTTTTAAAATAAAAAGATGTTGATCCATAAATATTCTCATAAACAACGGCTAACATTTTTATTATTCGCTTTTGCTTGCAGTTTGGTTGTTGCGTTGGCTCTCTCCCTTAGTAGATCGCTTAATTTCTCAACTCCTTGTGATTTTTGTTTCCGGTTTCCAATTTTGCACAAAAAGTGCTATACAATTAGGGAAAACAGACGAGGTAACGGGCGACAGTCATCTTGTTTGTGGGTTTAAGGGTTATTGCACGGCTTCATGATGGACGTTTTTTCACATTATTTTATTTCCCACCTTATCTAACCTATATCACGTGTATATGGTTCCGGGCATCTACCAGCGTCGCGGCGAGCCGTAACTCAAGGAAATAATGAAGCAAAGGGAAAAGTTAAACGCAATTGGTGTTTTTTCCGGCTGCAACTCGTTCCATGAGAGTACAGACCAGCTGAGTAACAGCCGCATCCCCCTCCTGGCCCCAGGATCAGCCTAAACAAAGAAGGTTGAACTAACAAAAGCAACAGCTATGCGCGTGACGGTTGAATAGATGGTGACAACTGAGCGCATCTCGAGTTAATCGCGCGGGTGCGGAATCTATGAGAAAACTGTCCTTCACATTACAAGAGATGCCGATAACTACCGTCATATAAAAGGAGTGAAAAAGGCAGCATAAGGCTGACCGATGAACAGCTGCCAAGTCTCAACATTAATCTGGCAGCGCTTTAGGAATGTGTGAGGAGTGGTGGCGTGGGTGGGGAGGGGGGGGGGGTATGCCACTTGATTTCGGGGGGGGCCCGGGCCCCCCCGGGCCCCCCCCCCCTGGGTACGTGCCTGCCTCTGACGTTCCATTGAATGATTTGTGTATCCATATTTAAAGTAAATTGGTGCTGTGTGTACGGAAACGGAAGTGATGCCTTAGATTACAGAGCTCTTTCCAGGCCCTGTAACGGGGATTTTGCTCTTTTTGGAGCGTTCGTGGGAACCTCGCCGCCGCTTAGGCGTTTGGTGCGCCGTGACGATAATTATAGTGTCCACTGTCTCTTGTGAGGCGCCGGACACGCGCTTTTGCGAACGAGAAGTTTCCTGATAGAGCCTCGCCTCGGAGGGCAAGGCCCCTGCGCCCACCGGCCCGGAGGTCGATGGGGCTCCCTGGGGAATTTGGCTGCGCCGGCTGTTGCCAGCGCTGGAAGGGGCCGGGGAGGTTGGGGCAGCCTCGGCTGCGCTCACCTTCGGGCTCGGTGGCCCCGTCTGCTCGGTTGGCGGAGCAGCGCTAGCTGCAACCACAGCGCGGGCAGATGGCGTAACTGCCGACTCGCTGCCTGTGGGTCGAACAGCCGCTGGAAGCCTTAGTGTCGCTGCGCCCTGACGCGTCACATCGGCAAAGCTTTTCTTGGGCCGGTATGAAACCCGCCCGCGTGCCTCCTTGAATGATATATTCTCTTTTACTTTAATTGCTACAATTTTCTTTTTCTTTCTTCTAAGATGGGCACGACCGCGAGTACGCGGCGTGCTCCCCATCACAGTTTACACAGAGGAGAGAATTCGCACAAGCTTCAGAGGTGTCTTCCTGGGCACTGCATTTCGCGCAATTCTGACGGCCTTGGCAACTCTGCGAACTGTGGCCGAAACGCTGGCACTTGAAGCATCGGAGGGGATTTGGCATGTATGGCCTAACACGGAGCTCTGTGTACCCGGCCTCGATTGACTCGGGCAGGACGCTTGAACCAAAGGTGATTAACAGGTGCTTCGTTTGAATTTCTTTACCATCCCTTCTCATCTTCATTCTTCTGACATTGACAACATTCTGCTTACTGAAGCCCTCCAAAAGCTATGCCTCTGTCAGCTGGAGCAAATCATCATCAGGGACAACGCCGCGGGTGGTGTTCAGAGTGCGGTGTGGGGTTACTGTCAAAGGAACATCCCCAAATGACACTAGACCGGGCAACTTTTCATATATTTTCTGATCATGCAGCTCTCACAGGAGATCACCACTTGCCAGCCTTGATACCTTGTAGCCTGGGCCAAGGACATCAGTTAAGGACTTGGAAACTAGAAAAGGGGAGATGTTTCGTACTTGCTTATCGGATTTTTCTGAGTGGATGACATGGTGTCGTGGGAAGTTCGGTCTTTGACGTCCAAAGAACTGGAAAACATCTTCCGTGCGCCCTCTTTTTTGAGGGCGATTGGGAAAGCGAGGAAAGGAACTAGCCACAGACAGATTTAAATTTCGGCAATAACGCCAGCCACCCACCGTGGAGCCAAACAAGGGGACGCTACAGGGACTGAAATACAGGTCCTGCAACCGCCAGCTGTACGTTATCACTATAACCAAATATGAGATAACCTAGATTGGCTATTCACACAAGGTTAACCCGTGCTGCCTGGAAAAAAATGGAAGTAAGCGGAAGCTAGAAGGAAACAGGAAAGATGAAAAGTGAGAGAAAAACGAAGGCCGGAGGGAGAGAGAGACAGGAAAGGGCAACTACCGATTTCCCCCGAAGGGTCAGTCCGGGGATGCCGTCTACGTGAAGCAGAGGTGAAAAGGGGTGTGTTGCCTGCGCCGGGGGGCCTTAAAGGTCCGAATACCCAGCATCAGCTCAACCCCCAGGATCCCCCCTTCCTCGGACACGGCTAAGCCACGCATGGTTAGACGCGGGAGGATCCAGCCCTCGTGTGCTCGGGTACGTGGTGTCGCAACGCACCAAACGCCTGCTGACGCAGACACCCCTGCGGGAGTGACGATGTTGAAACCTATTCATCAAAACATTTAGAAGGATCGGATGATGGGACATAGTCCCTCACGTGATAGGCAAGCGGCCGATTTAGTCGGCTCCCTTAGGTCGCGTCTGCTGCGCGGGTTTCGGAATATGCGCGCATAGTAGGCGTAGGAAGCGCCCGCCGATGTTGACTGAAGGAATTGAAGTGTGTTAAGCAGGCGAGTCTGCGTTATGTCAGTCAGGAAATGCACCAGAGCACCACGCAGCTCGCCCCTTTACGCAAGCAGCAGACAGGCGGTAAGGCTGTCTTAACCGGCATTTTGGCCAACAAACGACGAGGGTCACGTCAAGGATGACTGGTGGTGTTTCGGGGTGGTTTCACGGAAACAAGGAAACCTTTTACCCTGCAAACATCTGGAGGAAACCGAGCTGCCCTTCCGACGGCGATTCCCGTCGTTTTAGGGCACTTTTCTGGCACACAACGATGTCCCTCACATCTGCAAACATTTGCAGCGACGTCCAAGGCCCCAGCGACTGCCTCCCCGTGTGAAGAAAATTCTCAAGGGGGAATAGCGCAAACAAGTCCATTCTGGATTTCCGTTCTGGTCACTCAAAGCTAACAAAGGACGGCATTGACAAATCCTGTGTAGAAGCCGCGTTGCGAAGGAGTGAAACTTTTTCTGATGATGATGTATGGAGTTTTATGGCGCAAGGGCCAAGTATGGCCAAAGAGCGCCATGTCTGTGGTAATGAGTTTGCAGTGTAATTGTGATTACTATGAAGTTGGTGTGACGTGGCTGTGAAGGGGCCTTAAATATACACGCTCTAAAGTGCGTAAAATCTGTATAATAAAATTATGGCGATGACGTATGACTTGTACTATGAACATTTAGATGCACTTAAAAAGAATGATACGACAGGTAAAATATATCAGATTATAAGAAATGCTAGAGCACTACTGCCTTTTTAGAGCTCTTGAAAAACAAGGGCCTGGGGGCATGTGCTGTGCAAAACTGTTATCGCAGTGGCATCCTCTGGAGCGAGGATGCTCTACGAATTTAAAGGGCATATAACGTGTAGCACGACATCATTTAAATAGTTGAGGACTGCCTTGGTGTCAAAAAGCGGTTCCTTACCAAGAAAAATAGCCGGGTGTAGAGGGATGTAATAATGGTAAGCAAACGGAAAATGTTTCTTTCTCTCCGTTTCGGCTTCCCGACCCTCCAGGAGCACGTGGAGGACGGTAAGCCTCTCACCGCATCTACCACAGGTTGGAGGTTCACTTCCAGTAAGCAGATAATTATGGGTGCCAAATGTGTGTCCTATTCTGAGGCGACAGAATAGGACATCTGTTCATTGAGATCTTGTTGGGGAGGGCCAAAAACGGAACTGTGGCTTTATAACGTGCAGTTTATAATTTATTTCTGCGTCCCACATGCGTTGCCAGTGGTTTCGCAGTTCCTTTCGTATGTAAGGTTTCAGATCTGTGAGAGGCACCAAAGCAGTATTATTAACAGCAGGGGGTGCAATTCACGTAGCCATCTGGTCTGCCAGAACGTTACCTTCGATTCCCCTGTGGCCAGGTACCAAGCATATGATGATATGCTGGTTAGATAGATAAGCTTTGCCCAGGTCGGAATAGACCTCAGTGAGTACAGGATTTTTCTGTTTGTAGGGTGACATTAAATCCTTCACCACACTTAGGGAGTCTGTATATATTGCTGCTTTTTGGAGTTTTGATTTCCGTATATGCTTTACAGCCGACCATATAGCATAGGCCTCTGCCGTAAAGATACTTGTTTCTGGATGTAGTACATCGGATTTCGAAAAAATGGACCGACGGCCGCATAGGACACTCCGGCATGTGACTTAGAAGCGTCTGTGTAGAACTCTGTGCATGAGTGCTTGTACTGAAGTTCTAGAAAATGCATTCGTATTTCGAGTTATGGTGCGTGTTTTGCAACTCTTACAAAGGACATATTACATTCTATCACTTGCCAGTGCCAAGGCGGTAGCTGCTTCGCTGGAGGCATCAAGCGGTATTCGAAGGTTGCAACATCCATTTCCACGCTAAGCTCCCTCAAACGGAGTGAGAAAGGCTGTCTCACAGAGGGTCGATTACAGAAAAGTGCAGTACATGTAGAATCGTTAATAGTTTCACAACACGGATGTTCAGGATTAGAGTGCACTTTAAGGAAATATGTGAAGCTGATGTAAAATCTCTGCAGATTGAGTGGCCACTCTGTAAAGGATGTTGACAAACGGCATGGACGCTGAGAGGTCATTTCGCCCCAGAATTGGGGGAGGTCGCCGTTTTCGGGCTTAGCCGAGAGTAAAACCAGCCGCGCGCTTCGGTAATGAGTCGGGAGACGCTCTTTGACGGCAGATAGCCCGCGCCGACACGTCGGGACATTTTAACCTGTCGCGCGTGCGGTCTTGAAACGTAGGAAAGGGTGCGACGTTAGGGGCACTTTGGCCCGGAAGCACGGACGAAGGCGCCCTGCCTGGGACGGGCCACGGGCAAAGCGTCATTAGGGCTTCAATGGTCATGCCGGGGGTATAAAGGGGCAGCTTAAAGCCAGAGGGATCGGTGACCCGATGAGCGGTCTCTTGAAAGGTAGGCTGGCACCCGAGACGAATCCATCTGTGCACTTAGCTTCACGGGCCCGCCGGAGGAGACGAACCATGCACAAGACGGCATTGTGAATCGGTGGGTGCACTTCGGCAGGGGCGCCCTTTGCGGCACGCAGTGCGCGATGGGTTTAATTAAGGCGCGAGGACGGGGCGACGCAGATGGTCGTTCCCCGTAAGTGTTTTTCAAAGTGTCGGGAGGTTTTCCATATATGTCGCGGAGACGAAACGGTTGGGATGTTATTTGTTTATTTGTTGTTTGGTGGTTACTTTCTCTCCCTCTATCTCTCTGAATGTTCCGAGGAACGCAGGGAGAGGGTGAGAGAGAGTGCCCAATGTGTGACAACCCAGTTGACCCAATCAGGTCGCTGGGGTGTCGTGATTTGCCGTGAGGGGATTCGGGAGGAGCAACTAAAGGTTTAAAACCTGGCTCCCGACCTTTCACGGAGGTTCCGGGCGCAAGAAAGGTGATCTGCACTTTCGGCTCTGCCGAGTTAAGGCGCCGGTCCCAGTGTAACCCAAGGGTCTTGACGTACGAAGGGTGCTATGCACTTCGGCTATGTCGAGTTGGTACGTCAGACCCACTGTAAATAGCTGTTAATGTAAATATCGTGTACATAAAGTCTATTCTCCAAGTGCAACGTCTATGGCGTCCCATCTCTGATGGAAGAGGAGATACGACAACAGCTGAAGAAAAGTTTCTCTACCAAATAAGCTGGTTACGCCAGCTTGGAGGCACTCTGTGCCACGAAAGTAAGAAGGTAAAGAAAATTTACTCACTCATTCGATTCTACATACAAGCTTTGAATGGGGCTAGTTCTGAATGCGCCTGTGGCCAGACGGATACCCAGGTGGTGGATGGGATCCAGCATCTTTAGTGCACTCGGGGCGGCAGAGTTTTGCACTATGGCGCCATAGTCTAACCGTGATTGAATGAGGCTCTTATAAATATTCATTATACATTTCCTGTCGCTACCCCATGTTGTGTGTGATAGCATATTTAGTTAGTTCAAAATTTTTAGACATATCGTTTTGAGATATTTTATGTACAAGATGAAAGTAAGCTTAGCGTCAAGTATTACACCTAGAAATTTCTGTTCTTTGTTGACAGGTATTTGTTGTCTACCCAGTTCCATGCACGGGTTTGGAACCAGGCCTCTCTTTCTTGTAAAGAGAACACATGAACTTTTGTGGGGGTTGACTTTAAATCCATTTTCGTCTACCCACATAGATATATTGTTCAAACTCTGCTGTACTTGTCTTTCGCACACTGCAAGGTTACAGGATTTAAAATCTATTTGTATGTCATCTACGTACACGGAATAAAATATAGCTGGTGGCAATGAAGCGCGGAGTGTGTTCATTTTAACTATAAAGAGCGTGCAGCTGAGCATACCTCCCTGGAGTACACCAGTCTCCCGTATAAATGGACGTGACAGTACATTCCCGACTTTCACGCGGAAGGTACGGTTGGACAGGTAACTTTCTATCAGTTTTAGCATATTGCCACGGATGCCCATTCTCGACAAGTCGCGCAAGATTCCGTACCACCACGTTGTGTCGCACGCCTTCGCCATATCGAAAAATGTCGATAGGAAAAACTGTTTGTGTACGAAAGCGTCGCGAATATATCCTTCTACACGTACAATATGATCGGTTATGGACCGCCCTTCTCTAAAGCCACACTGATAGGGATCTAGCATTTTGCTCACTTCAAGGAAGTGAATTACTCGCCGATTAATCATTTTTTCAAATACCTTACAAAGGCAGCTTGTGAGGGCTATCGGGCGGTAACTTGCCACTGAGGAAGGGGCTTTGCCTTGTTTCAAAACAGGGACCACAATGGCTTGTTTCCATGCGGTTGGAAGGTACCCCACAGCCCAAATAGTGTTAAAAGTGCGAGTATTTTACCTTGCGTCTCATTGTGTTGGTTTTTGATCATTTCATACATTATTCTGACGATCCTGGTGCAGAGCTCTTGCATGCGCTCAAGGCAGCTCTCAACTCTGCAATACTAAAAGGACGGTTGTATGGTTCATTCTGACGGCTTTTTCTGATTAAAGGCTTACATTCTTCCATTTGTTTGTGTTTGAGAAAGGATTGTGAATAATTTGTTGAACTTGACACGTTCTCAAAATACTCCTGAAGTGAGTCTGCCTGGTCTTGCAGTGTATCGCCCTGTGTGTTTACCATAGGGAGTGAATATGTTTGGCGCCCTCTAATCCAATTAACCCTGTTCCAGGCTTTGGCCTCATCTCTAAACGAGTTAATACTCGATAAAAGCTTGTGCCATCTTTCTCTTCTGGCCTATCGGCGGGTTCGCCTGCCTTGGGACTTTATTTTTTTAAAGTTGACAAGATTCTCAGCAGTGGGAGAAGCGCGCAGCAACCCCCACGCCTTGTTCTGATTCTTACGAGCGATCCTACATTCGCCGTTCCACCATGGTACACGTCGTTTCCATGCCAAACCACTTACTTCGGATATGCATTTTGGTGCGGCATCTATTATGAATGCTGTAAGATACTCCACAGCAGCATCAATTTCTAAAGAAGACATGTCAACCCACGATATGCTAGTGAGAGTTCGAAATTTCTCCCAGTCAGCTGTGTCTATCTTCCACCTAGGAGCTGGTGGAGGATATTCATTTTATTTAGATGTTCTTATCAGTATGGGGAAGTGGTCGCTCCCATAGGGATTGTTCGTAACTTCCCATTCAAATTCGAGCAGTATAGACGGGGAAACTATGCTAAGATCTATTGAAGAAGAGGTTCTGCTTGCAAAAGAGTAATATGTGGGTTCCTTCTTATTCAGCAAGCACGCACCAGAAGAAAAAAGGAACTGTTCAACAAGACGACCTCGAGCGTCTATGCGAGAGTCGCCCCACAGGCAGCTGTGCGCATTGAAATCGCCAAGTTTTTCTAATCGACCGAAAAGGCTTAGGCGATCAAATTACCCAGTAGGTACTGGGTAAAATATGAAGACGCCAAACAAACGGACACAGACAAGAGAACACGTCAAGGCGCCCTGTCCCGTTCTCTTGTGTGTGTCCGTTTATTTGGCGTCTTTATATTTTATAATGAACAGCTACCAACTAGCCCAACAGGAAGTGTTTTTAAAAGCAGCAAGCACTGTAGCTTCTGTCAGTGAAAGATTACTGAGGAAGTTAAGTAAGAAGCAAAAGGTATCGCGACAAGAGAGTTCAACGCTAAAGATAAGCTGGTCGCCAGTGTAACATATCATCACACCTTGTCTCACTGCATGAAAAAAAGGGGACCAGTAGGTTCCGCTTAAATGTATTCCCGGCAGGAAACAAGTTGGGCTGCATCTGCGCAACTGTGGGAAGAAAGGTTGTAGGCAACACACAAATGTGCAGTCATTGTGATGGCGAACACCGTGACGAGTTAACTATGGAAAGGGTGTAATCTATCACATTCCCTTGTCCTGCGGGAAGTGGTACATTGGCTAAACAGGAAGGTGTTTGAATAACCCATTAATCGACCACAGAGCTTCTTTGAACGAGCAGTCGTCGTCTAATCTCTGCCTACCTAGCAAAGAATGTAAGCGAAAACCGTTGCTGAGAGATATGAAGGTGTTGTCAAGACACAAATATAGTGTAGGGAGGGAGATTGCGGAAGCTTTTTTAATCATAAGTTCGGTGACATGTGCGCGGCGAGGCCGTCGGTTAGTGTGGACGTACCAGAAATTGATTATTTAACTTTAACTCTTTAAGCTCCTAGACGTGTTTATGACAGAATATATATTTTGGATGTTTTTGCAAATAAACCATGCTTCGTAGTCTGCGCTCCTCAGTGTTTTCTATCTCGTTCCTGCTGGTTTGCGCCATTTTTCTTGGAGTATGGATTACAGCACGCCCAACAGTGAGTACTTATAGAAGATAGTTCATCCCATCTTGTGCCCAACGGCCCAACGATGGACTGCCGAGACGGGAACTAGCAGAGCGGCAAGATGTCGATAGACACGTTTCAACAGCGTAACGGTGTCGTACCACAATATCTGAAAAAAATTCAGTGCACGTAAACCTCAAGGAAAGGCGACGACTTCGGCGTTTAGAGTGCAGGCTAAACCTATTTATTTTTTTCTCAAGGAAACACGCACAGCGGAAACTTCCTAAGCGAACATGCGACAAATAACTATCCCGCGAAAAATCTCGCCCCATCCTATAGAGATGCAAGACAGCGGAATAAAAATTAGGAAGAAAATACTCGCCGGAGTTTACCGTTCAGAACACTTGATTTGGAGGAACAATAGACCACGCTCGGGCATACTCTGGACCGATTTCGAGGTGAGCCTTATAAAAATTTCTAGCAAAATTTTTCAGAGCGTGTTCAGATTATTCTTACTAGAAGCTACCAACAGTCAATTAAAGTCCTACCAACTGTCTTTATACATCCTATCAACGCTCTAATAACACCATAGAAACAATTGACCACCGTCTCCCAGTAGCAACATGTTCATAGGATGTCTTTAATCTTCCTACCAATTTCATATGAACGTTTGTTTTTACACATCCTAGTAACTGTCTTTTCAAAGAATAATGTTCATATATCTTCTGCCAACTTTCTACCAACCGCCTATTACCATTAACCTAATTGTAGAATGTTTGTAAACGTTCTGCCAACTTCCTACAAGATCCAATTAACAGGTCTTTACACACCATATTAACATTCTTCCAATAGAATTCTTGTAGGCGTTGTCAATCCTACCAATAACCCATTAACACTTGTATTTATACAGCTTAGTAACGCCCTGTCAACAATTGGCTACTGTACTTCGATAAAAGCATATTACTAGCCGTGGTTGCTCAGTGGCTATGGTGTTGGGCTGCTAAAAACACGAGGTCGCGGGATCGAATCTGGGCCACAGCAGCGGCATTTCGATGGGGGCGAAAACACCAGCGTACTTAGGTTTAGGTGCGCGTTAAAGAACCCCAGGTGGTCCAAATCTCCGGAGTTCTCCACTACTACGTTCCTCATAATCAGAAAATGGTTTTGGCACGTTAAACCTCATAAAAGCGTATTCATAGATGATCTGTAGGCATTATAGAAGCCATCAACCAACACAACTCGTTAGGCTCTGTAGTATTATTGTGGCAACATTTTATTTACGTGCGTTCATGTACTTGCTACCAAAGTTTTACTATCCCTCTGTAACATTTGTCTATATACGTCCTAGTAGCATAGTGTTAACATTTGTCAGGTTGGTAAAGGCAATATGCAACCTAGAAGCAGCATGTACATGGAAACAGATGCAAGTGTGCACTAGAAGTTTATTTATACACGAAAATTATGGGAAAATTAATAGAAAGCTTAAAAAATAATAAATAAATAATGACAAGTTTTATTGCTGCATAACAGCTGTAGCATAATCCTTAGCGAGCATAGATGATAGCGTGTTTTGTTTTTTTTATTTAGAATCGAGGACTCAGTGCATGTGCGCAGAGTGAAACCAGCGCAGAAGGAAGACAGTCAGTGTTAACAGCTTTTTTACAACGTATATATTAAAGCTCACATGAACGCTAAAGTCGTAGCCGCCACCCTTGTATACTTGCAGAAGAAATGAGGACAAGGTTAGAGCACATTTGTTGCATAAGCTTTGATGCGTTGCATTCACATTTTATTAAAATTAGGCAAGGGTACAAGGTCGTACAAACAGGACAAACATAACGCTACAAACAGGCAAGAGGGGAATAGCTCGCAGTTGGGTTTACAATATGTGTCCTTCAAAGCACAGAATGATATTGCATACATACCCAACACGGCGTTCACCCTCCGTGGGCCCACGCCTTTTTGCTCACAATGCCCTTGTAGGCATTGGATTTCTTCCCGAACAAGCATTTGTTCGTCAGCTCCTCAGGGGTGAAGTTGGCACGAAGGAGACCCCTCGCAAATCGGCAGGCTGAACTGCTGCTGTCTTTTAAAGCGAGCCAGGATCCCCTTCTCCACCAGCACCTCGTCGCCGATGCCAAGCTGCCAATTAGAGAAAACAAAAGTGAACCTTTCTCACATTAAACAAACGGACAGATAGTTGGCGACCATGGGTCATGTGATACTGGTGAAAAGGAAGACCATCACTTATAGTGATAGAACGGAGCAAGCTGTTCAGGATTAAAGAACTAACTTTAACAAAAACAATATTTCACCCGAACTTCCCGAGAAGGCTTGGTACCACAATATGGATGCACTCGGATAAGTGTACATTACCTGGCTTTTATTACAGCGATAGCAAGTATTCAAAAGTTTCCTTCATCTGCAGAGATGTATTTTGATATAGTAGTTGATTTATACGGTTTCCTTGATAAATTTTTACAGTACACAAGATATGTTCAGAGTGGGTGAACTATACCGTGTGTATAATGCAACATGGCAGTGCTTGCTCAAGAGACTATTGAAGTAGACCAGCAGTCTGCCATAATACAGCGCCAACATCTTAAGCAGTTTCCCTTCTTTGGATTGTCAAAATAATTAGCTGCTTTCCCTAAATCGAGAAAAGAAGTTTGCAGGCTCCCTTACAGTGAGGCACCTTATTGAATGGGAACTATTAAGCAGTAGCTAACTACTCCTCGAGTTTCATGAGACAGTTGTTCCTTTCCGAGAAACGTGACTCCGTGCAGCAAAAACATCAGAAAGTTCGCCACTTGCGTTTATCTTGCTTTGTGCTTGTAGACGGCAATTACTATCATTATCCTTTATATTTGGACATAAAATAATCAAACATTTATTGTTTTGTTAATGCAGAGCTGAGGTTGTTTGCAAGATACTATTCTCATGTGGCAGATGATATATTTGTCATCTAGGAACGCGCTTAAGTGATACACTGAAACAGCAGTGTGGAAATGCAGAAGCAGCAGCAACAGGACCAGTACAGCTAGTTGATAACTGTGAAAGATGCTAGTGTAACAGCTTTTGATAATAGACAGGTTCTCGTTTAAGCTGGTGTAGATTTTGCTTAAACTGACATTTTGACGGACACTTCAAATGATGTTTAAAAAATGAAACAACAGATCGAGTTTCAATGCATTTAGCACCAGAAAGGAAAGAGATCACAGCAATAGCACTGCTTGCGTTGGGATAAGAAAGAAAGCGTCCAGATGATAAGTGGCCCACATGCTTGGTGCTAATGCTGTTTGTTATGTTCCTTGCTAATATTATATCTGAGTACTTTCCAGAAGCACTGTGGAAGGCTCAAGACCCCTTAGCCAATACTAAAGCACAATACCCCTGGTAACGTACTCATACACGCTGAATCTTGTGCTTACCATTCTGTTGATAGGCGTATATACGAAACAAATGCTCTGGCATTGTAAACATAAGCTGTATTTACAAAAATGCGTCAGTGATACTTGACTTAATATATACGCTTTCTCAATAGTTCCTTGCAGGTTCCTTATCCATTGGGTAGCAAATGCAAAGGCCCTCAAAAGATCGCCAATAGGGTGGCTGCTACGGTTAGTCGTGGTAACCGCCAGAGTGACTCGTGGTATATTACCTGCATATCTTAGATATAATTTATTGATAAGAAAGGCAGGGAGGTCGACCTGAGCTACTGCACTCTATCCTGCTACTCTGCACTGGGGAAGAGGGAAGGCGAGTGAAAAAACTGAACTGGCGATGATAAGAGAAGTGCTGAGGGCCTATGTATATTAGACAATGGCCTTACTAGAGCCGCTTGCCTAACTTGGGCTCCTCCACAAACTTTACCAGCGCCCTAATTGCCCACATTGAAGTTGCATTGTCAGGGCTTTGGCCGAGGATAGCATCCTCGAACAGTGGTTGCCTGCCAACGCTGGCTAGGGAAATTTTCAACGTCCCTCGCTCCAGCATATATGCTAGAGAATCGCACAATATGTGTTACAGTGTTTCAGGCGTCTGGCGGCGTTCACCATCTGGGCATTTCGACTGGCGGATGAGGTGCGCGTAGTGATGGGTGGAAGCAACGCCCAGCAGAATGCTGTGTAGCAATGACGTTTTTCTCACCGTAACCTTCGGGGAAACAGAATTTACCGTCTCCGTCGATCATATATAAGCGTCTGTGGATGTTGTCATCATGGGCTCTGTATGCCTTTGTAAGGTCCGGCATGAATGTCTTTATCATAGAGTTAGTCTCAGGTCGCGAGTAGGCAATCTATGCTGCACCAGAGGAAGACAATACGGATCTTGCCTCACTGCCAGCGAGTTCACTGCCAATCACACCACAGTGAGTAGTCACCCTTTGAAAAGTGATCACTTGGCAAGTGAATTCGCCATTGTGATGAAGTTCGGAGATTTCCAGTACGAGCAGGTAATAGGGTCCTTGCTTTAACAACCATTTTAGCGCCTGTAGCGCTCATTTAGCACCGCAGAATACCGTCCATTTATGGGGCGTCTACGTTCTCATAAAACGGACAGCCTCCCATATTGCTGCAAGTTCCGCAGCTGTAGATGTCGATTTGTGCTCTAATTGAAATCGCCGAGTAATTCGAAGTTGTAGGATAACAAATGCTGCCGTGATGGCCGGTGGTGTGACTGAACTGTCCGTATATACTAGTGCAGTGCCCCTATATATTGTAAATATATGGGACAGGTTGAGCTGTTTCAAGACAATGGGAGAAACATGGTATTTCTTCATAATTCCGGGTATTTGAAGTCTCACTAGTTGTCTCAGTAATGTCCATGGAGGTGTCTCACGGATGTTGGTGGTCTGGAACCTTGCAGGTGTAATACCTGCATGACATGGAATTGCTTTTGAAAAAGCACAGTTAAGGTTGATGACGTGCGTATGCAAAGCACAAAGCATAGGGCATAACCAAACAAAAATAAAATTACACTCAGTTATACCTTGAAATTCATTTCGCTGGGAAATCATATTGCCGGTATACATCTTCTACCTTCGGCAGATACGCAAAAGGCTTGTGAAATAAGCGTACAACGTATTCTTTTGGGAATGAGCTCCTAAACCAACTCTGAACTTTGAAGTTTCTTATGTAAAGGCAACTGTGTAATAGTGTACGACGAACATAGAGCTACAAGACTATTTCGAAATATTGCAATAATAGCAAAGTTACGGGCATATGATGAATTACGAAGATTTCATGCTTTCTTGCTTGCCTTCACTGCCCTCCCCACCGACGCCATCTCACGAACATCATGCTGAGCACCTAAATGTACAGGTCCTGTCGGCCAAGCAGAATGGAGTCTCAGAAGAGCTCCTCCCTTGTCCATCTCTGCGTGTAGCTGACAGGCAAAAAAACGTCATGGAAGGATAGGTTACGTGCAATGGGCAAGCCATTCCCATAAGACGCAGCTCGCTTTCGTCATGGCGCTCCCATATTTTTTCGTTTGACCTATGAATATTTTTTACGACTGCAAACAAGAAAGTAGAAGAGCCCAGAGAGCAGCATGCAGGACATTGTTTTTTTAGTAGTGGCGTCCACGAGGCTACAGTGCTGCCATGTTTTTGCTGAGCTGCAGAAGCTGACAGTTGGACAATGCACACTAATCACTAAGGTAAAAGGGCTAAAGAATCAACTTTTGTACAACGATGCAACACTAACAGACTTTAATAGGTGAATGATGGAACTGGAGCAACGCTACCAGGCACTGATACCCCTGAGAAGCGAATTAGAATCTGTGTACGCTACTACCTCTGAAACTGGTCGCCTGGTATCCAGCCTCATAGAGGATGCTGATAACCGTTCACGTAGAAACAGATTAATATTTTATGGCATTCCTGACCCCAACCCATGGGAAACGTTTGCGCAATCGAAAAAAAACTATTTATTAATAACATTCTTGAGCAAATGGACATAGGCCTCGATCCGAAAGAAATCGAGCATGCACACCGGCTGGGACGCTATGGACTTGGCTGTAACCACCCAATTATTGCCAAGTTTGCATAATATAAAACAAAAGAATTGGTCTTCTCTAATTGTTGTAAGTTAAAAGGGAGTAACTACAGTATTGGCGAAAACTTTTCACCCGCTGTTCTTTTCGCCCGCAAACATCTTGTTCTTCCGGTAAAACCATGGCAACACCTTTCAAACTACGTTTCAAAACACCTCTCATAGGATTCAAACGCCACGAATATGATGAATCATCTAAAACCGTAAAGAAGATTCACTAGCAATCATAGTGCAATAGAGGTTCGATTAAGCATCGCCACATCACCACAACGAATAATCTTTCCTTATCTGTTATTTTCTCTAACGCCCTCAGTTTTCTTCCCAAACGCGAAGACTTCTCAAGCCTCGTTTCTTCGTCAGGCAGTAATTTATTTATTTTCCAAGAAACATGGCTGACGTCCGAGATTAGTGAGAATGAGGTATTATCTGACTTGTCCAACTTCGTAGTTCATGGCTGTGACCGCCAAGCAACGCGAAGAGGGGGGGTTCTTGTAGCATTTAGCGAGCAATTGCCCTGTACACCAATCGCGCCTCCTACTGGCCTTGAGATAGCCTGGCTACTTATCCGCTCTTTCCCACAGGCTGTCCTGCTGGGTGAGTGTTATCGACCTCCTGTTTACAGCCCTAATTTCCTTGGAAAATTACACAGCACTATATCCAACGTTACTGTCGCACGGTCCTAGCGGTCATATTATTTAAGTTGTTGACTAACTTTCCTGGTATTGACTGGCTTGGCCTATCTTCAGCAGCATCAGCTAATGCTGAGGCTAGAGAGATCACCGATGTCTGTTTGAACTTTAGTATTTCACAGCTCGTTTCTTAGAGCAAACATCTTACATCTTATACTACCCAATCACACCGACAGCTTATCATCATTAACCTTCCTTCCTGCTATCAGCGACCACAAAGTTATTCACGCTACCTTTTTCTCTTCCGCGCCACCACGTCGAACATATCGCAAAAATATCAGCCTATACGATAAAGGAAACTTCGAAGCCATTAATGACGAACTGACTGCCTTTTTACCAAACTTTGCATCTAGAATTTACGAGCCAACTACTCACACTAATTGTACGCTGTTTATAGGTAAAATTAATGAATTAGCAGACTAACATATACCGAAAATTACCTTCCGTCCAAAGCGTCGGAACCCATGGATCACTAACCATGTAAAGCGACTGGAAAATGAGAAAAAAAAAGATTTTTTAGACCTGTCAAGCAAAGTACGAATGCTAGCACATGGGAGAAGTACTATTCTGCCGAAAAATTGTACTTATCTGCTGTTCGCAGGGCCAAGTATACTTTTTTTAACATACACTTACCGAAAATACTCAGAGAAAACCCCAAGAAATTCTGGGAAGTAATAAACCCCCCTCACGCTCGGGCCATAACCCTTGCTGACGATTCTGGAGATATCATGACTGATACCGACTGTGTCATTTCGTTCAACAATGCCTTCGCCTCCATTTTTACTAAAGATACGAGTTCTGCTCTACAATTAATCTCTAGTAACATGGTATCTGTATTGCCGGCCATCACGTTCTCTTTAGATGGTATCTCCAATGTAATTGGTAACCTCAAGCTCTCTTCATCCACTGGTATCGATGGTATTAACTCGAAACTGTTAAAAAATACTACGTATATCTAAGCTGCATTTTTGTGTCTCTTATTTTCTCAGTCACTTTCAGCAGGCACCTTCCCTTATGAGTGGAAAGTAGGAAAGGCCATTCCAATCTACAAGGGAGGCAACAGGAATAACCCAATAAATTATCACCCCATCTCCTTACCGTGTCTTCCATGTAAGATAATGGGGTACGTCATTTACTCACTCATCATGGACCATTTCGACGCCAACCGTTTTTTTCATCCTACAGAGCATGTATTTCGTAAGGGCTTTTTTTCCAGACCCAACTAGCTCGTTTCCTTCACGACCTTCATGCGAATTTTGACTGTAACTAACAAAGTGATGCAACCTTCCTCGACTATGAAGAAGCTTTCGACAACGTCCCTCATTGTCAGTTATTACATAAACTTTCTTTTTCTAAAATTTAGGCGTGGATGTATTAAAATGGCTAGAAACGTTCCTCACTAACCTCGAGCAATTCGTTACTATCAACGACCAGTCCTCCTTCAAACTTCCGGCACCTTCAGGTGACCGTCAGGAATCGGCAAGATAGCCAGGGTTGGTATCTTTCATATGTTTTTCTACAGTTCACTTAATGGTGTGCAATTTATCATTCCACCCGCAGAATATCACAACGCGCTCGCCATCCGCTCCAAGTTTTAAAACCACGCTCACACACAACTACCTTCTCTGCTTCTTTTTCTCGAACAGCAACAGATTGGAATGCCCTTCCCCACCATGTTGTATATACAAATGATCACCATGTGTTAATTGCTGAGGTTCCTTCAATTTTGACAAATAAATTACACTTTCTTGTACAAATTCATCATCTACCGCGTGTTTTCGATTGTATGAAATGTCTCTTAATTTTTTCATTCAAATCGTCCACTAGTTACCGAAGTGAATTATTCATTGCCACTGTTTCTTCTCTTCAGCCGAAATAACAGTTTGTTTTCTTCTAATTAACATTTTGTCACGAGTATGTATTTGTTTACAGAGGGTATCTACCACATTTCAAATGTTTAGTTTGTTATCACGTTGAATGTTTGTTGCAAGATGTACGACATCCCTTATGTAACACCCCGGATAAAGGGGCCTTTACCGAAATAAACTGACCATACCTGACCTGACGTTCGTCAAATATGGTTATCAGGAGATTTAGTACAGGGTATGCATGTTCATTGAAAGGGTGCTTAAAATTTCATTATTATTTGGCGCCGTCTAAACATATTTGTGCTGCGCTTGAAGTGTCAGTTTCGTGTCCAGTTTGATTTTACACTGATGACATGCATCTTGCAACCCATTCTTGCTGTTTACATGTTTATTGATGGATACATATAGGCTTCTTTTAGTGTTAACTCCTCACACGTGGTTCATATTCACTTTTGCAGTTTTCTTTTAGCTGATAATTTTTTCCCCGCTGCCTTCGTAGAAGTCGATTTACGTGCCTTATATGAAGCAGCTGCCTTGCTCGACAAAACCGTTGGAGGAAGTCAGCGTGACAGCCTCTGGACGAAAACAGTGCCTACCTAATGTACGACACCAGGCAGATGAGCTACAACCCCAATTTTTATAAAAAATATTTTTTTGATGTTGTTTACCACCCCAAAAAGAAGATCGGAAGGCTGTGCCAGGCTGGCAGAGAGTCCCCCTGGCTCATCATAAGCCCGAAGCATGGCCATAAACTGATGTGGGCCTACTAATACCTCCTCCTCATGTCTTAAAAAACGGCTGCAAACACATTCCGTAGGACGTGTGCTTATTAAATTACTGCACGAGGCGAGCCGTAAAGCACTACAATGCATTCTGTCCTTCGGCATCTAGAAGGTCACCGCTAGGTGCGCCGCAGGAACTTGGCCCTCTGCCTCTTCAGCAACGACTGGTGGTAGAGCAGCACCACCATCCATTTGCTTTGACCAATAATTAGGCGTCCCCGATTTCACAGCTCCCAAGAGATATGAATTTCATTAGCTTCCCCCCCCCAAAATATGTTTCAGAGCAGCAATAAACTGAAACACATTTCGATGTGCATTGCAGCTAAGACTCCTCATAGTGCCAAAAACATTCTCAAGAGTGTCCTGCTGCAACTGGTGCGTCAGTAGGAAAGTTAAGCCGAAATTTTGGCAGAGGTCTTTCAACAGCAAGGCGACAGCCTGGATGGTGACAAGCGAGCTAAGAATTGTGTTAAGCTGCCTGGGGCTGTCAAGTCCCTAGCATTTTAACAACTTTACTGCCTTCTGCGAAAACTCCAACCGACTACTGTCAACAGTGAACGCATAGTCCATCTTGCCAGGCCCCGCAGTGATGCTTTTTTTGTTGAGACAAATAGCTTCTAAATTATCAATAAACCCTGCTGTAGACATGAATCACAGCTATCATGACTCTCAGAGCAGTCATGACTGTCAATGCCACCCACATGGACTCGCTCAGTGCCTCAGTGCAAATGTTACCTTCATACTGTTAAAAGCAATTTGTAAATGTAATAATCTGTCAGTATCTTTGTCAATTTCATTCTCATTGGATCACAGTTCATGTATATGTCCACAATGTGTTTCTATTCAATAGTGCCCATGCCAATGACAAGTTTGTGAGGGGCACGCAGGTTATTTATGGGGGACTTCTTAATGTGCCGAGTGCCAAACAGAAAAACTTTGTGACCACACACTTCGAAAATGGTTGATCTGGAGTTACGTTTAACTGCTCTCGAAGTGTGACATTGTTTTTCCCCTGATCGCACACCACTGTCTTAGCAATTGAATTATGCTTAGCTGCTCAATTAAGAAAAATGGAAGCCTCCTAATGCCACTAGCATACATTTTTGTTAGTCCCACTGCAAACGCCAAAGGCTGCACCCATGCTTTAGAAATTCCGTAAAGGAGGACTACAGAGGCTTAGTTTGCCACAAATGGTGTCTTTTCAATGTCATATTGCGAGTTTTGTCGCAGAGGCATTTCATCAAACATGGTGACACAGACCCGATCCAGTAAAACCCAATCAGTGGTTTATCTTTCAAGTACATGAATTAAGGAATAATTCCCGTTGTCATTGACACATCAAACAGCTACTTTCGAGGACACCTCGAGGTTGGCAAAGCAAGCACTTTGGAAAGGTGCGGGTGTGCCACCGGGCTGGGAAAGAATGTGCTCAGAGCAAACTCTTATTTCCTGTGGCCACAACCTTCCCTTAATTTTGCGAACATGGAGCAGGACCGCACTTTTCACGAGCTTGTAGAACTCTGGAGTCAGGCACGAACTTAGGGTTTCCATGGCAACCCTCTTGGCAAACCCTAAGAGGACTGTTACGCTTTTGAATCCCTGACAAGGTTCTCCGGTACCTGCGAGAGTCTGCTTTCCACTTCTTCAGGATTCTCCCCATTGGAGGGCTAAACAGCTTTATCTTTCACCCGCGCAGTGAAAGTAGTGCATCGCTTTTATAAAGTGCAGCTTTATAGAAGTCAAAATAAACTATTTGTATTAAAGAGCTCCTATTCTGCAGGTCTTGCTGAACTTATGTCATGAGACAGCAATTAGCACAGAACAGTATAGAAAAGGCTTAAGAACTGCTCCACCATATTGAAGATGTGTTCAGCAGACACACAGAAGAAATCAGTGATCTCATAAACACAAGACTGAAACACACATAGACTGAAAGCTGTACTGGTGTCATAGTGACTGTGCAGTTCAATAAAACTTGTTTTCAAACTTGCGACCTGTCGCTGCGCTTACGGGGGTTAAGGTAAACTTGAAGAGATTGTGGTTCAAGGCCAAAGTACTGCGACACCTGGGCGCTGTGCAAGCAGGTATGAAAGTTTGCGGAAAGTACCCTCGCTTTGCACATGCGTCCCATATTCTGATGGAACGTCTTCTGGTTTTTCTTAAACTCTACAAAGGCAAAGAGACACGAAATTTTCCCGAAACCCCACTCTTGCACTACACATGGCTTTGTTGAATGCGCACTGCTCTCTAATCAAGAATGGACCACCATAGGGCTTTAACAGAAGTGGCCGCAATGGCTATGCAAGGTCCCCGTAGAGGCAATAGTGATGGCCTAAACGAGCTTTTCCAGCATCACGTATACTTCGCTATTGTCGAAATTACCAAAAAAAGTGGAATTCTGCATTAGCACCACCGCTTCACCATGTCTGCTTCAACAGTAGGTGCAGGAGGAGTAAAGAATATGAAGTAACGGTATTTTAGGCGAGGTGCGCTTGCTGGTCTTTAGCGCTGCTGCTTCATTACTCACCGACATCATGTTTGCTGCCCGGATGCGACCCATTTAAGTGGCAAATCATTCCATTCGGGCACACTATAGCCTGGTGTTTGAGGGCATGGAATCGCTTGTGACCACTGAGGTAAAGTTGTACTAATTTTCGTCATATTGCTCTCGCAGTGCCATCCATGAACGCCCAGCAATTCAAAAGCGGGGCACCTTTCGCGCGAATGGCCTGTAAATTTAAATAGGTATATCATAAATTTCGACTCCCAGAATTGAAGCCTTAATTTTGCTGCAATTGCGTGTTACCTTCGAGAACTTCTCTAGGTTTTCTATGTTTAGCCAAGTGGTGTTTTTCGCGTCGTCCAGAAGGTGAAAGAACCGCTCATTGATGTGCCGGAGAACTTCGACCGTCAAGGACAATATATATGGTCGAGAAGTGCAGGCCAAACTGGTACTCAATGTCGCACAGTCGGTTCAGGTAGCCTAGCTCTCAAACTATTATACACAGTGCTTCGTCCAAGGCAACTGACAGTCTGCGGCACTGCAACCGTTTCAGGCATGCGCAAGGCCATCTGTAGCCTGCGTACACCTCTCTTTTCAAAACGGAAGTACGTTCTGAACATGCCGCTGTCCATCGCATCAATGCTGAGCAACCCGCGTAAGGAGAGCGGATCATGTCGTTTCTGAGCCATGACCTCTTGGCGTAAGAGATCTATCTCAGAAAATTTGAACTGGGACAGAAATAATTGGAGGACGCTTAAGCTTCGCCTTCAAGAGTGGAACGCGATAGCGTTATCGCACCCCGTTCGCACCGCCTACTCAAGCGCGCTACTCCAGCCAAACGTCGCGATCGGCACAGATAGCCGGGCCCCGACGCGCCACGTAGGCGGAAGCGATCATGGGGCGAGTGGCGCGCCACGTGTCGGGACAGCAGCGTACATTTCGAGGAGGGGGTCTTCTGTTTTTGCAGCGAGATGGCTCTGCGTTTGCGCAGAGCGCAGAAGAAATTTAGCGGAAACGTACTTCGCTACTCGTGAAACTGCGACTTCTGTAAGTTACATGGTCATAATTACCGATATACGCCGCAGTATAACTTTCTACTGCACGTTTTTAAGGCAACACCGCATTCACTAGAGGGGATTTTGTCCCGTTTTGAAGGGACGAACTCGTGGCCGAGTGGTAGCGTCTCCGTCTCGCACTGCGGGGAGACCCTGGTTCGATTCCCATCAGCCCATCTTGCAAGATGTTTTTTATTTATGAAGTGCCTTCTCGGATTTATCGCTCACGGCCAACGCCGTGGACGCCGACGCCGACGACACCGGGTTTTCTGCGACACGAGCTCCTTAACGCTGTCGCGTTAATAATGGGTCTTGCAGTATGCTCCACGGCGTCGCGCAAATAACGGACGGCATTGTAGGTCGTTTCTGCGAAAGACAGCCGCTGTTACCGCCTGTTATAACTGGCTTTGAAAGGAAAATGAGCCTGTTTGAAGGGCGCACTCGTAGGGAAAGAATTCAACAAGAGCGGACATTCCCATGGAGCCCAACAGCTGATTTGACTGCAGCGAACCAATCTGGAGGCGTTAACACCTGAGCCACACTTCCGATTTGGCTTTCGTGCGTGCGCGTTTTGAATGCTATCTGTTACACGTCACGCCGGTTGCGCTTCAACAGCTCAACCGCGGGCGTTTTTTGTGCGAAATTCTTTTACTATTACTATTAAGTAAAAATGATTGCGAACGATCTTTGCAAACCTCCATCGAATACGTCCCACGTGCAATTTCATAAAGACGCAAGATGCCTTGCGAACCCGCCTTGGTTGCTCAGTGGCTGTGGTGTTGGGCTGCTGATCACGAGGTCGCGGGATCGAATCCCGGCCACGGCGGCCGCATTTCGATGGGGGCGAAATGCGAAAACACCCGTGTGCTTACATTTAGGTGCACGTTAAAGAACCCCAGGTGGTCGGAATTTCCGGAGTCCTCCACTACGGCGTGCCTCATAATCATAAAGTGGTTTCGGCACGTAAAACCCCATAATTTAATTTAATTTTAAGATGCCTTGCGAAATGAGGACATGTTTATTCAATTGTATATAAATGCTCGTCGCGGGCTTTTTGTGCTTTCATCCAACGTTGTGGCACCAGGTAAGCAGCAGTGGATCCCGTACGAAGCTACACCGGACGACTTCAGCTGAAAGTAAATTACGAGCATGTGTCATATTTGTATTAACAAATACGAATAATCCGTGTAGAGACGAAACATGTGAAAGTGGTGAATGGGCGCCATTACAAACAAAGACAGTTCGCTGTTACATACATGCCGTAGTATACACCCGACTCATCTTGAACATCCTATTTCCAAGCATTCCCCTCTTCCCGGGACTATATTTCCTGCAATTTAAGCGCACAAATACATGGGCTACTGCGCGTCCCTTCCCCCCCCCCCCCCCCCCCAAAAAAAAGAACTTGCCTGCAATCAACGCGACAGCTCGCTATGAATATGCAGAGGTGGCCACAACACAGGTCCTCAATCAGACCATGCTGGACGCTTGCAGAATTCCTTCTAGTCGCACTCAAGACAAATGCATGGGTACAAAGCCTGTCTTCTGGCATCCAGAAGGCAGAAGTTTCCAGTTCCTGGTGTTTGAACTCCTTGGCGTTATCTTTTGCGCGTTCTGCCATCGCAAGCAAAACACTCCCGTGTCATTAATCTTGGCAATTGCTCGTCTATTTTTTGACAAACGTGAGTACGGAAAGAAGGTGGTTTAAGATGTTGCGGGGACACAGAAACTGTCACAAGCTCGTCGCAGTAAGACGCGCCGAACTTTGTCACCATGACCTAGCTGCTTTTCGCGGCGTCACGACAGGCGCGGCGAGTGCACCTCGAAATTATCCCAGGATGCAACAAAATTAGTTACAATCATGTTGGGAGGTCAGAGAAAGCGTCACGAACTTGTCCCACTAAGATTCAATACACACGAGAAAACTGCGCCACACAGCCGAGCTGCTTTTCGCTAATTGCGCCACGAGGCCAGGCGCGGAGAGTGTGCCTCACAAGTAACAAAAAAAAGAAGTGAAATTAAATTAAATAAAAAAATATATAAATTAAATTAAGAAATTATTTAAATTAAAAACCGAAAAGACATTTGGGCTCCCCTGACGGGACCCTTGTTCACAATGAAATCAAGGACGTGCGATACGATGTTTATATGGCTTTAAAATATGACGTAAGCAGCGCGTGTAGATGCGGGGGGGGAGGGTTCCGTCAATCCGGTTGAGGGTGCTATGTGTCATTTGGATTAGGCGTTGGACTTCATTTTTGTCACATTTGAACAGTATTGAAGCGTCTATCCAATTCACAGTCGAGGAAGAAAAAGACGGCGAGCTTCTTTTTCTGCTCGTCCTCGTGAAACGTGACCGGCGTAGTCTGGCATTTACCGTGTACAGAAAGAGCACACACACAGGCAGGTATCTGCATTTTAATTCAGTGCACCCAATGAACCAGAAGAGATCGGTAGTAGCCTCTCTTGTCGGCAGAACCAAGCGTATCTGCACAACGCCACAAAGCCGGGCTGCCGACCTACAAGAGGTGCACCGTAATCTCTCGGCATGTGGCTACCCGAGGTCTTTTGTGAACTCGGTGGAACGCCATCTGTCTCAGCCCCCGAAGCCTGACTGTGTGCTCCCAAGAAAACGTGCCCCCAAAGCGTATGCGCCCGGTGTGAGCGAGGGCTTAGCCCGCGTTCTACGTGGCTATGACGTCCAGGTAGCTCACGTGCCGTCCCAAAAATTACGCCACCGGCTGGTAAACGTGAAAGACAAGCTTCCAAAGACTAAGTTTCCTGGCATCGTCTACGGGATTCCATGTGAAGACTGCGACTGCGTATATATCGGCGAGACAGGGAATTTCGAACAGCGGTTGAAACGGCATGTCAACGATGTCAAAAAGAAAAAGCCGCCTCAAACGCCTTGGCAGAATATGCAGATGACTTGGGCCACAGGATTGATTGGGATAACGCCAAGATATTAGAAAAAGGAAGAAATTTGGCGTCAAGACACCACTTGGAATCCCTACTAATCCAAATGACAAATAGCACCCTCAACCGGAATGACGGAACCCTCCCCCCCCCCCCCATCTACACGCGCTGCTTACGTCATATTTTAAAGCCATATAACCATCGTATCGCACGTCCTTGATTTCATTGAGAACAAGGCTCTCGTCTGGGGAGCCGAAACGTCTTTTCTGGTATTCATTCAGTGGTCGGTGTCCTTTTTACCCTTCTTCAATATATACTATATATACTGCATCACCATTTGGCCTATTTTGGAATCCCACAAGACACCATGCTACCCTAGGTTTTGTACCTCGGTCAATTGCTGAAGTTCTGCAAGCCCCATGGAAGCTAACTGTCATCCGCATCCAATGGAAGAATCTTATTCTTCCGGCCCTCATTATTCATCTTAAGCTGAAGCTAGAACCAGGATAGAAACAATATACACTCTACAAAGATTTACCACTGCATGCTATCGAGTGGCTAAATCCGACAGGCTACTGTCTTGAACAAAGGTTGTGTTTTATTCTAGAATATGTTTGTGAGCAGTACTTCTGCTTCTGTTTATATCCTGAGAAGCAAAGAAGAAAAGACACCAAAGACAACATAGGAGAAATTACTTGTACTTACTCATTGAATTAAAGAAACGACAAATTATGGCAATGAAAGTGGATGAAAAAACTTGCCATATGTAGGGAACGATCCCACGTCTTCGCATTACGCGTGCGATGCTCTAACCAATTGAGCTGCCGCGGCGCTGTTTTCCCACACACTTTCTTGTGTATTTATATTTTACTACTAGAACTAACTACTACCACTACTACTAAATCTAGATCGTTCCCCACCTACGGCAAGTTATTTTTTTTTCATTCACCTTCATTGCCATTAATTTATCATTTCTTTAATTCAATTAGTAAGTACAAGTAATTTCCCTTATGTTGTCTTTGGTGACTTTGCTTGTTGGCTTCTCATGATATGATTATTAAATATTGCGCCCCTTGGTCAACCCCCTTTCTTCTCCTTCATTACTGCTTCTGTTTGTAGGATCAGAGTTCACGCTGTATTGCATACTACCAAAGTATAAAAAGGCGAGAATAATGTTAATTTATTGTTTTAGAAAAAAATTGCCACTTGAATTGACCAGAAATTATTAAGGGGATTAAGGGGTACATACTGACTTAATAAGTGTGACTGAAGAAAGGCCATCTGGACGAAAAATACAATGACTTCAGCTACAACGTGTCTATGAAGGCAAATACATTCAGTCAAACCGCTTTTAGTGGTGACGTTTGAGCTGGTAGGATATCAGAAAAATGACAGATGTCTTAAGCAGAATATTTCGACGCCTATTATAGTGCAGCAGGACATTAACTGGACCTCTCCTCCACTTGCACACCAATGCAAGCGCAGCAAACACAGCACAGTTGGAAAGGCAGTTGCTCTTCGTGCGTGTGTTGGCAACCTTGTTCCTGCAAAGAGAAGGAGTCGGTAATAAACATACAACGATGTTAAAGAAGGTCCATGAAACTAGCTTAGGTACTGTATTCGTTTTCTTTAGTTTACATTTCGTAATAATACATTAGTTTAAGAAGCTTGTGTCCTAGAGCGCGATTTTTTTACATTAATTAGCTCATACTGTTTTTATTTATTTTTATTTGCGAAGAAACATTTTTCAGCTGGTCTACCGCTTGCTCAGCAAGACCGAAAACAGCGATCTAGCACTTACATAATGAACCCTATAGAGAGCTGGGAGGTTCGCAATAAAGGTGTGCGAGATATATCTGCTACCACTTGCTAGCACTCTCTGTATTAGGTGCTGTCACTACATTGCTACACCTTTATTTATTGGAATAAAAAATAATGTGATGCAGAAAACTCTACTCTGTTGTATTGTTAGTCTGTCTCTTTTATTCGAACAAAACATTACATTAACCTGTGTATACGTGCAGGTATAATTCTGAATGCCATTTCATGGTTGGTGACTTCCTCGTTGAGCTTGGATCTTCATAGGGATGACAAGCTAATTAAACTGAATGGTTTGAAGCAAGGATTACGTAATTACGGGCGATTTGTGAAATGAGAAACCACCCTCAAGGAGCATTTCGAGTGGAGGGTCAAAGTCGAGGTGCGTTATGTGAATACGGGGGCTAGTTCTCGTGTCTCCGCTAAGCCCCCGGTAACTGAGGACGTGCCCGCTTCTTAGCACTCTATATGCTTCTTTTGTCCTGCTAACTTCACTGAGCCCTATTATATCTCATTTACTGCCCTCTAATAGCGCTACTAGACTCGCCTCACTAGATGACGCTCTAGCGTTAAACGTTGCCAGGTTCATATTCGAATGGCGGCCTGTCCATGTCCGGAACCAGGGATTCTTAGCACCCTCTGCTGTGTCGCAGGTCTGACCGCCACCGTGATCAGTTTCTTCGCAGCTGCTGGGGACTGAGGGCCGGGGTTTCATTGTATTCATATAGGAGGTTGTGGCGAAGTACTGCACCAGGGTGGCCAATACTGCTCTGGTGAGGGAGTGCGTAACCGGTTTTGGTCACCGGGATCAGGCCGCACGCCAGGCGTTTTTGTGCAATTTTATCAACACGCCGATTTTCTTTTTCTTTAAACCGGTGGAAAATTGCGCGGCACCGGGATTCGTACCACCGTCCTCTCGCACGCGAGGCGGATGCTCTACCTCTACACCACCGCTGCACCGCCACGCCTAAATGGGTCGATCCAAAGGTAGTGCAATGCCGGGGCGACCCACGGCGAAGGTGAACCAGGCCTTAAGCACTCCCCATGAGTGGGCGAAGCACTTCGCTTTTCATTTAAGAGCTTTGGCTATCGTCAGCTCTCGCTGCCATTCCATCTTCCCAGAGTGGAATGGCTATAAATATTTTCCCTCCTTTGGATGGCAGTTATCAGCATCTCCAGCAGCGTGAAGACCAGTTTTCTCATCGATTCGGTGCCCGCGCGACTAACTCGAGACGAGTTCAGTTGTCACCTTCTATTCACAGATCACGCGCATCGCTGTTCCCTTGTTAGTTCAGCCTTCGTTGTTGAGACACACCTACCCCCCCCCCCCCCCCCCCGACCCCGGGACCATGAAAGGGATTCGGTTCGTAGTCAGCTGATCTGTATGCTCGAGGAACGGGTTGCGGCCGCAGAAAATGCCAGCTGCGTTAAACTTTTCCTTTTGATTCATTCTTTCCTCGAGTCACGGAATTCATTCTTTCCTTGGAAGCATATACCCGCGATATGGGTTAGGTAAGCTGGAAAATAAAATAATGCTGAACGGCGTCCATCATCAGATCCTGCAATAACCGGTAAAACTATAAACAATATGATTGTCACCCGTTACCTCGTCTGGCTTTTCCCTAGTTGTGCAGCACTTCTCATGCAAAATTGGCAACTGGAAAGAAGTGTCGCAAGGAGTAGAGAAATTAAGCGATCTACTAAGGGAGAGAGTCAAGGCATCAGCGAAATAGGAAGGAAAAGCGAAAATGAACAAATTTAACTGTTGTTTGTGAAAATATTACGGATCAACTTCTCTTTATTAAAAAAGGAAGTAGAGAAAAGGCCGCCGGAAGAGGAGAATAATTCCGCGTGTTTTGAATCACGCTTCTACAGTTATCAGTGGAGCCCCCTGACGTTGCCACTTCTCTGCTGTGCTAATGTGAGTATTTCTAACCTTGCAGTTTCTAACCAAACCTTCTAACCTTTCTAACCTTGAACTGCAGCGTCCTGCGCTGCGGTTGTACGGAACTGGCGCCCACGCATCGTTACGCAACTTCCCAAAGAGGAACCCGGGTCGGTTTTGGCACTTAAATTGGTAGAGCAATAAAAGAGGGATCCAAAAGAACTGTGATTGTTCCGCAAATTTCTCTATAATTCTTCCAGGGCTAATTCAAAAAACGCTACTAAAAATCTGTTTTTTTTTTCACTTTCGTTTGTTGACTTGTTCTTGGCAGCGTTCTTCCTGCGCTTCTGTCATGGGCGAGTCCATTTGATGTGCTTCCTGATTTGCCAAGTAAAGGAGTGGTGTATCTCACAAGCGTACCTGTGAGGTACACCTTATTTCAATTCTCTTTTGCGGATTTACGCGTCTTTATGGCGGATGGTGAGCTTTATCCACCTTTCTACTAGTAACGGCAACTTTGCAAATTTTCCTGTTGCGCTTCTAGAATTGTTTCCAAATCTGTTTTGTGTTGTGACCCACTCCTGCCTAAAGTCCCATATGAGAGGTCGGCAGTACTTCTGAAATAAATAAATAAATAAATAAAGCTATCACCCTAATTTGCATAGGAAGAGTTACCTTGGGCTTGCCCCCCTCCCCCCCCTTAAAGAAAATCCTGGGAACGTGCCTGCCGCCACGGTTGCCTTAACATTTAGGAGCCTTGCTTCGCTTCGCGAGAACCATGATTGGCACCGACCAACTTTGCAGCGTCTTTGACCGCTGCTGACTGGGAGGTATGATTGGCCTCCTCGTTCGCTTTTGGAGTGGTCCCTGCGGCCACTTCGCCTGAATCAATCACACCCATAATAGCGTGACACTTCTCCGGATCGGTAAGCAGAGCTTGAAGCATCATGCCTCTTAGTAGCCATGTCGCGGGCAAAGTGCACAGAGAAGGAAACGTATGTCACGGTAAATATGCCCTGAGCTACGATACCGCATGTAATGTGGCGTCCGTCGTGACACAATGGCCAGGGCGTGTTCTCCGCTGATACGAATTTGATGTACCAGATCATGCAGAATCACCAGAACATTGAGGAAAATCCTGACTGGATGCGTGGATGATCGTTCGTATTACAAGCATCCTGGCTGCTTTCAGAACATGTCCGCCACCTTAAAGCAATGTGAAAAGGCGATACGAATGTCATCGCCAGAAATGTTTAAAACATCCTGTGCATGCAGTTCTTAATGAGTAGTCTGGTTTTATGGCTTAAATACAAGACACTGTCAGGTTTTCTCGTGGATTCCAATCGTGCTGAGATTCTTGTTCACTCGCGTTCCACTCCTGAAGGTTACGTACGAGTCGAAACACAATTGATGTGCCCTTAGCGCCACAGCATCCACAAGTGAAGCTAGGCTGGGTAATTATCCGTGGAAATTTCCCACACGGTATGGCCTCATGCGTACATGCGCGTGAAAAAAAAAGCTGTCCGAAATTATCGAACCTACTGGCAATTGATCCAACAGTATTTCATAACCTGACTGGCCACCAGGAGAAATTATTGGTGACATGGCCCAGCTATGGCCATTCAAACAGGTCCGCTGGCACGCTTGAGACGCCTTTTCGAACAGGACAGTGTTGTGATGCCATGCGGACATGTAGCACCAGGTGCTGCATGTTGTTCAGAGTAACGGTGCACCTGTGAGAAAAAAAAAATGAACTGAAAAATTCGATGTCGAAGTGTGGAGGGGTTCCGATCCTCAATAATGCGTCTATTCCATTCGGCCCCACGTGGAGGGTCCAGCAGGCGTTGAATAAAAGTAATGCTGTAACATGCAGCGACAGACAAAAAAAAAAAAAAAAAAAAAAGCCGAAAAACTGGAGCGTCCGCGACTGGACTCGAACCTGCAATCTCCTGATCCGGAATCAGGCGCCTTATCCATTAGGCCACGCGGACAGGCAGGCGGATGAAAAGTTTTTGCATAATGTGAGACACTCAAATTGATAACCGACGCGACATGTTACGAAATAAATTTTTGTTATGGTCATACCTTTGTTTCACGCGGTGTCGGTTGCAGTTGGCATTCGCGGATGCATGCGTACAATCTGCTTTCGAGACGAAGAGGTGAAAAAAAAACAAACATATTGCATGATGACTTTAGTCAGAGTCGTTTGCGTTTATTAAGGTTGCGCTCCTCCGTTGTGTATGAGTTGCGATAATCTTTTTCCTGCTTGGTCCAGTCTAAGCCTCGGCTGCTCACAGCCGTCTTCATTTAAAATTCCTCAATATTGGCGCGGTAGCGCTACGGAGGAAAACCGAAGATGTTAGAAAACACGGGATCTCACGACCTCTGTAGACGTCTACAAATAATCATAACATAAGTAATTACGACAATTAAGCGGTATTTAATTAAATGCGCGATAACATGCAGCGCGTTGCTTGGTAAAGATTGCTCACTTCATTAGAAATCCATATTTTCTCAGAGCCTCCCCCACTTCTCTTTTTCCACCAGTCACTCTAAGAATTTTGGACAGAAGGTCTTGCCTGCCCAGATATTTTATAACCACACAGGCTTTTGCTATGCAACATAAAGATTCGCTGTTCGTTCCGAAAGGCGAAAGCATCGATCGATAGCAAATTAGTGGACAGCTGCACAAAAGAGGGATCGGCTTCGGAAACAACGCCGCTTCCGTGACAGAGGTAATAGACGAGCGCACGCCAAGTTTCGCCCGAGACGCCAGCGCTCGTTTCTCCCCTGGCGGCACGGTTTCCAATCCCCCGGGGGTTTGCTTCCGCCGGTTCCCTTCGCTCGCGCTGAGCCAGAGGAGGCCAGGCTGAGCGCGCGCTGCACGCGAGAAGGCTTTCTCGCGCTCGCTGCACGCGAGAAGGTGTAGGTTTCCGTCGCCGCTTCCCTTCGCGGTCGCGCCCGCGTTCAGTTCGCGCTGCGCGCGAAACGTCTCTTGTTTGCGACGGCGCCTCTTCGGATGACCGGAAATTATTATTGTGTTGTTAACTGTCACGACAGCAATGTAAACATGAAAAGGTTGATGCCACCAGTGAAATTCTGCCGACTCACAAGAAAATGGTACGAAAGAAGCAGACGACAGACATGGATTACTGCGGTGCGCCGAGCGAAGTAAACATCTGGCAAACGAAGCGAGATCGTTTATTGATCACTCCTGAGTGTATGACGGTTTCTATATCTAACCCACGTGAAATTAATAATTACTCGGTACATAATCCTTTTATTCATACAAAAACTTGAAGTTCAACGAGTGCTTGTCCTGTCTTCTTTCTCGTGTTTCGTTTGTGTGTGCGCTGTCTAAGAATGGAAACCACGTCTGTTGTATGCGCTAGCAGTGGCCGAAGTTCACGCGTGCCGAGAAATTGAATATGTGCATGATGCATTGAACATGACCGGAGTTCATTCCCGCTTCACCATCGCACCGATCGATCGGGTTACTGGACGATACACACCCGCGTCTTGGTCGCGCCGGCATTGCTGAAGCAGGAATGATTAATAATACTTTCAACTTCCGTCTCTTGAGTACTGTTAAAAAATGACCAAGCTGTCTACATTGCTGCCTCTATTCCATATTGTAGGGGACGTACTAGTTAAAGTTGTGTGCGCATGTCGTACTTGTGCTATGCAGCGATATATCTTGTTTATTTCCGCACAGTGTCGATAGAA